>NW_003852421.1:14768486-14776175 GCF_000181295.1 Otolemur garnettii | reverse complement strand
TCATCTGCAGCAAGTTTTACTTTTTTCTGTGGAACTTTGCTACCACTTCCAGGGGCAGATCGCTTTCCAGACATACTTAGGAGTTTCACATCCTCCTCCTCTTCATCTCCTGACTCTGCATCTTCTTCCACAGCTACTAAGTGCTGCCCACTAACATGCACAGGCCCTGAACCACACTTCAACCGTAAGACCACAGGTGGTGTTATTTCAAATCCCCCAAGAGAAACCATTGGCTGTAGGGACATTTTCAAAGTTGAATTGGACTCCCTTCATAATTCATTGCCTCTGCTTCAACAATGTGCAACTCGTCCTTTGCACCAGCCCCTAAACTGACCGTTCTTCAAGATAACTGGTGCTCATTTTCATCATTATCCACCTTAAAGTGATAATCTTTGTCGGCCTTTAGTTCACAACCAAAAAGATAGTTCTGAGGCCTCAAGGGGCTCATGTCCATCGAATCTTCCATGAGGTGGTGGCACGCACTTAGGTGGGCGAGAAGGCGGACGGAGATAAACGACTACTGCTCCAAGGAACAGCCGCGCAGGACAGAATCACACCAGTGCATAAATTGATAATCTTAAAAGGAATTAAATCTTCTGTGTTCAAGTGTTTTATTATTTCTGTTCTTAAAAATGTTCCAGGACTCTCATAAACTAAGCTGATAAATGTACTGACATCCATACAAATAATAATAATTCCTATTATTTCCATATAGAAATAACTCTATACGTGAAATTTTTAAAAACATAAGAAACTATGATAAATTCTATGAAAGTATAGTCATTCCTCATTATTAAGCTGATTCTCTGTTTACTACTCACTATTCTTAGTGATGTGCATTGAAGTTACTATGAACCCACTAAAGAACTAGGGGAAACATGTTTAAATTCCAAGATATGAACCCTTGACCTTATAAGAGAAATGAGTGTGACAAAATGAAGTCTTACTCTACCTTGCTCTCCATCCAGGGGAAGGAAACCCACCCTCTTTTATCCACTCCCTCCCCTACTTTGGGTGGGGTCCGCAGTGTAGCCCATATACAGTGTGGCCAAATAACAAAGATTCTTACCCACTCACATTGACCACATGTCCTTGGCAACATCTCAAACACAGTACAAATAAGGAATATACTCATTAACTTCACACATGTGACTGTCCACTTATGGGGGCATTGAGCACACCCACTCAGAAGCAAAGCTGATCAAGACAGCTTCTGTTGAGTTTCTACTTCTCCCTTTGGGCCAGTGTAGGACCCAGAATTTTGCCTGGAATGGTCAAAAAGAGGCCACCCAATCAGGAAATCAATAATACTTAGAGTTTTAATAAGGCAATGAGAAAATACATTAAAATTCACACACTGAAATGAAACCCCCATGCCATCCTAGTATAAAACCAGTAATAACAATTATATAATTTCCTACTTTCCTTATGTAATTCCTGCTCCTTCAGAAAATTGTCTCTCCTCTTCCTCCTCTGGAATTCTTCCCAAGCATGCCCTCTTCCACATGTCCTTTCCTTTCTGGAATAGCTTCAGTGTGCATGTTCCTAAGAGCTGTCCCAAAAGCTTCTGCTTTTCAAGAGAGGGAAGGAAGGAGGGGGGTGGGAGGGTCACAGTGTGTGACACACCTTTGGGGGGCAGAACACAATTATGAGAGAGACTTTACCTAACAAATGCAATCCCCCTAAATTAAAAAACAAATAAATAAAATTAAAATTTTCTTTATTTTTTTATTAAATCATAGCTGTATACATTAATACTATCATGAGGTACAGTGTGTTGTTTCTATATACAATTTGAAATACTTTTATCCAACTGGTTAACATAGCCTTCATGTCATTTTCTTAGTTATTGAGTTAAGACATTTATAGTCTACATTTAGAGCAATTCACGTGTACCCTTATAGGATGAACCATAGGCATGATCCCACCAATCATCCTTCCTCTACCCATCCTCCCCTCCTTCCCCCATATTCTTGGGCTAAAATAAAAGCTTCTCCTTTTCACCTTCAAAGGCTAAACACTCATTTTAAATGGTGAGTCATTGGCTCGGCACCTATAGCTCAGCAGCTAGGGCACCAGCCACATACACCAGAGCTGGCGGGTTCAAATCCAGCCCAATGACAACTACAACAACAAAATAGCTAGGGTTGTGGCAGGTCCCTGTTGTCCCAGCTACTTGGGAGGCTGAGGCAAGAGAATTGCTCAAGCCCAAGAGTTTGAGGTTGACGTGAGCTGTGACGCCACAGTACTTTACCCAGGGTGACAGCTTGAGACTCTGTCTCAAAAACAAAAAAAAAAAAAAAAAAAAAAAAACCTGGGTCATTATTATTGATTTCTCCAGGATTTTGTTTCTCACCAATATGCTGCCCAAATATACAAAGTGTGCCAATGTTAACTGTTACCTTTACTTATCAACAGGAATGACTGCTTGATGCTTCAACTCACTTGCTCACCTTTTTACATGTACGATCCTGGTTCATTTCTCCACCATGATCAGTATTCTGTGTGGGATGACAATGAGAAGACCTTCTATTGGGAAACACAATTCCCATTTGAGCTTCAAATGAATAACAACATACTGGGTAATATTTCCCTAAGAGTAACAATAGTCTAGAAATACTTCCTGTGAGCACATAATGTATATGGGCTACACTGCGGACCCCACCCAAAGCTGCTGCATGAGCCATTCCCGTGGCTTGCAGGCTGATTGACACTTCAGCCCGACCATCCTCCTGCTCTCATGAGTGTTCCTCCTTTCATCAGCTCCAGTACTGGAACGTTGGAATCTTGGTAGGGAAATGTGCATGACGCCTGCTTTAGGATATAACTGAGTCATTGATGTGACCGTAAGATCACCAGATCACCCAGCCCAAATTCTTCCCCATTCCTTAAAATTTTCCATACAACATATCACTCTCTATTCTATGGAGAAGAATACTTGGATACATCTTAATTTATCATTCTCATATGACATCTAAATAAAAGGCAAAGAAATTACACAATGTCTCCCCACCACCCACCAACATCCTCTGGTAGACCTCAAATATAAGCAGAATATAGTGCCAAATATGCAGGCATTATTCAAGAAATAACACGCCTGGTGACCTTTCCTATGGTAAGCAGCCAGTTGTAACAGTGGAGCCAACATGAAGGGTGTGGCTCCGTGGACAGCGAAGGAGTCACAATACAAAAAAGAAATCTCTTCAACCAGATCAGTGATACTAGAGGTTGAAAATTACAATCATTCATGTAAACACAAAGTCAGAGCGGTTTAGGAAACTAAGCAGCAGCTACAAGCAATTGTTAAAGTAACAGACACAGGGTTCTACCAAACTGCCTGAGTTAGACACCCAGTCATAGCCAAGGGGCAGTTTAAAGCGAAGCCAGGGAAGAGGACACAGCTGGATGGCAGAGAGCATTCTACAAGCAACTACAGGTTTGTTATATGGAGCAGTATGTTATGAACTTTTTATTTTAAATACACATGGGTCATCACTAAAGTTTTTAGATAGACTGTATTATGATCCATTGTTTCACTCTCAAAAAACACAGTCAACAGCGTCCTTTCTGATTCACCTGTGCAAGTTTCAACTTGCCCAGCATAACAGTGTTGCTGGGAGGGCTTCATTTGTTTCTGTGCATGTGGATTTTACATTTCTTGATTTTTGTGTATTTTAAAACTTTGGTAATGACCCACATGTGTGTATATGTATAAACTTGAAAGAAACAAGCTATATATTTTTAATCAATATTTTGATAGGCTATATTAAGTAATCAATCTTGCTTAAAGGCTATAGCCAAGTCCCATTAACTTCTACGTTGTTTTTCCTTCAATTTTTGTTGGCTTGCTCGAATTTTTGGCAATTTTCACTGAACTTAGATTAAGGAAAGAGAAACAGGCCGGAACTTTTGGAATCAGATGAAAACCTTCTGCCCTTTTTCCTGAAGGTCTTTCTCTTAAATTGTGTGTTCCAACTTAAAATAAAAGCCCAAATGAATATGCCTGTCATTATTTTGAAAATAATAATAATTGTTTCTTAAGGAAGAAAAAGCACAAAGAAAGTATATTTATCTCTCTACCTTTCCGCTCAACTCAATGGCTATTAAAGGGTAATGATAGTCCCACAGAAACAGGAGTTCTTTTAACTGCACCAGAAAATGCATTTAAAAACCTAAACAAGCCAGCTGAAGCCATATCTTTGTTTGGCAACCTGAGTATTCTCTTCACTTAGCCCTGTTCATAGCAACACACAAAGGACTACTCTGCAGCCAGGGATAATAGCTGATCCCATAATCTGGCACTAACACTTAGAAAGATTAATTACCCTATTAAAATCTGAGACATTACTAAGAAAATCTTTGTATAAACCTTTTAACTCACAACAAATGTAGCCTCGTTGGTGCCTTCGGTTTGCTACACAATAAAGGTCCTCGCCCTCCCGTACTCATCCACCATTGTTCCCGGCATCTTCAGGAATACCCAGATACACACACACAGTACACACGTGTTGGCACACCCGCACCAAGCAACAGAGAGCCGAAGCTGCTTCCCTGTACAAAGGCAGAAAGTAGAAGTGTGGTTGGAACAGATAAAGTAGAAACTCCTCCCGTCTAGAAATTCACTGCTCCGGAGATTAAACGGCAGGGAAAAAAGACTCAGAGATTCAAAGGCAGCTGCTGTGTCAGAAACCAGAGGTACCTAAGAAGATTCAGGCTGTAATACCCACACGAATTATATGCCCAGTATGTGAAATGATGAAGACAGTTAAATTCTTCATGCTTGGTATCAAAGTTTCCCTCTGGAGTATAACACTAGTGATTAGATGTTAGGGATAACCTTGACATATTTTTATTTGCAAACCCGTTGTCAACCTATCATAGTTCCAGTTTCTTCCCTATGGTAGCTTCTGTCTCAGATTCCTTATCACATTTTCAAGGAGAATCCCTTGGTTTCAAGTTACAAACATTAACCATTTGGAAGAGGAAGTACAGGACCAAGCAGGTGGGCTATAATTTATTTATAGTCCAAACAAAAGAAATATCTAGACACCTCCATTTTCTCCTTGTCAATTATAACATTTCACTGACTATGTCATCAAACAATGTTGATCAAATAGTATCCTAATTGGAAAAATGGATATTATTTAGGTAACATACTGGAATACTGTGGATCATACATTGGTTAAGAGTGTGGCCTATAAAGTGAAAATCCCAGCTCCAGAGCATATTCTCAGCATGAGCCCAGGCAAGTTAAGCCAGGACGGCCTTCATGTGCCCTATCAGTCAGACAGGGACAAGAGTTATAGCAAATGCTTAAGGGTAGGGACAAAATGAGGGAAGGCACCGAAAGTGCCCAGCACAGCCGCTAGCACACAGCAGTTCTCAGATGATGTCCATCATGGTATGATCATCAAGGAATAATCACTCACACAGTGCTTTCAAAATAACTGGGAGACTGTTGGCCATGCTAGGAGGCACCTGGAGACTCCCAATTCTCTTGCATTTTAGAGTGAATATGCAGATCAGATTCCTTCCTAAGCAAAGTTTTGATGAAGTTAGTGACAGGGATATACAAAGATGCTAACATTCAGTTTTGGTCACAGAACTAGAGGAAGCAGAAGACCCCAAAGCCAACTTCACTTATCTTATTCTGTCATCCCCACCACCCAAGAGCTGGGTCACTTTATTCTGATATCATTTTTGGCTCTACTTTCCTCTACTATCTCAAAAGAATAAAAATAGAAAATATTTTTCTTTTTTAAGAAATGCAGACACAAGAGGCCTACACAAATCTAAATTTCAGGAAAGCCCAAAACCTCTCCAGCAGTACCAGGACTTCCAACGAAAGGCTTATTTGCATTTCAGGTCACTATTGGGAAAGTTGGTTTTTTACAGAATTGGCAGAGTCTTAATTATTGTACGTAACACAAGCACGAGGTCTTCTTTGCAGTCAATGAAGTTACACTGAAACTTCAAACCAAAAACGAACATCTTCACTCTTCTCCACTCATTGCCCTCACAAGGAGAAGGCAAGAGCTATGTATTTGAGCACTTGATTCCTGATTAATATGGAACCACAAAAGCACAAGTTCCCCTAATGTCTAAGTAATTGAAATAATATCCAGTAAGGAGGTAGTCTGGATGATCACATTCTTCCTTCACAACATTTTTTTTAAACTGTGTCTATGGTCTAAAAGTTTATGTCTCTCCAAAATTTGTATGTTGAAATCTGATGCCCAGGGGTCTGATAGTAAGAGGTCAGGCCCTTGGGAGGTGGGTAGCTCATGAGGAGTCCTCATGAAGGGGTCAGTGCCCTCGTAAAAGAAGTCTGAGGGAGCTGGTTTGCCTCTTCCACCACAGCCAGAAGGTACCATGTACACAGCAGAGAGCAGGTCCTCATTAGACACCTAACCCACTGACACCTTGATCTTGGACGTCCCAGCTTCCATAACTGTAAGCAATACGTTTATTATAAACATATAATACCCAATCTGAGATATTTTATTATTGCCGCACAAATGGACTATGGCAATGACTTTCTCCAATTCCACAATGTCTGATTTCTCAGGTGTTGCTGTCTGCCAGTCTCAGACAGACAGAAACTGTTAGGTCACAAATATGGGAGCAGAAATAAGTACTCTGGAGTTCTCCAAAAACAGAGGGAAAACAGAATCCCACTGACACAAGGGTCAGGACAGAACTCAGCAAGGTACATTCTGAAATGTGCACCCTTTTCCAAAAGACATCTGTATCACCACTATTTTGAATTATTCTTATACAAACAGACTTAGTTCCAAACTTTAATTCTAAACTTTAAAGAGAGCCTTATCACAAAGCCAGAATAACCAAGGTGATAGGTTTCTGATCAAAATTACCTGATTAAAACATCTACGGACAGCACAAATAGAAGCCAGAAACAGACTGTTGGCATCCAATTACTCCCTGTGTAGATTCATTTTCAACTCGCAGATCAGAAACCAGACCTGTTCTCGGGAAGTTCTCCATTTTAAATGCCTCTAAATCTATTTGTCCCTTTAAACATCCTCAGTCACACAAGGGCCAAATGCCCACACCCTGCCTATCAGAGACCAGATGCAATCCTTTCCAAAAAGCAAGTTTGGCCATATTGAGCATTTTGAAAATCCAGATTTCCTCCTCACTGGGTCTTCCTCTACCTCTCAAGACTTCCCTTTTAAACACAGAATGGTGGAGCGGGTGGTGGCCTGATGGTCAAGCTGATGGTGGAGCTGGTCAAGCAGGCAGCATAGTACACCAACACTGCGCAGACCAGAAGCTGGACCTCCAGGGTATAAAACTCCCATCATTACAAATCTAGGTGCTTCCTTAGACCAGTTTGATGCTATTACTTTTCTGACAATGAGATCAGGGAACTGGATGGTTTTCCCTGGTTGAGAAGACTGAAAACATTATCAGTGAACTCTAACAGAATATGCCACACCGGTGAGGGACTGGATCAGGCTCTGCCCTGTCTGACAGAACTCATCTTCACCAAGTCTTGTGGAACTGAGTGATTGTGATTGGGACCCTTTGGCTAGGGTGACCAGATTTTAACATTGGTAAGGCGGAACAACATGGGGGGGGGGGGTCAGGGCAGGGGATGGGGCAGGGCAGGGCCTGACAACAATGCAAACTTTGATAAGCAGTTCCTGATAATCACTTCTCAGCAAT
>NW_003852421.1:14766083-14768324 GCF_000181295.1 Otolemur garnettii | reverse complement strand
AGGATGCGGGACAAATTGTTGAAAAGTGGGACGTCTGGTCACCCTACCTTTGGCATCTCTCAAGTCACTGACTTCCCTAAGTATTCTAAGAAATCCTGTAACAAATAAGGAGCATTACAGACTACGTGTGATTTATAAAGTTCAGCAAGTTAGAGGATTCCAGAAAGTGAAACTAAAAAGCATCAGCAAGCAGAGAAAATGTTCAGGGGCAATCAGGGTGCACAGCTTGCAAAGCCCATTGCCAGGAGAAGCAAAACTTTTAATCCAGAGTCTGGTTTGTCAACTGACAAAAAGAAAGCTGGGCCATCTCCAGGGGATGTAGAAGCAATCAAGAATATGATAGCAAAAGCATCAACTCTGGCTGAAGTGGAGAGGCCGGAGGGCTTGCTGCAGTCTGGTCAGACCCCTGGCAGAGAACGGAAATCACGGCCCAGGGACGATGGTGAAGAAGCGATGGAAGAAGACACAGTCACCAATGGTTCCTGAGCAGTGGGGTGGATGTAAATAAGCTGTCTTGGGACTCGTCTTCTTTTTCCCAACATGGGATAATAGTCTTGTTTGTGTCAGCAAAGTGAAATCTGTCAGCATTGTTGAAATGCTTAAAAATGCAGCTGATAATTCTGTAATATAAATTTTGAAATTAAATGTCAGTTTTCTACAAATATTAAAAACAAAGGCCATTCCTGGGCTGCTAAAAATGAATAAATAGGCACATACCTACATAAATACATAAACAAACAGAGAATTGTGATAAGCAAGTAGGGAAAACTTTTCTTCTCAGGAAAGATTTCCAACTGTCTTGCATTTTTAGCCTTCTGGAAAATTCCCTATAACAGCCATAGTAAACCTATAAACATCAACCTCTAATACACTTGTGCATTTCTGGGTCATTAAATCATAAGTATAGATCAAGAAAGGACCGTTGAAAGCATGGCATTGAGGCTATGACAAGTGGGAAGTCCCAATCAACCATTTGGGGCTCCCACAGCCTGTAGTGTTGATTCAAATTATGAGCACCAAGAAAGTGAGCTGCTCTCTGTTCACCAGGCCTTCCATGGTCACAGGAGGCTGGACAAGCAGCTGGCTGGCACTCACTTGCCACCTTAGATCCAATTCAAAAACTCCATTTTAAAGAAAAAATTGAGAACAAAAGATAAAGATAATAAAAGACTTTTTCCATCATCACGCTCCTATGACTGGGGACTTTCAAATCTAATTCTAGTCATTATTATTCCACTATACTTGGTTGTTTGTCATTTTCTTCTCCAATGCTTTAGTGCTGGGACCTGTGCTGTACACTGAGCATCAATACACATGGTCTAGGTCGACAGGTAGACTCCTCAAAGTTTTGATGTCTGCATTCCAATACTGCTGCAAAGCTCTGAAGACCCCACTACAATAGTAACAATAAAGCACTCAAGAATGCTGTCAAAGTGCCACGTGTGCATCTAAGTGTGCCAAGTATAATAACACATTTAATCCTCTGAACACTGCCATTTTACAGATGAGAAAACTAAAGTACAACATTTAGGTAAATTTATCAAAATCAAGAAGATCCGGTAAGCATTGGAGCCCGGTTTGAATACAGACAAGATCCCAAATCTATTCTCCTAACTACCCCACTAACCAGTCTCTCTAATCTAAGTTTGAAGGCAGAAGTTTGCAGTGCACGTGTAAAATTTGCTGGCAGTCAATTAGAATATGACATTTGACCAAAGACAGCTAAGCGACCTCCATGTCTATCTGTTTCCTTCCCTTGAATACCGAATGTGGCTTCTTACATACCTTGTATCCCTCAAGTCTGTGGCTTCTGTGCTATCCCCCAACTCTGACAAACCATTCCTAATCAATGCGTGACCTCTTGGCCTTGCCAGAGTAGGCAAATCACACAGAGAACAGCCTTGAAGGCAACACCTCCAGAAACTTCTTTCCACAGTTTCCAGCAGAGAGAACAGTGACCTTGCTTAGGAACCACTGCTGCCAATTTTACTCCTGTCTATAGGCACAAAGGGTAGAAATCAAGAAGGAAGAAGGTCATGGAACCAAGGATATCAAAACAGATCATCCTAAATTTATAGCATTACAAGCCTTCCTCAAGAAAACAGAAAGAGAGGAAGTTAACAACTTAATGGGACATCTTAAACAACTGGAAAAGGAAGAACATTCCAATCCCAAACCCAGCAGAAGAAAAGAAATAACCAAAATTAGAGCAGAATTAAATGAAATTGAAATTAAAAGGAT
>NW_003852421.1:14727582-14763491 GCF_000181295.1 Otolemur garnettii | reverse complement strand
CCTTCATGTTCACATGGATGGAGCTGGAGAAAGTTCTTCTGAGCAAAGTATCACAAGAATGGAGGAAAAAGTATCCAATGTACACACACCTATTATGAAACTAATTTATACCTTTTATATGAAAGCTATAACCAAATAGCCTAAGAATATGGGAAGGGGGAGGGAAAAGAGAGGGGAATGGGTGGAGGGAGGAGTATTGGAGGGATCACTTCTGAGGTTTATCTTACAGGGGTACAAGTGAATCTTTCTAAGAGTAGAATGTGAACATTTTAAAACAATAACTGAGAAAATGACATGAAGGCTCTGTTGACCAGTTTGATGGAAGTATTTCGGATTGCATGTGAAAACCCCACACTGTACCCCAGAAGTGCATTAATGTACATAGTTACCATTCAATTAAAAAAAAAAAAAAAACAGATCATCCTAAGAGGAAGCGAAGCCACTGATATTCTCAAGACCAACTCCTTCTACTCACCGCACTCACCTCTTCAGCAGCTGTGAGCACCAACTATGGGGTAGGCCATGTATTGGGTAGTAAAGGTAAAATGGGTCAGGAGCTATGGATGCCCCTTAGGCTCAAGGAGGTCACATACTACAACAGAAAACAGACACACAAGAAGGTAGTTAGAAAATGTGTCCAGTACAGACTGAGTACATCCACAGAGCACTCTACAGGAGCATACAGGAAGACCACCTCAATTAGCATCACTCCTGGGAAGGATGGGCCAGGACAAGTCAGGGAGGCTTCCCTTGTTCTCCAAATTCTGCTTTTCCACAAGCCTGTGATTTTTTGCCTCGTGGCTCTGTCCAGTTCAGATGCTAAGCTGGAAATAAACACATGAGAGCCACTTGGTACAATGTCCCCTCTGCTGCTAATGCTCCATATGGATTTCTTAGATTTAAGTGCAGACTCCATCTGTACCCTGAGCCTCTCCATGGAGGTCAGACCACTGTTACATATTGAAATAGCAAGTCTTGAGAGTCAGAGAGGCCTAAATTCAAACTTCTGTACTGTCCCTTACTTGCTATTGATCCTGCATGCGTTATCTAACCTTCCTCAGGCTCAGGTCTTTAATAAATAACCATAAGAAAATGATCAACAGGGCCTGACAAATAGTGGATGCTAAGTAAATGTTCATTTTCAGCCTTTCTTATTCCTCACCCCTAATCTCCTTCAGCCATTGGAATTTCCATAGCTCTAACATAGCAGAGGAATAAGTTTCTATATGAGCAGCAGCACAACTTTGTCCTGCTAGTCCCATATAAGGGGACCTGACTTAGTCCTCTTCCCTTACCAGCCTGTAGCCCCAGAAACACCACCACCTTCACTGCTGCCTGGGTAGAAATTCTAAATGGGCTCCTCACACGCCACAGACTTCAAAATCATTTATCATCTTCTTAAATGTGACTCTCCGCGGTCCTAATTGCCACTTTAACCATGCTCCAAGACAATAAGATACTGACAAGAGGTCATCCTGTCAAAGAATCTTCATTCAGCCTATATTCCTCCTGCCCGAAAAGTACAAACACAGCCAAACATAACAACACCTTAAAACCAGGACATCCAGGAGTTAACATTCACTAGGTGATCACAATAAACCTTTATCATTATAAGTCTTTATTGTGACAACACTGAATTTTTTTTATCCTCACTTGGATAAAGTGAGTCCATGCTTTATGTACCCATAAAATCACAGCAACAACTGACAATGAATTCAGATCCTGTGCTGATGACTCCACACGAAGTATTTTATTTATTCTTGTAATAACTTTGAGTCAGGTACCATTATTAGGCCCATTTTGCCAATGACCAAAGATAAAATTGAAGCCCTAAGTGGCTAATTAACTGATCCTAGGCCACACAACCCAGAAATAATGAAGCCGAGGTTTGAAACACGGCATCTTGACAACAGAGCTTAACCACCCACCTACACCAGATTCTATTTTCAGTTTTATAATCCTAGGTCTTACAGCTGGAATTTGTCTTTCCAGCAAATATTTATCGATCATACACCATGTGTCAGTCATCACCCTAGCACTTCCAATAACGTGAAGAGAGCTCTGTTTTCATGGGGCTTACATTCTATCTGGGGCAACAGATAATAAAAAAGCAAACAGATATATAGTAAAATGTCAGGAAGTGATAAAACATAAAGTAGGGTAAGGTACTTCAGAGGGAGAGTGCAACCTACGTAGGGCAGGGAAGTGATCATCCAGTTCAGTCTTGTGTCTTCAAGGGGCACATGTGCCACCATCTCCATCCAGCAGATTAAATAAATGAGGAATTGAAAAACTTAATGACTTGCCCAACATCCCAGAGCTGGCAAGAAATGAAGTACAGACTAAAGCCAAACCTCCTACTCTCTAGTCCTTTTTTAGTAAGCCATATTGAGTCTGTCTAATAATACTTCAACCTGAAATTGCACTTCCATAAATGTTCATTTTTAAGCACAGATAATTCCTATGTACTCATTTTTCCTTGTTGGTCCCAATAAAATGAGATCATCTAATAAAAAAATAGAGTAGATAGGAAAAAAAGACATCTAAAAAAAGAAAGCCCTGTGAACACATGAATGAGAAACTGGGCTGTCCAAAATGAGGTCTCTCAGCCTTACTTTTAAATACTTTGATTAATATCTGATAGTCAGGATGTGCTCCATTGCCACACTCATGGATTTAGCTTTACAATTAGAAATATCCTGGATTCCGACACTTTAATTACTAAGGGAAAATAAGAGCCAAAAAAAATCACTCCTGATAGCATTGACATAACCTCTGATCCTGCACTCGTGTTTGTTTGGGTAATAAACAAATGGAATTTTAGTGATAAATTGATTGCTCTGCCCTGTGCCTTCAGTCTACGAGGCTGAATTTGACATGACAAATAGTATTAATCAGCGTAAAGTCTCTGAAGACTTTTTGGAAAACATCACCCAGTGGGGAGAAATAAGCCCCATTCTTGTAACAGATTAAATGTCTTTATGGTTATTTTCTTCTCATGCCTAATTTTTTTAATATTGGCAGGAGAACAGATAACTGACAATTGCAAGTCTCAACTACAAATTATGGTGCGTAAAGCAAGCAGGGAGAGGCTAAACCTGTTTGGACCTGATAAAGGTCCAGACTTTGGACTTAGTTTCTCCTGGGACTGGGCATTTGATTCGCTAAAAATCAATTAATCTGAAAGTATTAACATTAAATATCTGCCTTTGCAAAAGTGTAAATGTAATACAAATGCCTACTGGAGAGATCTTGCTGTTGAGATCCTGATCAAATTGGTTCAAATCTCATTCTAATGACTGTGGGTACCCCCAGCATGCCTCTCAGTGTTTCTGGGGATTCTTGGTAGGCTTATTTTCCATTGACATCTTACCTCTAATTCCCTTCCGAAATCCTAATGTCTTCTTATGATCACTCCCTTCTCTCCTTTTTATGTCAACTCACCCATGAAATATAGCTCCTTTCTTTTGACTTACCAAAAGGACTACTGACACATGGCCATGGTACATAGAAGATACTTTACTGAAAATTCTAGGTAACATCAGCTAATAAGGTGAGATAGTTATTTACAATGTAGCACACATCAGCAGAAGAGAGCTTCCTGTTCCTCTTCTTAAAAGTTCTACAGGGCTGGGTACAGTGGCTCATGCCTATAATCCCAACCCTTAGGGAAGCTGAGGCAGGGGAATTGCTTGAGCCCAGGAGTTTGAGACAAGCCTGGGCAACATGGCAAGATCTCATCTCTAGGAAAAATAAGAGGAATTAGCCATGCATAGCAATTTGCACCTGTCTCAGCTACTCTGGAGGCTGAGGCAGGAGGATCACTTGAGCTCAGGAGCTCAAGGCTGCAGTGAATTATGATCAGGCAACTGCACTCCAGCTTCGGTGACAGAGTGAGACCCTGTCTCAGAAAAAAAGAAAAATTCCTGCAGCTGTCGCCCATCACCATCACTCCACCATGACTACAGAATTTGTCTCGTCTTGTTAAGACTCTCCAATGCTGCACACACACACACACAGACATGCACATTTAACCTCTTCTTCTCTACTCCACTTTCCACGAATGCTCCAAATAGCCAATGAATTCTCACGCAGAGTCATTCAGTTAAGAATCCTCTCACTCAAACCACCCCTGGCCACGAGGGCTTTCTTTCCCCAACCAAAATAGTCAAGCCAAACAATGGTACCTTGCCAGAAATAAATTCTGTGGTCAGATCTTAAAGCCAGAGGTTTTTCTGCTCTCCACATGTGACCTAGCTAATATTTTCTATCTTCTCAGAAGATGAAGGAAGGGCCATCACCTGCCTGTGACCTGCTGTCATGCCCCAGGATGGTTCTACCGACTCTTCCTTTGTGTCCCCAGACATACTTTCCAGTGCTAATGGCTCTGCTTTACCATCTGTGATAGTTATATCTCAGTAAGGAAATGCTACCAATATAGACTAAGAAAGGCTTACAAACCTCATGTGTCAAGCTGCATTGCCCCCCAACAGGCCTCCACTTTGAGGCAAATTATGTGCTCATAGAAGGCAATGGAAGTAAAAATATTATAAAACAAATCTTACTTTTCTATAGAAACTATTCTATAATATTGGTATGTTCCTGACCAAGAACCTAATTCTCAAATTTTATTTAGGTATATTCAATCAATTCATTAAGCAAGTGTAAAGGAGGTACTCATATACAAGGATATATAAATAAAAAAATATCTATTTTATGACTATTCTTTGTATAAAAATACTTTTCAAAGTATGTTTTCTAAGTATTTTCTAAGTATAAATATTGTGTGTGTTCATTGTAATACATGTTTTTCAGGAAAAAACATCTGCAATCTCACTACCAACAAGTAACCACTATTTACATTTATGTGGCCTATTTCCCGTAAGCTCTTTTTTCTCTGCATATTTTTACAAACATGAGATGACCATACTACATTGCTTTGTGTTCTCACCTTCGTACTTAATAGCCTAGATTGAGCATTTCCCATTCACAAATGCTGTAGGTCATGCTCATACATGGATTTGTGTGTATATGCGGTACTTTACGTAACTTCACCAGGGGTTTAGCTCTCAGATTTTGTGTATATCAAGTTAACACCATATTAAATCAACTGTTTGATCAACTATGATAAAACTATGTGTATACACATTTAAAATGTATGCACACAGCCAATTAAAGCCCAATAGGGATACATAGTAAGTAATTGTATAACTTCTATGTCATTTATTTGGCCTAGATAGAAAATAGAGTGTTGAAGTTAAGAAAAACTGAACTAGTGTAAAATCAGCCAGTATGCGAAGCTGAGGCCTAAGGGAACTGTCCACCTCTGCCCTCGACCCCTTCCTACTACACAACGCTAAAGCCACACAAAGCAAGGGTGGGTATGGGAAGATTGTAATACCTAAAGGAAGAAATAGCATACTTTCCACGGTGTGTGTCAACAGCAGACTGTCCAGGCTGCCTGGTTTCCATTCTGCCTACTCTAAGTGCCATAAATGATTCCATGTGTGAACATATAGTAACTGATTCATGATGCATTGGGGCCAGCCACAAGCTATATATGCGTATATGGTGTCATTTACTCCACTAATTAATCTTTGGCTCCCAAATACAAGATTCTAATTATTGTTTCCAAAACTAGACTCATTAAAATGCCAACACCCATTGTATTCTTGTCTTCTTGAGACTTTTGCTAGGATTATCATTTAAGAGAAAAACCCACCGCCATGTGACTTAACATGTGCCAGTTAAACTATGCCCAATTCATCTCATATAGCACCATTCTAATGATTCTGTGATTTTTTAAAGCTGGAACATGTATGAAATGTCTTAGTGGTAACCATACCTTAAAATGGTAGTGCTAACCCTTTTCAAATCCCAATTCCACCACCCTGTCCAAATCCCAAATTCTCTCTTAGGATTACTGGGAATGTTAAATACCAGGGCCTGTAAGACTCTCAGAACTATGGAAAAAAACTCAAATTCTATTTTGTTCCAAAAGCACTCCAAAGTCTCAACTGAAAGTCCCTGGTGAAATTGCACTGTCTTAGACAAGAGGTCAGAAATACTGTCATTGACCCCTTTTTAAGGGGAATGGTTATTGGAATCACTTTTGGTCTTATAAGCCAAGTGAAAAGAATTTGCAAAGAATAAACAGAAGAGCCTCAGGAACAAAAGTTTGTTCCCCCAAAATATAAAGTGGCTCTTTGTACAAAGGACTAGCATGTGAGCATCTCAGCATCCCAGCTTCACCACTCTCACTGTTGTCCTACTGTTGTCTGGTGATGCAACAGAAAAGGAACCATAATCTTGAGATAAATCTTAGGTCCTAAAAACGCTATATGAGAATGACTGGCTTGACACATGGGAGCCTGAAGGCACAACATATTGTAATAGGAAATATTATGATCATGTAAGGCATTGGAGCCAGAGGCTCAATAAAACAGGCACTGTGCTGAATAAAGTGAAATAAAAGACATTAAATTCTGGGACGCCACATGGTTTCTCCCCCAGAAAGCCCATTCCAAGCCTCAACGTGGCGAGTCAACTTTCCAGAAGTCTGTGCCATTGTAACCAATCACCTGTCTCCCAAGGGGAACATGACCAACCAACAAATCCATTATGCCTTTTCTTCTTCCAGAAATCTCCTTGGTATCAAAAGTCAGAAAATCTAGCAAAAGACTTGCAGAGAACACCAGTGCCCCATTAGAAGTCCCTGTAAATGGCCAGTCTTGGTATTTTTCTGAGAGCCAGACAAGAAATAAGGTAAATCAAGCAGGGCCCAGAATTCTCTCCATAGCGGCCTCCTTCATCACCCCTCACACCCATTTCATCCTGGCTATAACACCTCTGTTTTATTTCTGAAGCCCCCAGCTAATTCTCACACTCTGTTGGAAAGTTGGCTTCAACAGTATCATTTGTGTTACTATCCAAGAGACTATTCACCCTTAAACCTGGGACTTTGTTCAAACAAAAATATCTCTTTCTTTCTCTTTCTCTCTCTCTCTCCTCCCCCTGCCCCCCACCACCAGGCACGTGGTGTGTGCCTATAATCTCAGCTACTCTGGAGGCTTAGGCCAAAGGATTGCTTGAGCCCAGGAACTTGAATCCATCCTGGGCAACATAGGAAGACCCTGCATGGAGCATGAGGGCTGGAAAAGAAATTTATTTTTCCTTTATTATGTAAATTGAATAGATGACCTAACCAATATCCTCAAGTGATAAATTTTATAGTTGTTGTCATTGATTTGGGGATAATTCCACAGAAGTGTCTATCTTTGTTGTTTATAAATCTAGGGACATTTCCCAGCCCAGTCCTCTCTGAATTCCCCACCATACTTCTGAATTCTCCCTCTGGCCTCCCATAAAGAGAACCTCCTCCAAGGCCTACCTGGAAGCCTGCCATACCTTCCAGCCAGAGGGCCCAGAGCGGACCTGCAGGCTGGGGCTGCTGCCTCCTCTGGAGATGAAGCAAGAAGGGCTGGCTCCTTTTGGGGTGGCAGCTGTTCCAACCTTAGCAGACAGCTGGCAATATCCCCCTATGGAGCCAGGGCAAAGAACAATGATTCCAACATCCTTTTCAGCCACACCGGCTCCATCTCACATGTCCTCCGGCCCACACTGCTCCTGTCACAGTGATTATGGAGGCAGCAGTTGTGCAGTAATTAGGATCCTCCTGGGCCAGCCAATCTGACTGAGAGCAGGGTGCCAGTTGCTCCATCACCAGAAACTTCTCCTTGGCATCCTGTCCTCCTCGGCTCTCTCACTCCTCCCTCCTGGCTATCCTGTCCTCTTGGCCACTGGAATCACCCGGATCAGGCTGAGACCAAGGAGACAACCCCTCTGCCCCAGATCCAAGGTCTTGCCTTTTCCTCGCTCTCTTGGAGCAATTCCAACACAAGGCCAGGGAGAACACGACGGGTTGTCAGTCATCCCGAGGGACCATTTGGTTGAAGGTGGCTTCAGAGATGATTGGAGCAGTTTTTGCTTTAATTTTCTACCTCTTGACTTTGTTGCACACATAGCGTCATAGGGTCCTCTGGCCCACTGCACTTTCAATGTTCACATTTTTCCCAGCAATAATGATCCTGGGGTCATTTCAACTCCGGGACCCGTCTATTCAGGCTGCAGAGAAGACAATCTCCATGATGGCACTCCCCATGGGACAGGCTTCCCTGGCAGACAGGGTCCCCTCCCCTCTGGTTTCATATTCCACCAGTTTCTCTTTCTGGGACTGTGAAAGAACAATAGCTGAGAGAGGCTGAAACTGCTCCTGCACCTGTTTCCTGGTAAGAACAGGGAGCACATCTCACATGTGAGAAATTCTCCCTCTCCTGTCTCTGATTCCAAGGACCAGAACAGAAATTCAGTGGTAAAAATCTGGCTGCTCTAGTGGAAACCAGGAGAAAGCCCACAGTCCCTGAGCTGACCTAACTGCACTGCTCAGGGCCTAGGAAATCTGTTTTCATGCCACCCCCCACTTCCATTTTCTCTTCTCATCATTAGTCAATCCTGCCCAAATATGACATTTCTATATTACAAGGGATAACGGGTATTTTAAAACTTCAGTCTCCTTCCTATTACTCAAAAGAGGGACATTGTAAGAAAGTGGTTCCACTCTCCAGGATGTTTCCTAAACCCCTCAGGCCAACCCCCCAGCTCCATGACTACCCTACTCCAGGAAGAAGGCCAGACAATGGAAGTGAAAGCACAGCGACCTGGGTGAGGACTGCGTGACCCACAGCACTGGGCAGAGTGGAGGCTTGAGCGGCAGGAGTTTCCAGGCCCCCAGCTTTTCCCCTAGATTGTCTCCAAAGTGCCCAAGGCACCACTTTCATCCTGGTTAAATACAGCAAAGGAGTCTTTGGGAAGCAAGAAAACAGCAAAGGGCCACAAAGAAAGGACTTGATTGTATTTAGGAAATGATCATGGGAACAGCTTTCTGCCTGCAGGCTCTGCTATCCCTTCTCTAAGCAGGGAGGAAACTCCCAGCCCACCCCAGTGTGCTGCGGAGCAGCTCCAGAACTCTCAGATCTGAACAGCCCAGTCATGATACACCAGCAGAGCAGACAAGGGATTACGGGGCTCTGAGCCTAGGAGAACCGGTACACAAAAGCTGGCTATTTCGAATCCAGAAAAAAAACGTGGCCAGTGTCAGTATGTGGCAAATCGGCCAGGGTGCAGGCACGCTTGCGGCCTGTCCTTGGGACCAGGGAGTTGAAGAAATAATTCACATTTGATACAAGAGCAGAGAGCAAGAGGGAACCCTTCCCAGCCTGGGGTGAGATGATACTCACACATCCACCAAAGCTAAGAGAAGGAAATGTGACAATATGAGCTGCAAAAGGTATTTTCAGAGCAAAGATAAGAACAACCCTTACACCCAGCACGTAATAAGTCACTGGAAAAAATGTTGGCCCCGGTAGTTTCTTGTGAAATGCAAATATCATTCAATTCAGGCATAAAAACCTAAAAAAAAATTTTCAAATAAAATAAAACTATAAACATCAAGCTAAGAATGAGTTTTGCCTCTGACCATCCACAGTTTAAAGTCTGGATTGAACCCTATGTGGGAGTATTCTGCTCATGATAACTCTAATCCTTAGAGCCAAAGGAATCGTTTAACAAACCAGTAGAGACTTAGCTACTACTTTCTCTGAAGAACCTTCTCAAATAATAATTTTTTTTCTTTCTTTTTTTTTTTTTTTTTCAGTGCCTGGTTACAGAATAAGCCTTCACTGCCGGCACCAGGGCTGCCACCAACACCACGTCAGCCAGTTAGACACATTTGGCCAGGGCCCCACTAGAGACTAAGTCAGTTTATTTACAGTTGCACGATGAACCCAAAAAAGGCCCCAGTCTCTTTCAATCTTGTCACATATCCCAGTCTTACAAAATGTATCCTAAACAGAACTTATCCTTTTAGGGTCAGCCTAAAGGAAACAAAAAAAAAAGGGAAACTGACCCTGGCCCGGGGCTCAGACTTTCACTTGGCGGATGAATAAGAAGGAGGCAGGTGATCCCTTCCTCTACCTTTCACCCCTCACCTCTCCTCCCTCTTCTCTCAGCTCACTCCTTCTCCTGCAGTAGGTTGATAGATGATTATTTCCATAAAAGCAAACCTGCTCGAAGCTTCAAAAATCGTGCAAGAAATTGTTATTGTGATTCAATTTTTCAAACTTTGCATTGTTAATAATCCCTTTAAATGCGTAAAGAGCTTATTGGATCCACCATTGGAATTAATTGAATTTGTAGTCTCACCAAACAGAGCCGGCAATTCTATTATTAGTATTCAGATGACTGTGGTAGGTTTTGATATTTTCACGTTCTTTCTATTAAAGGGGCAGTATCAAATTAAAGACAGAGCAGCCTCAAGTCTCTTTCACTCATGCATAGTTCTTCCTGTGACTCAACCAAGAGCAAGATATAAACCATGTATTTATTTAATGTCTATAGCTTTGTTATCAATGGCTCTAAATTAGTAACAGTGAAGTCCTCTCATTCCATAGTGTATTTTTAGGCATTTTTGTTTCCTATTAGAATTCCTCTCTTTACAAAAGACTTACTTTTTTTGTATCCTAATTCATTTTTTATTTAGCAATATTTTCCAACTGAACTTCCTTTCCAGATTCTCAACACTTATACAGAGTTTGACATTCAGAACCTGATAGAAAGGTCAACAGAATGGACTTGGAACAGAGAGATCTGAGTGTTGATCCCAACACACCCGTAACCACTGTGTAGCTGTTCAGCGATAGTTTTTCCTTTGCTTAAAAAAAAATCCACAAAGAAGGCTGATTTCTAATATCACTATCATCTCTAAATTATTTCTAGGTCTCCACCTTTTATTATTATTATAATTATATGATGCTATAAAAGATCAAGAAATCCCCCTGTCAGTAGTGAATCACAAATAGTTATGGTTTTTATTTTTATTTGTATTGCTTTAGGAAGATAAGAAAGTCTTTTTTTCCCCACAATTGCTTGCTTTCTAGCACAAAGTCTTTCAGTAAAGACTTTTGTCTTAGAAGCTGACTATGTGTGTGTGTGTGTGTGTGTTTGACGTGTGCTTATGGTGTGTGTAGGAGTTTGTGAACTCATCCTAGAAAAAGTGTTACATGCCTCATTGCTGAATATCACTATGGTCATTCAGCAAAAGGGAGCAGTTGGAATGTGACCATAGTGACATTTAGCAATGAGGTACGTAGCACTTTATCTAGGAGAAGTTCATGAACTTAATTTTGTCAGAACTTGTACGATGACAGCTCTGATGGCCATTCCAGAAGGAGTTCCAAAATTGCTCTGAAGGGTGGACGGGGGCTGGTGCACACCTCTCTCTACCGGGGAGAGTATCTCGAAGGTGACCACAGTGATACTCAGTAATGAGGGATGTGGCACTTTTCTAGGACAACTTTGTGATCTCTCCTTGTATGTTTGAATGTATGTTGGTTACAGGGAGGAGGAGAGGAGCACCGTTTTGAGCATTCTATTTAATACTTACTGTCCTGAGTTTCAAGGGATTAAAAAAATATTGAGGAACTACAGTTATATGTCTTGAGCATTCTTTATGGGTGTTCTATAATAGATAGGAAATAATCATCTAAAACAGCCAGCCTTATTAGTCACTGGCTCTTCAGAGAGCATTTGCTAAGGGACTGGTAGTGGGTATTATAACTAAGTCATACTTCCTGGTCCTGGAGGAATTCATACCCCATTTGAGGAGATATAGAATCACAGAATTTTCAGGTTGGAAGAGTTATCAAAGTTCATCCTTCCACCCCAACCTCCAGCTCCTGAAATCATGATAAAGATTCAATGACTTAACCCAAAAGAGACAATTTTGTAGTGGAAACTCCAGGCACACTGCACCAAGCAGGGCAGGTTAGAAGAATGATCATTTATGCCCTCATTCAATCAAATCTGTACTCTGCTTAAAAGACTTGTACAGATGGGAAAATAATAGGCACACCATTACCCCAACTAAATGTGAAAGACGGGGCAAATAGGCATTGGTGGAAAACATTCCCGACAGTCCCACTCTCAAAAAGCTGAAGACTGTCTGTCTCTACCACCCGCTGATCTGTGAGGACGCGGACAGAGAACTCGAGCACCCGGACAACCACCTCCTGCAAGCGCAATTCCACGTAGTTGCCCTCCCTCTAGTGGTCAAAGTAGAGATGGCAGCTCTCTAGCTCAGCACTGAGTTTGGGTGAAAGAAGGAATAGAGGGTTACCCAGCCTCCAACGTTTTGCCTGTCTGTTTCAGAACCTCAACGCTAAGTTATAGAACAAATTGCCTTACAAAGACTTCTCCTTAATTAGAACATCTTGCTTGTTTATAATGATCGTGGCACTTACAAAAGACCATATGTCTTTGAGACACTGCTTGGCAAGACTTTTCCAATGTTTACCAAATCTATTTTGTATCCCATGCTAATAATAGTGCAGTGGGTCCCCAGGCAGAGCGATGGAGACTGAGGACTTCTTGTTTCTTCTATTACTCAGTATTCCGCCCTCAGAATGTGAAAGACCTCTTAGTTCCCGTGAAAGGACTAAAACAGAGCTCAAAGTTTCCCGACTGCTGCTATTTTGGGAAACGTTTATTTCAAGGGCTAAATTGTAATCTTTTGACAAATCAACATAGAGCAATACTCTGCGCTTTGTTATACACACATTTTAAACTATTCCTTTTAGAAAGAAACTTTCTAATGAGTGCCAAACCATTTTACTGTAGTGTCCAGAATCTACTACTGTCTCAGAGGATAGTAGCTTTTTACTTCAGGAAGAAACCGTTAAAGGTACCCTCCAATTTTAGAGGGGGAAATTGATGCCCAGCCTTGGTGGTAATTGGCCCAAAGATCACACACCTCGACTTTCCCATGTACCAGTTTGACTCTGTTGTGTGATTAAAAATAAATAGTGAGCGGGTATTCCTACAACATCTATCGACAACTTAACCCCCCAAGTGAAGCAAGCATTTTGTTTAACTTTGTCAATGTAGCAATAAAGAATGCACTCAGTTCATTTTTTCACTCCCTCAGTCTGGTTTTGGTCATCCAGAAAACGCAGCAACTGTCATTCGTTTTGGCACAGAGTTATGTGGCGATTTATATAGAGATATGGGAATCAACTGATTAGATTTGGTATTATGCATCATCCAAGAGCTACTTGTGTGAGTCTCTGAAAGTCAATCAGACACTGTGTGTGAAGACTGCATATTTGATACAACACGTCTCTTTCTTTAGTTGAGTTGTAATGGGGGGAAACCTTAAACATTTGTCTTATTAGTGATAACGCTACCGTTCTAGGCCACGAAACTCTTCGTTGCAACATGTTTAATACCCTTGGAATAAAAATTACCAGGTCCTTCCCCCTGCTTAGGAAATGGAGGCAATAGCAACTATTTATAAATAGCTTGAAATAGCTCATAGCAGCCAGAAATGACCATCAAAATATTGACAGTTTCACGTGTGCCAGCCAGGATTCTGAATTCCTTGCCTCTATTCACTATCCCCTTCACTTTCATCAGGGTATCTCCAAGTTATTTAACCACATTATCTCAGGAATTATAACAATATTCCTGGGAGACTACTAAATCCCTCATTTTTTATTTTCTTTATTAATACTTAACATTATGACTCTGAACTATGTTTCTTCTTTTTTCATAACTGTCCTTGCTGTCTTGAGTTCCTTGAGGAAAGGATTTGTGTTTCATTTCTCTGGATTTTCTTGTTGTAAATAGCATTAGTATGTGTAGTGTAGGGCTTTTCTGAATCGAATTTGTTTCTTCTATACCAAAATTTACAACTGTAATTTTACTAATCAATAGGAAAAGTTTGTGCTATAACGATCTCTTATTTCCAAAGAGGAAAGCAGAATTTAATTGAAATCTTATGAAATAGCCATTAAATTTAACTCCAAGGGTGTAGGACTATTTCCTTCAGCTATAAAAGTACTTTGGGATTAGTGAGCACCGAGGGGAAAGAAGTTGGAGAAAGTTTTCTGATGCAATTGTGTACTCTTCAAAGACCAAAAAAGCAAAGCACATGTGTCCAAGCCAGAAAATGTAATAAGAGCCAATAGCAGGTGAGTCGGCTCTTTAGGGGAAAGACCTGTAACTCGAGGAAATTTGAATTAAAGCCAAACATAAATGGGTGATACATCTCTCAGGTTTCGGTGAACACCAACACACCCATTCCCAGGACACAAAAGACTTTGCAGGAAATAATTGGCCACACCCACCCTGGGATTACTGTTAATTTTTAATCAGTTTGCTGAAACTTCAACTTATGCCTCCCCCAAAGCACAAGCATGGACCCACAAATACTCATATATTTCTTTATTCTTATCATTTTGATGGTTTACATATCTTGCCTTAAAAATGAAGGAAATTATTTTGCATTACACAATTGACTGTGTCTATGTACTTTCAAAATCCAGGTGAAGATGGGGAAATAATAGTCTAATAAACATAATTTTATTCCCACACACATTTGTGTCCTCATTCAATAAACCTTTTTGAGCAGCTTCTCAAAGAGAGTTCTTGGTTGGAAAGCATTATGAAGGAAGCAAAATCCTGCTTAAAAAATTTACAGGCCAGGTGTACTAAAGGATAAATACTATAGTCTCATACCGTACAGGTAACCGCAGACTGCAGTGGTGGCCATGAGAGAATCAAAGATTTGCCACAGGAATGCAAAGGAGAGCGTGTCTGAAGCTGCAAGTGTCTGCAAGGATCTCACGGAGAAGGTGAAATACTAGTTAATCACAGAAGAACGTTTAGAAACTTGGGAGACGACCTTCTAGGCAGAGTTAACCATATGGGCAAAGGCACATGGGGAAAAACGTGAGGGGCATAGACAAGAAAAATAGTCCTGCTTGGAAGGGAGTAAGGGGAGGTGAGAATGGAAAAGTAAATTTAGAGTCAGCCTGAAGGTTTCAATCTGTTTATAGAGTGTTCTGTAGCCACAGCTTAAAACTAAGACCAAAGTCAGACTGAAATGTCCAGAAGGAAGCCCATACCCTCCGTGTAATAGAAGTTCAAATCGTTCTGGGAGCTGGGGGTGAAACAAAGGAAAAGGAACTGTTCCAACAAGTGAAATGAAAGTTCTGGGACGCTAACACAAACAAGATAATGAGGACAACTGCTGCTTGAGAGTTTGGCTCTGTCTCCTGAGAGGTGGCAGGAGGACTCAGCTAATGATATCAAGGCTGAACTCTAAAGAATTGGATGTGGGCATTTTAAATGGGGAACCTTTGACTCTCGATCTGTCTCTAAATGATTGCAACTTTATTGGTCCTTGGGGCACAAAGTCAAAACCCAATTTTTCTATCTAGCCCTCTACAGTTATAATGAGGATGCTTGTTAGTTAGTCATGGTGTAGACTAATTTTGAGTGAACACACCCAGTGGTTGGCAAGATAGTGAGAGCATCTTCCACTAGCTGAACAAAGAAACAACTTTGGAATGAGAGAGTCATTCCTTTCCCAAACAAAGAAAAATTTTTCGTTTTTTAGTTGATTTTTCAATCTTTTAATCTACAGAAAAATAAAATCCTAGATGCAATGTGTGAGCACTGTGAGCCAACGGGACAGTGGAGGGGCTCCTTGACTAATGCTTTAGTTCTAATGCTCTTTTTCCTGAAAATTTTTACTTTCCCAAACCTCGATGGCATAAAAATTTAATACAGAGAAGAATGAAAGTGTCAACAAAACAGATGAACAAGCCTTTGAGTCTAATGTGTCATTTCAATGACTTCATTTGTAAGTTACTTTAAGTAAATTAAGTAATGGCTTCCTTATAGCCCATATGGAGTCCACTTAGCTCTGTTGTATTCTGGAAGGTTCTCTTGGAGTTTCAGAATGGATCAGTTTGGAATTTCTTCCTACACGTGGCATTTTGTCACTCATACCCCGTCATGTCATGAAGGCACTTGAATTCTGTCTGCACATGATTCCAACTGCTCCCTTTGTTTTGTTTTTGTATTTTCAGCATCAATCCTCATTTATGAAGCTCGTGGCTGTTGAGCACCTACCACGTGCCAGGTACCAGTGTACTTGATCTTTATTTCTCTATTACTCTGACAATCTAAATTCTGCAGATATTTCTATTTATGTGATTTACAATTTAGAATTCATCCCAGAAGATGACAGCTTATTTCCTGTTTTACTTAAAGGAGTGTTTAATTGGGGCAGGGTTGGGAGAGAACATGGAAAAGGGAGACACATATATTAAAAAACAAGAAGTGCAGCTATACCAACAGTTTAAAGACATTATCTTTCAACAGAATTGCCCAAAAGCTCTGAATCTTACTCCCTCTAGCTTCGAGCAAATCATTAATTACTGGGAACATCACTTAAAGTGCTCGTCTTGTTATGATTTTATATTCAAGTTATCATTATGTTTTCAAGGATACCACTGAGTTAGCCGGAATTATCTGGCATCAAAATAAGAAAGAAAACACCACCTCCCTGTGTCTACACAACATGAAATAAAACAGATATCGGTCAGTGAGCTGTCGGATTTGCTGATCAATGAAAGGGGCCACGTCAGAGAGAGTTTCAGGGTAAAATGATTCCATGCACAGATACAGTAAGTGGATGGTTTTCCATCCACTCTCTTTACCCTGACTGAGGGTATTAGTAATGCACACACAACGTGGCATGGAGTCTAGCCTTACAATCCAGTTCTCACAAGCTCGGCTCAAAAACATAAACGATCCTGATTATTTTATAATTGTTTCTGATAGACAAAATCAAGAATTAGGTATAGTCAAAGAATAATGGACAGGTTTCACATGGACCCAAATGTGGGTGTATATAAATGGCCAGTGGCTTTTCTATACGTTGTAGGCAGCTATCATAAACATGAGGAGTACATAAAAGGCTGGTGGCTTTTACATACGCTGCGGGTAGCTACCATAAACACTATGGAATGCCTACTGGAGATGGGGACAAAAAGCACATCTACCTGTTTGTTCAGCAAATAAAACTTTGATGGCCCATTGTGCCCCCAGACTCTGTGCTGTGCTCAATGCTGAGACAGGACAGAGTCTGCCCCTTTGTCAGGACATCAAGCTGATTGGAGAGTGAAATAGACAACGTTCCAATGAACAGAGGGAAGACACAAATGATCAATGCTGCAGGAAGCCTACGGGGGTATCCCAGCGCCCAAGAAGCTAAGAACAATGTTGTGTATAACATGAGTTCACACAAAAGGATTCACACAGGTGAGCAAAAGAAACCCCCTCTGCTCTGCCTCCCTTTACCCGCTCCCCATTCACCACACAAATGAAACATGTTCTTCCTGGAATTTCATTTTTACTATACGACACATTTCAAGATTCTTCTGTAACTGTTCCCAAACTCTCTGGAAGGGGGACTAGAACCAAGATGAACTATGGGGACGAAAGAATAAGAAACTGAATAGTGAGTCTGAAATAAGAGAAAAAGGCTTTGGGAGGACTGTCATCTGCTCACCCGCCTTACTCAATGGATTCTCTGAGGAAAATGGAGATGAATTGGGTCAATAAGCAAATCTAAATGATTTATAAGCCCCAATCCTAAGGGCTGGAATAGGCATTTATGCAATTGGGGATTGCAACAAAATTCAAAATACAAGTTGCAAAACAATACAAAAACACGACTTGCAAAACATCAGGATAAAGGTTGGAAATACCAGGGCAAACTTTCCAACCATAGCAAAGCAAAAATAAATAAAAGAATTGTGAAAGAGACTGAAAAAAAAAAAAAAGGACATGGGCAATGTTCACATTAAGTGGTAAATGAAAACTGTAGCGGAAACAGTGAAATCTGTGAGTAGATCTAAACACCATCTCACACCTCTCCCAACCTCTGGTGAAACCATGAGAAAGAGAGTTGGCATTCATCAACTTAGAGTCTAACAAAGCAGTGGTTGTGGCTCACTAATAGGTCATACAGAAAAGCAGGGACATTTCGGATTTCAAGGGCCCGAAGCCACTATGGAGATTTTGAATGAACAGCAAAGTTCAAGTTAGCAATAGAAGAAAGCATGAAAATAAAAAATAAAAATAAAAGAAGAAGAAGAAAGCATGGACCTTGCTACTCGGGAGGCTGAGGCAGGAGAATCACTTGATCCCAGGAGGCTGAGGTTGCGGTGAGCTAGGCTGCTGCCACTGCACTCCAGCCTGGGCAACAGAGCAAAACCTACCTCTCCAAAATAAGCTCACCTTAAAAGAAAAATAGAAGGAAACAGCAAAATTGGCCTGGCACTGTGGACTCAACTACACATTTTTAAAGTACTAAGAAAAGGTTTACAGCCTCAAATACTTATTTTTAAGTGAAGCCAAATGCCAAGTGAGTTCAAAATGATACATCCAAGCAAAAAGTGGAAACCAAATTCCCAGATTCAAATGTAATTGATGAGGCAAAATAAGATTGTTAAGGGGTAGCACATTCCTGAAAACTATTAGCAATGTGAAAACTACACAGACGGCAAACCACCGGGGTGCAATAATGGCTGCTCACAGTGAAAGGAAGTCAGGAACTTGAAGAGACAGAGAGAGATCTCCACAGTACCCTCCAGTTCTTATAGAGGGATAGTATTTTTCAGGTTAATTCATTCTCGCTCTCTCCCCCCACCCACACTCTGTTTCTGTCTCTCCCCCTTTCTCTCCCTCCTTCTCTTCCTTTCTCTCTTCTAAACACGCACACACACACACTCCCTCTCTCTCTCTCAAATACACTGGGATCCTCTATTTCTTTGTTCCTTTGAGTAAATTTACTTGTCTTGCTCATTCCCACTTCTATGCCAAATGACAGAATGATATTATGTTCTAATCAGCCACAGTGTTCTTGCAAAATTAATTGATTAGTTCCTTAACAAACAGCTAGGCCCAGGGAATATGGTACATGGGACAGATACGATTTGATAAAGTGAGAGAAGAAGAAGAAAGGGAAAATGTGCAGTGTTACCAACACCTACAGTATCAGTCCTGCTTTTCTTAGCCCTGTTTAGCTGAATTCCCAAAGGTCTAATAGCCCTGGGTTTGACCCTGTTTGGGTCCTCAGCCAATCCTGACCAGAATAGAATGCACATTAGGTGGTAGGGTAACCACTGGAGTCAATTAATTTGCTGTAGAGTATCCACCCAAACAAGCATCTGATCCAAGATTTGATCCTCTTAAATGTTACCTTCCCACCTGTTCTAAGCCTAACCGAAAATGGCAATGCAGAAAATCTTCCCAGGCACAAAACCCTGGCTCACACTACAGCTTCCCACATTAGACTCTGAACCTGTGCCTCTCCACCTGTCCTAAGAGCATCTTCCTACACCCTCTCACTGCAAGCTCCCACATCCTCTCTGTTAGCTTTTTCCTTCGAAACCTCTCCTCTCCATTCACACCCCGAGTTTGGTATCTGCTTCCTTTCCTCTACCTCTGGCCTGGTGCCCGCTGAGCACAGGTGCAGAGCCTTCTCTGTAGCTGCCTTGCCCTGTTATACAGATCCACGGACAGTGACCATGTAATTATATTTTCACTACTGTGAACTCAACTAGCTCTTGGGCATTATCCAGTGATAATTTGCTTGTGCTGGTTTCCTTCTTTGGGGTTTGTCTCCTGACTCATTGGTCATGCCCATAATGTGTGCCCAGTGGATGGAGACGCCCCGTATTTGTCTGGCATTGGCAATGCTGAATATGTCCTTACAGATTTGGAGATACCCTAGTCCTTGCCCCAAGAAGACCTTATCCTTATGTGGACACACTCTCTTTACCCTTCCCTATTTATCCCTTCCTTCCCCACCCACTTCATGAAGCCTCAAATCCCTTCCACAACACTCTGCACTTTTCAATGAAAAGTGAGAGGAAAGAATAGACACCCATTGGCTGAAATTCACATGACACCTAAGATCAAATCATCCTCTGAGAACAGGTTCTGGGGAAAGGAAAGTGAGATGATGGGAGTCCTAGGTGTTTAAAGAGTTGGATGCATGATTTGCATGGAATCCCAGTCACTCTTGCATTTGACAGCACCAGGGCACCATGACACAGAGTTGCAAGCTGCAGACTGGCTTGACCTCTTTACTCTGAATTACCCTGTGACTTCACCTTGGTGAGCCTCCATTTCCCCATCTGTGAAACCAAGGCTTGAATGAGACAATTTCTAAAACCATAAAATGCTTGCAATTCTCCTAATTTTTTCAGAGAGAGACACTACATATTTTCACCAAAACTTGGAGGTCCTTGTGGAGGAGGAAGGCACAATTTAGTACAGAAAGGTAGTCATATATCATATTTTACATACTTATAAATGTATTTATTTATGTTAATTTATGTATTTTTTTATTTAGGAAAAGATGCCCTATGAACATTTTCTGGAATACATGAGGGTGGTCTTTACGTGGAGGGCTCTCATGTGGACACCCTCTTCCTCAAGTTCAACTGTCCTGTGCAACTCCCTAAGGCAGAACTGGAACCAACAGGTAGAAAACAGATTTAAGTTTAATAGAGAAGAAATATTTCATTCATTTGGGGAATGACTCAACTATATAATCAATTGCTTGATGGACTAAAAGAATTACTGGGCTCTATGTTTACCAGAAGTATTCCAGCATGGGCTAGGGAACTATAGCATATTGGTGCGATGGTAACAGGTGGTGGGGTGGGGATGGAGGTTTGGACTTCATCTGCCAGTCATGGAGATCTATGGTTTCATGAATATTTTGCTCCCATGACACACTTCTTTCTCCCAGGGAGATTCCTGAGAATGAGAGTGTTTGACTCTGCCAGCATTGTTTGATGATAGCTCTTGCCCTGACTTACTGGGACAAAAAGGATCCTTCCCAGTGCTTCGCACTGCTGCCTGCCTCAGCCAACAGCCTGTCCAACAGAAGGGCTTTTTAGTGCCCAGATCAAAGCCTCCTGTGTGCAAGGTGCCCATTGTTCATTAGTGAAATGTGACTTGCACCTGCTCCGTGGAGGTGTAAGGCTCTCACTGTGTCCCTCTCTGTTTCATCAGGCTATAGCAAGATCACAGGGCAGGTCACTTTGGTAACGAAGGAAGCCACACTCTGCCAGTCAAAAGCTGGACCAGCTGCGCTGGTCCTGTGTGAACCAGGTGCCTACTGCCTCCCCACAGACTTGCTGCCAAGCCTTGGCAGCAGGAGGACCAGCAGCTGCTCCTCCAGCCTCAGTCTTGTCAGTGTCACTCCTCCTTGGCCTAAGAACCCAAGAGCAATCCCCTGGGAGGCCTGTTCCAAAGAGGAGAAAAGAGACTTTGAGAGAGGGAGATACAAGGGCTATGATTACAGAAACCTGACCAACGGCATGAAAAAGCAGGCAACCTAGTTAATGTGAGAACTAAGACAAAGCTCACCCAGTCTAAGCTTCCTATGCTGTGAATGGCGTCATCCTCAAGCTAGGAGAAATTCAGAACAGAAAGAGATCACAACAAGAAAATAAAGTGTTTATTAATTTTAAATCTGTACCACCATTGACTCAAATAGAAGCATCATGCTAAAAACTGCCATTTGCCCTGCATGATACTCACACACATCCCTTGTGAATGAACATGGCCAACAGCTACAGGACGTAAGGCTAGCATTGGTTTCTATGAGCATTCCGGCTATAGGTTCACTCCGTGTGGTGACTCAAGAAACGTTAGCAGGCTTAATTTGTATATTGTGTGTCCTTTTTCCAGCAAATATTTAAACACATTAGACTACTCAGCCACTAGTCTATGCCCCCTCAGTCCTACCATCTCTTCAGCAGATGTTAATGATGTCACTCAACTAGGTGGACTAAGAATTAAGTGAGCTACCTCCTCCCCCAAAGACTCTTCCTTGTACATTGTCCTTGCAGATAATGGTGAAGAGCTACTTCCAGGGCAATAAATCCAAAGTGAGGGGCAGGTGGGGGAGGGGAGGCGAATATAAATGACACTGTTGTGTGGTGATTCATCCCTTCCCTGACTTCCTTCACTTCTGTTTTCAGCCAGTTGGACAGCTGTGTTGGCCATGTGAAGTCAGAGAGTTTTTTTGTTCCAAAGACAGGAAGATGCAGGGGGGAGGAGACGGGGGACAGATAAAACAGTGGATGTGTGTGTGGAGCCATAATTGCCTCATGACTTCAGCTTCTCTGACCAGCTTACAGTCACCACATTAGTCACCAGTCCTGAGGATGAGACAGGCCTGGGTGGACTCGACATGAAGTGAGACAGGCCTGGCAGTTGCAGCTCGGGCTCAGGAAGTGGCTCTTACCTTTTTGGCAAGGAGGCGAGGGGCAAATGCCTACTGCTACAGAGAGTGATCTTTAGCTGGAAACTCAGGAAAATCAGGCTATTACAAAAATGACTGAGGAATTTGCTGTCAAAATGTCCAACAGCCTGGGGGGAGACTCGGCTTTGATTAGCCAGAAACATAAGCAACACTCTGGGATCACAGAGGAGTAACTGAGAATCTGCAGACTCACAAAAGGATGTAAGTGGAGCCACAGCCCACACATTCTAAGGTCAGTTAGCCCCTTAGCTCCACCTCTATCCTCCTCCCTTCTCCCTGCTGATCAGCACTCACCCTCTCCCATTTCCCCTCAAAGATGAATCCAAACCTCCAACACTCAATTCAAACCTTTAATTCAAGCCAGAACACTCTAATGCAGAAGTCAGCACACTATGGCTTACAGGTTAAATTCAGCCCACCACCTGTTTTAAATAAAGTTTTATTGGACTATAGCTTCTGTTTAAGGTACCTCTAAGGTTACTTTTGTGCTATAAGAAGAGTGGAGTCATTCTGACAGAGACCATAGGGCACACAAAGCCTGAACTATTGGTTATGTGGCCATTCAGAAAAATCGTTTGCTGACCTCTGCTCTAGTGCACAGTAGAAAACAATACCTCTTACTCAGGCGTCCTCAAACTACAGCCCACAGGCCACATGCAGCCTGCCCAGGACATTTATCTGGCCTGCCACTGCCTGTCCTGCTTAGCAGCCAACTTATCCCAGGGCCCACAGTCCAGCCCTCCAATGATCTAAGGGACAGTGAACTGGCCCCCTATTTAAAAAGTTTGAGGACCCCACTTATGTGAAAAAAATTCTTAATATTTTTGCCCAAAACTTATTAAATAATCCATTTCTATCACTGTCTGGGCTGGCTTCCTCTCCCACTCAACACCAGTCCATCCTCTCTGGCCCTTGATGTCATCCTCTCTTCTCTTCCAGGTGTTTTTTTCTCTTGTCTTTAACCTGAAATCAAGGGCTATAGACCTTCAAACAACTTTTTACTGTCTTCTCTCTGGGTGGGAGCCTCCCTTCTTTGACAGCATCAGCAGTCTCCGTGCTTTCTCCCACATAGCTGTTGACTGTACTTCCAATGAACACCAATCTCTGCATCTCAGTGGCCTGTGGGAACCATGAAAGCATCATGTCTAAAACTAAACTTACATCTTTCCAAGAAAACTTTTCCCCCTTGGACCTCTCCAACCACCTAGAAGCACCACCAACCACCTAGAAGCCTGCAAATCAACTTTTCCCTCTTACCATACATACAATAAGACAAATATGCTACTGAATCTACCTTTTCAACTTATCCATCTTCAAATAAATGTTCAATGCTCACTATCCTACTACCTGCCCTAGATTAGCTCCCTCTTCCCTGACCAGAGAATTGTTCTCCCTCCTGTCTCATTCTCCTCAGTCCAACCTCTCCACTCTTGTTTGCAGGCTATTGTCGGCATAAATTTCATTCCTGTCTAATCCCTATTGACCCTACCAGGCCTATAAAACAAGTTATATTTTGTCAGCCAAAAATGATCCATGTTGTGATCTTTAGCTCTCTGACAAATCTTATCTCTAGGCCAATAACACAACCAGATCCCATCATGGTCCCTTTTTGAACCTACCAGTCCATGAAGACAAACCACAAATGTCCACTAAGTTTTAGAGCCCACTTAAGTGATCCACTCTGCTTTAAGTTCATTCCCCTGGCTCTACATTTTTGGCTGTAAGACTTCATCCTGGTTCCCACTTCAAGCCTTCTGAGTTTGACATTTGGAGTTGATCTTTGTGCTGAACCTACACTTTCTTTTAAAAGACTTGGCCTAGATTGACCCTCAAATTCTTGGAATTTGCGTCTACTTTTGGTATGAACATTCTACACCAACTCTTAGAAACCCTTTGAATTCAATTCTAGATTATGACTCATCCAGCACCTGAGGAGACCAGCTCCAGCACCAGGAATGAGACTTGAAGGCTCAATTGATGCCCCCAATATCAAATTACCTATAGCTTCCTTAATACCCTCATGATGTCTCATGCCCATCCTCTGTCTGGAATGTTATTTTAACGTTTGTTCACCTGGCTAAGTAATAGCCATATTCACCCCAGGTGTCCTCTCACCCATCTAACCTATAGCTTAAAGGAAAGTATTGATTAGAGGAGAAGAAATCCAACATACGGAAAAAGGGGAAGACATCAAGAGTTTCATTAATAAATTTAGGAAAAACTATAGGACAGCCACACCTTGAGGAGACGGAAAGAGAATGAGAACAAACAGAAAAAAATCATTAACTATGGAATGGCTCACAGGCTTTTAACTTTAAAAACTGAAGTAAACATAACGGCAGAAGTACTCTGGCCAAGTAGAGGTAAAGAATTAATTAAGTTAGGGCTAAGCTAAATTAACATTTTCCCTGGCAATATGATCCAAACCCTATATTAATGGCATTGTAATGAGTAAAAAAATCAAATGTAAATGAATACTAAATAACTAAAGGCAGCACATTTTCCAATTAGCTCTACCTACAGGGGAAATTTAAGAAAGAAATGTATAAGGTGTTGGGAACATAGACAAAAAATGCAGAAATAAGTGAAAAGAATCAGACATGAGAGTTCATTTGAGACTGTGTACTTAAGAGGGGCTTCAAACACCTAGATGTTGCTTCTCTGGATGACTTTCTGGTCTGAGCAGCGTTAAGTAAAAAAATCATGAAGCTGCATATCCTCAGTGTCTCCTCTGGGCATTTCTTTTTTTCTTTTTCCTTTTTTTTTTTTTTTAGAGACAGAGTCTCACTCTGTCACCCTCAGTAGAGTACTGTGGCATCACAGCTCACAGCAACCTCCAGGTCTTGGGCTTAGGTGATTCTCTTGCCTCAGCCTCTTGAGTAGCTGGGACTACAGGCACCTGCCACAATGCCCGGCTATTTTTTGTTTGCAGTTTGGCCTGGGCCAGGTTCGAACCTGCCACCCTGGGGAAATGGGGCCGGTGCCCTACTCACTGAGCCACAGGCGCCACCCTCATCTGGCCTTTTCAATCATCATAGCTTCAAAGAAAATTCCAGGTATCAGCAATTTGCACTGAAAAAAGTGGGTGCTCAGTCTCTGGTTTCTTGCTCATAGTAGTCTAGTCGTACATTTGCCCAACTGTTCCTCTCTCCCCTGACAGCTGCCCTAAGTGGGGTCCAGGGATGAAGAGGAAGAGTGGGAAGAGATGAGGTGGAACCAACAAGTCACACCTTCCCCAAATACTCCCTTCTCAGAATGAGTTCGCTGCCCCTTCTATGCTTCAAAAATACCCTGTGATTATTCTGTCACAGCCTTTAGGACAATTTCTTGGTAGTGTCTATTCATTTCCAGATAAATACTTCCTTAAAGTATATTATACTATAGCAGTTTAGGAGCAGATAGGGCAAAACAGGTGCAGAAACAAACTGAAATTTCAAGCAGCTTATCACAACAGGCTTATTTCTCAATCATGTAAAATCTGATGCAAGTCACTAGAAATTCCCTTCATCTGGTAGTCATGGCCCCAAGCTCCCTCAATCTTGTGGCACTGCCAGCTCAGCACATCATATCCTGGGTTGTGACATCCAGGGAAGAAAGAGCAAGAAAGTAGCACACTGGCTGCCCACGATTTGCATTCACATCATTCACATTCGCATTTCACAGCTAGAACTGGTTACATGGCCTCATCTCACACAAGAAGCTGAGAGGCACAGCCTTCCCATGTGTTCAGGAAGAAGAGAGGAATTTAATACAGGTAAGCACAGGAAGTCTCCACCACAGCAATGCCATTTGTCATTGTTACTCCAACTCTTGGAAGAAAGGCAAGTACATACCAGCACCTGAATAAAGGTTTGCTGAACTGTGTTGATTTTGCCTGCCAAACTTCAGGGAAGTCCTCATAGAAAATGAGATCAGGAAATGGGGAAAAGTCCACTTCAAAACCTTAGCCCCAGGGAAGGAATCTGAAATAAGAAAAAGACCAGGAGAGAGCATTGTTGAGGAATCCAAACGCATGAATGAAGAATAGTCAATAGCACAACATGCCACAGAGGGGATAAATAAAAAGATGACTGAAAACAGGCCATCAGATTTGACAATTAGGTCATTAATGGCTTTTCTCTGGTGTAGGCCAAATCTCATTATGGTGAGTTTTAAGAGGGTGTTTAAATCATTTCAGTGAGTTAGAGTTTCATAGCATGAATGTTGCTCAAAACAGATGGCTGTTTGAGATTTGTGGATGTTTTGTTACTCTGAGATTTTTTTTACCCCTAATAAAATTCCTTGCCACGAACTAGTAATAATAAGAGTAGCTACCATTCATCATGTACTTGCTATGTGCCTAATACTCGCTAAGTACTTTGCTCATATTACTGGTAATATTTTAATAACAATCCTATAAAGAAGGTACTGTCATACTCTGGTCTCACAGTTAGCACATACTGCAGTGAGAACTGGGACCCAGCTCTACTTGGTTCCAACGTCTGTGCTCTTTCGGCTACGTAAATCTTATTCCCTAAACATGGGGATAGTAAATACAGGGTACTTTTGAAATAGCAAAATAAAGTTTCAAGATGGAAGGGCTGTCTCGTGTCAAGTTAGATTATCCCTTTATCATTAGCCTCAGAATCATTTCATACCAAGTCATAGCTATTATAACAGATATTCTGAATTATATACAATACTGAAATTTTCCTCACTAAAGGATAAATTACACAACATATATACAGCATCCAGATTTTCTTTAATTCTTCCCTGTTTTGCATACTTTCCATCATTGCAGCCTTCTTTTGGTGACTATAAATCATCTTTGATGTTGGTTAATTCTCAGGTGTTTTTCTCTTTGACGCAAAATTGTGACCAGTGTGTTATATTTCTATGACATGTTCCCAGTAAATTAAGAATAAAATGAAATATATGATTCTCAAATTTTTGTAGGGAAAATGGTGTCTAGTGAATGTTGGTTTAATTGCATTTAGATTGAGAGAATGTATCTTTGGAAAATTCACTTTGGGTCAGTGGGAAACTGGTAGGGAAGTTTAGAAATGCTGGGAACATACCTGTAAATGCACAGTTCAATCGTAGTTCATTTAAATCTCCCAGAGAAAATAATTCTCCTTCTCACCCTTGGTTAGTACAGTCCCACAGTTGTATGGTGCTTGATTGTTCAATGATCCTGAAAGGCCTAAGCAAGTGGCCTTTTTCAATTCATACATGGTATTAAATCCCTGCCTGGTAAGCTCACCTTGAGTATAACTTAAGAACACACAGTAGAGTTCCATATGCTCATCCATACATGGCTTTTTATGTATAAAAAAGAATTCACTAGACTTTCTTGATGAGGGATATTGAGACCCATATTATGCAATTTAATATTTATAAATGTCACTGCAATTTCTATTCAAAGCTTCAGCAAGAATTTCAGGTTTATATATTACTTTCTCAGAACCTGAAAAGTAAATAGTTATTAAAAATAGAAGTCTGGGCTCAGTGCCCGTAGTTCGAGCGGTTAAGGCGCCAGCCACATACACCTGAGCTGGCGGGTTCGAATCCAGCCTGGGTCTGCCAAAACAACAATGATGGCTGCAACCAAAAATGCCAGGTATTGTGGCAGGTGCCTATAGTCCCAGCTACTTGGGAGGTGGAGGCAGGAGAATCGCTTGAGCCCAGGAGTTGGAGGTTGCTGTGAGCTGTGATGCCACAGCACTCTACCCAGGGTGACAGCGTCTCAAAAAAAGAAATAAATAAATAAATAATAGTCTGGATCAATACATTGTGGTATATGTACACCATGGAATATTATGCAGCCTTAAAGAAAGATGGGGACTTTACCTCTTTCATGTTTATATGGATGGAGCTAGAACATATTCTTCTTAGGGAAGTATCTCAAGAATGGAAGAAAAAGTATCCAATGTACTCAGTCCTACTATGACACTGTAACCCAAGAATATGGGGAAAGGGAGGGGAGGGTAGAGGGGAGGGTGGGTAGAGGGAGGGTAATCGGTGGGACCACACCTACGGTGCGTCTTACAAGGGTACATGTGAAACTTACTAAATGTAGAATATAAATGTCTTAACACAATAACTAAGAAAATGCTAAGAATGCTATCTTAACCAGTTTGGTAAAAATATTTCAAATTGTATATGAAACCAGCACATTGTACCCCATGACTACATTAATGTACACAGTAATGATTTAATTTAAAAAATTAAAAATAAAATAAAAATAGTCACTTCATGTGCATCTTTAGGGATGAGTGTTAGAATATAAAAATCTAGTAGAATGGACTATTACAGGTGCGTTTCCTATGACATTATAGATGAGCTAGTTTACCAGACTTTTACTGAATGAACACCTGAAGTGACCAGAGTCCTAGATTGGACACCCTGTGTTATTCTCATAATATAGTAGAAAAATGAACGCTAACTAAATGGGTTTGCACTAAAAATGCGAAGAAATAGGCCCACAGATACAAAATAATGTAAAAGTCTGCCTTAAATTTCTGCACACTGTTCAATAACCCATTTACATGGTAAATTCAAATACCTCATAATAAATAGTCCCCCATAACTAAGATTTTCTTTAAACAACAAAGTCTCCTTATACATATTAATTCCCTGGAAGCTTGATCTCCCTCCCTATTCCATACATTATTTTTCCTTCTACTGCTGACCTTTACCCCAGCCCTGGCTGCCAACTTTCATTGAATGGACTTGACCTTCACTTCACAAAGAAATAGATACCATCTGCCCACATCTAACCATCTTTCTTTGTCCAGTGAAGGAAGCCTCTCATCTCCAATCAGGGTTCAGCCCTTTCGGATACTGTACGTCCTACCCCTCCACTGCTCTCAAGACTCTGCCCCTGGGGTTTTCCCCTCTTTTGTCTAGACTTGAATCTGAAATCTTGGTGCTCACGATCAGTTCTTTCTCCAGTTTCCCCAGCTATTGCTCGGTGGGCAGGAGTTCATCCTCTGATTGTTTCCTCTAAACAGGCTTATATGGATAAGGTTTCTGTGTTTTTATACATTCAAAACTGGTTTTCTGGAATTTTTCAGACATGAAAGAACCTATGTAAAATCTTTGGCTCATTTTTCTTTTCTCAAATATCTTGTAAGGATTGTTTTGCTGCCTTCTGGGGTTCATTTCTATGTTTAGAGGAATCTGACTTCTACCCAGCTTGATTCCATCATGAGAGACTAAATATTTTTACCTGCTCACCCAAAATATTCTTTCTTTAATCATTTGGGGGAACATCTTTTTGTTGACTTTACCACGTCAGCTTTTTCTTGGTGCATCATAAGCTCTTTACATATGTAGATGTGTGCCTTATTTTATTCTTAGAAAAGTTTCCTTGAATCATATTTTTAAATATTTATTCTTTTCTTTTTCTTTTCTTCATAGGAGTTTTCATGTGTATCAAATATCTCTTGCTCATGTTTTATTCCCACAATTTTTGTCTCTTACCATTTTCATTTCTGTGTTTCTCTTTCAGGGACAGGGTCTCACTATGTTGCTGAGGCTGACCTCAAATTCCTGGGCTCAAGTTCATCCTCTCACCTGAGCAGCCCCACACCGCCCCCTCCCCCCAGTAGCTGGGACTACAGGCCCACACCACTATGCTCAGTTTGTCTCTGTATTTCTTGTTCATTTCCTTCACTTTCCTCAGGTCCATCTCCTTTGTCCCTTATTGTACTGTCAATGGTGTCTACAGCTCCTCGTATTCCATTTAGTTTAGTCTTTACTTCTGATACAATTTTGACTTTTTCTTTTACTTCTTTCAAAATTTCTGCCAAGTCCACTTCCACCTCCTCCTTTAATTTATACTCATCTCCTGTTGTCCAGTCTTGAGTACTTGTGTTTCTGTTTTATATACTTTCATTAATAGCCATTATCACTTCATTAAATGTTTTTTTTTTTTAATTCATGGAAGGTTCAGTTATAAGTTTTACCTGCTTCTTGGCAATAGTTTTCTGGTACATTTCCTTCTTCTACAGGAAAATTTTTCTGATTCTTTCCCACAGTTTAATAGATCTCTGTGCAGATACTGTGCCCGCTTTTTTGTTACTTATACTTCAATGAGTTTGATCTCCCTGGACCAGCTATACAGAGGATACCAGGGGACAGAGGGAAGGTCTGAGGACACCAAATCTTCCAAGCTTCACAGCTAGCCATGATCTTGTTCCTCTGTTGCAACAGACCATTTCTTTTAAAAATAGTACCTCTGTATGGCCATATTCCCCTTTCCTATGAGGTTCAAAATGGTGTCTCCCCAGGTGGCCACTAGCCCCTGCCAATAGGACACATCTCTAGCTTCCAAGGTAGCATCCTCTGTTTCTGTTGGTATCTTTTAGCTTCTACTTTTGGTAGTCTGCCGCCTGTGTGGCCCCAGGCCCTTCCATCTCCTCTCAATGCCACCGTCAGCTCCAGCTCACGTAGGGTGAGCAACATCTCAGTTTGCCCAGGATTGGGGAAGTTCTTAGGAAACAACACTTTTAGTGCTAAAATTGGGAGAGGCCTGGGCAAACTAGATGAGTTGGTCATCCTGAATTCCTCTCTGCTTGCTGCAGTTGCCACTCTGGATGGGGCCCTCCCCTTTCTGGAATTAAGAAAGGCTGTGTTTTCTGAGACTCACCACAGATGTTGCCTCCTCCCCTCTTCTTCCTGATCCTCACTAGTGCCCATGCGGCTTCCTGCTTCCATTGGCCTCAGGTGCTTCTGGCAACATGTGTATGTGAATTAGAGTTCAAGAACTTTCTCCATCTCCTAGTTTCACTGCAAATGGAATGCATGAATTTTTTTTTTTCATTTAACTAATTGATTTATATAATGTCCAAGCAGAGAAGTGAAACACTTCAGGCAAAGCTGCTACCATGTTTCTTTGGAGCTCAATAGATGTGTGCTGTTGTCTTCATAGAGTTCCAGGTTGAAGAGCTACACCCTGTGATAACTGAATTTCTTGACAAAGTAAACTCTGCGGTTATGATCATGTTGCTCAGAATAAGCTGACCATGTAAGCAATGCCCCATACAGACTGATGAATCAACAAGATGAATTTCAAGCTGTGTATGCTACACAGGACAAACACACTTTAAAATAGATGTAAACACAACACCATATTATGAGCATCAACTACTATTTGGATAAAAAGGAATAATATAAATAACTTAGGAAACATCGATAGCTAAGAAGTAAGAATGGAAATTAAATAACAGCCTATAGAGAATATGAGTGTAGAATAAGCCCTCCTTGAATTAAAAATTGTTGTTTCTTGATTATGACCAAATTTATGAACATAAGTGTAAGAAATAGAGTAAGTGCTCTTCTATGCTAATTATTGTGGCAGATGCTGTTACTTGGGTTATTTTATTTGATCCTAACAACTCTTCAAAGTAAACGAAAGTAGACCGAGTGTCAGAAAAGTTAAAATATCCAAAATCATTCACTGAGCAGATGCCAGAGCTAGGATGCAAACCCAAGAGTCTCTGGGACCGACATCCACACTTCTTACTACACCACTCTGTCTCTTTTCAATCAACAAAGAGAATGACAAGAAGTTCAATGCATGGAAGAGAAACCCTGAGGGAGATAATAACTTAAAATAGGGGGAGTGGGGAGGGAAGTCATAGCGTTCTAACCAGATGTGGCAAAAGCTCAAGTGTAAATAGTATAACAGCAGCAGGAACACAGAGGGAGCAAGAAAGTCGGCAACCATATTTATTAAGATTTTTAATGCAATTGCTTCAACAAGCTGGAGAGACATTTAAGACTTGAACAACTCGGTGCATCTGGTTTAATCTCCCGACAGAAGCCCATTTTGACGAAGTGGGAATTAAATTCACAAATGTAAGAAACTAGAATAGTTTATCAAATTTCTTCCTGCTGTTATGAAAAATAATGTTGTGATAGGGAATGAAATTAAATCCATCAAAAATCAAATTTAGGTTAAGAAAAAAAAGAAGAAAGAGAGTGGCAGACTAACTGGTCTGCCAGAGGGAACAGAAGTATCAGGTCTAATTCTTGGAAAGTGGTTTGCAGAAAGTCTGTTTCTTCATGTCACTGAACAGCTATTAAAATTAGAGGTACTGTAAGCATTTGAAAAGTGTTAGCCTGTGGCCTCTTCCCAAATTACAGACAAAGGCATGCAAAGACTCAGGTGGTCAGGACAGCAGCATTGGAGTCATCTTTGGAGTCCTCCTGGAGACCCCACTGTGGATGCTTGAACTTGGCTTCTGCACAGTGTCCTCATAAATAGGAAGAAATTGGGAGTTGTGAGCCGTTGGTTTATAGAAGGAAATTGTGCTATTTAAGAACCTAAATGATTTGAGGGGCATATGTAGCTTTGACCAAAAATACTTTCTTGCAATGCATAAATATTCATTTCACTAATTTCTGACTATTCCAGTAAGTTATTCAATTGGGAACTAAAAAATTAACACTTTATCTCCAGATACTGGTGCATTTGGATTCCATTAATCATTCTCTACTGTAGCCCATATTGACCTCTTCTTCTTATGAAAAATTATTCTGATGGATGATGTAATTTGACCCTTTATTGATGAGGCAAACTATGACTCAAACTAACGAATAAGTTCTTTAAGTATTGGAGCTAACCTGTGATAACCCAGAGCAGGTACTTAACATGTATCAATATTCACTGATCACAAGGAAAGAGAAATTTTAATGGAAGGCGTGGAAGGGAAGGAGATAAGGAAAATTCAAAGCATGAAGCGTGTTGGAAAAGGGAAAGCCTCAGGGAAGCATCCCAGCATTGGACTTCGAGCAGCCCAAGGTTTACAAATGAACCTGGAAACCCGGGAGAAAAGAGGGCAGAAGTACCAACAGATAGAGCATAGAGTACCCATAGATGAGAAATGTCGACTGCTTTGTCTAGCTATTCATAAGCTCTTGACTAAACACCAAATTGAAGGCCATCCTCTTCAACAGAATGAAGCTTCAGGAGGTACACGGATACCAGAGAAAGACGAGCACACCCCCTGTCCAGAAAGGCCAACCACAGGCACCAACATGGAGGCAGTTACCAAAGCCATCTTGCTTCGTAGGAAGGAGTATGAGACTACATCAAAGACAAATACAATTTGTCCAAGAAAATAAAAATCAATCCCTGGTTGTATCTTTAGGCCATAGAATTGAATGTTACCTTTTCTTCATTCAATTTATTCCATCCTCATCTTTCCTATTACCTCTAGTTTCCTAGTTTTCTAAGAAAGAAGCTTAGTATTCACAAATAGTGTAATATGATTGATATGGGTGTGTGTCATTCTCCATTTTCATGCTTTTCTTAAGTACAAAGCGTTAGTAACACTTATGTTAAGTGAGCAAAAATGCTAAGGAAAAGACCAGTCAGACCATATGGAAAACAATTTTCACTCTGAAGAAGCTTAAGCATTACAAGGACAAATTTTGGCTCGGCGCCTGTGGCTCAAGTGGCTAAGGCGCCAGCCACATACACCCAAGGTGGCGGGTTCGAATCCAGCCCGGCCCGCCAAACAACAATGACGGCTGCAACCAAAAAATAGCCGGGCATTGTGGCGGGTGCCTGTAGTCCCCGCTACTTGGGAGGCAGAGGCAGAAGACTCGCTTGAGCCCAGGAGTAGTTGGAGGTTGCTGTGAGCTGAGATGCCACGGCACTCTACCCAGGGGGACAGCTTGAGGCTCCTGTCTCAAAAAAAAAAAAAAAAAAAAAAAAAGGACAAATTTTGAAGATGGATGCACCATAAAAGATTCAGATGACAGCAGACTTTAATTTTTCCCTGTATTGATTTTGTTCTCTCTTAATCACCTGTTGACTTTCAGGGGGGAAAAGTGAATCCATGGTAAAGCATTTAAAATCTGAATCATCCCAGATCCTCTTTGTCAGGTTTATACTTGATACCAGGAAACTCTGAGTTTCAATGCTGAAAGGTGGAACAAATAGTCAAAGGCAAATAATAGGAATGCCTTTTTTCTTTTATCCAGTTTCATCAATGTCTCTAGATGTTGTTCTAACTTTTAAAAACTATGTGTGCAACTGGTTACGCCAGAGTTGAGAGGAGGAGAACAGGAACTGTCTTAGTGTACAACTGCAATCAGGGGTGTACGAATACACCTCTCTGCTCTCCAAAATGGTGCCTACTTTTTCTTTAATTTCCTTCTATGCATTAAACCAACATAAAATGTATTGTATATCTAGCACAAAGTAATCTGAGTTACATAGTGAGAGTTAAGATACTACTTTTAAGCCTAACTAATGGAGTTTGTAGTCAAAGGAGAGACTCTAAAAAAAATCACTGTAATATAAGTGAAGGTGGTAAACAGAGGAAGATTCAGGTAAGAATAGCACTGAGTGTAGTTTGAGAAAATACAATGAAGGTCCTTGGGCTCAAATTTCAATATTTGTTTCACTGCCTTGGCTACATTCTTTGAATTCTTCAGCCATAGAATTCTTCATCCTAAATTCTGCCATCATCCTGAGTGACTTGATTATCCTCATAGCCAGTCCTTCACGACTTCAGAAGGTTCCTATTCCTCTCAGCTTTGGCTTCCCACTCTGTCTCATTTGGGTTGCTGTCACAAAATACCATAAACTGGATGGCTTATAAACAAGAAAATTGTGTTTGTCACAGTTTGAGAGGGTAGGAAGTCCAAGATCAAAGAGCCTGCAAATGTGGTGTCATGAAGGCCCGTTTCCTGAGTCACAGACAGTTGTCTTCTCACCATGGCCTCACAGGGCAGATGAGGCAAAGGAGTTCTCTGGGGCCTTTAAATGGGCATCAATCTCATTCATGTGAGATCCACCTTCAAGGCCTGATCACCCACCAAAGATCTCTCCTCCTAAGACCATCACAGTAGGGGTTAGGATTTCAGCACATAAATTTAGGGATGGAGGGGACACGAACATTTGCTCTGCAGCAGCCTCCCATGCTTGACATTACTCAGAACTATTGAATTTTTCCATTATTATAAGCCATGTAAAAATATAAGACATACTTGACCCTGAATTCTTCAGGCCACACACTGAGTTGCTCAGTCCTCTGCAGCACTTACTACGTCACTTTCTCCTGTTTTGTACCTTGTGGGCTTCATTTTCATTGCTTCCCTTTTTTATCTACAATTCTCAAGCTAATAATCTCAACTCCTCTCTTGCTAGTTTTTAAGAACTCCCTTGCCCTATCTTTTTTTTTTTATTAAATGATAGCTGTATACATTAATGCAAACAGGGGGTACAGTGTAGTGTTTTCATATACATTTTGAAATACTTTCATCAAGCTGGTTCACATAAATTTCATGTCATTTGCATAGTCATTGTGTCAAAACATTTACATTCTAGTTCTAGAAAAGTTCAATTGTACCCTTGTTAGACAGAAATATAGGTGATCTTTCCGGTTAACCTCCCACCACCCAGCCACCCTTCTTCCCTCCCCTTCCCCAGCCCCTCCCCATATTCTTGGGCTAGAATTAAGTTGTTTCCTTCATTTGAGAAGTATATATTAGTTTCATAGAAGGCTGTGTACATTGGATACTTTTTCTTCCATTCCTGTGATACTTTGCTAAGAAGAACATTTTCCAGTTCCATCCATGTAAACATGAAGGAGGTAAAGTCTTCGTTTTTCTTTAGGGCTGCATAGTATTCCATGGTGTACATATACCATAGTTT
>NW_003852421.1:14705831-14725674 GCF_000181295.1 Otolemur garnettii | reverse complement strand
CTGGATTCTGTTCATTAGGATCTTGTTGAATATTTTCGCATCAATATTCATTAGTGATATTGGTCTATAATTTTCTTTTCTTGTTGGGTCCTTTCCTGGTTTGGGAATCAAGGTGATGTTTGCTTCATAGAATGTGTCGGGCAGTATTCCGTCTTTTTCAATGTTTTGGAAAAGGTTGAACAATATAGGTACTAGTTCTTCTTTAAAGGTTTGGTAGAACTCTGATGTAAAGCCATCTGGTCCCGGGCTTTTCTTTTTGGGGAGATTTTGTATAGCTGATGTTATTTCAGAACTTGATATGGGCCTGTTCAACATTTCCACTTCATTCTGGCTTCCTTGCCCTATCTTTTTGTTTCCACAGTTCTAAACCAGAGACAGAACCACCTTCTTCTAATGGTCAATACCTTCACCTGGCCCAGGAAATCTTACCATCCTTATCATCAAACTCTCCCATTCTCCATTTCAATTTCAAAGTTTCTCAATTATCCCTAACACCCCACCATCATCACTCTTTCTTCTATCATCTATCAGATGACCTCTTGGTACCATATACTCCTTCAGTTTACAAAAAACCACACGTATATCCATCTCCCTATTTAAGGGCAATTCTGCATTCTACATTCCAGGTTCTGTCTCTCTGGTTTGGCCAAGGATTCTGCACTAGTGAGTATATTTCTCCTACATGGTCAAGCCCCTACTTCTATTAGACTTAACCATGTTCAAATGTCTCCAGATTTTGAAACTCTCCCATGTACTTCCCCTGCACTCAAATTGAACACTGTCACTCTCTTCTCTCTTTGTAGCAAGTTTCTCCAAGAATTGTCAAGAGCCAAAGTTTCCATTTCTTCATATTTGTTTTAGCCAATAAACAAAATAACTGTATCAGGACACCCTCGGTACTCACCTGATCTGTCCCCAAATGGCTTTTTTCCTTGATATTTATTCTCTAGGCAATACACCTCTCCTTTCCTGGTACTCCTCCTCTGAAGTTCCTTAATCAAAGTCCTTTGCCTGATTAAATCAAAGGTTGTCTATTACTATTAGCTTTATTTTTCAGTCTCAAGCTTGCCTCCAACATAATACTTTTGCCCACACTCTTTTCTCTGCCTGGGATGCTCTTCCCCCACTTAACTTTTTGGATTATTGTTCATCAAATATTCACTTCCTTAGCTCTCTTACTCTGGGTGGAATATACCTCTCTGTCCATTTGATATTGGTCTTGTCCATGTGACTTGTGTTGGGCAAAGACATGTTAGCAAACATGAAAGACAGCTTGCAATCTGCTCTGTGGTGGGATGTGCCATCTTGTGCCTCTGTCATCATTATGAGAGGAACACGCCCCAGGTCACCTGCTGGTCTGAGAAAGGTGAGACTCACATGCTGGAGGCCTGGACACAATCTGCAACTAGGTGCCACACCCAGCCACCCCCAGGCCAAATCAACAATATCCTGTCTACCCTGCTCGGAAAGAATAAATTATGTGGCATTAATAAGTTATTTTAAATTACCTTAAACTACTGGATTTGGGAGTGGTTTGTTACCCAGTATCATTATGGCAGTAGTTCAAGGATATATCCTGTTATCTTTGCTCTTTTTATTCTTGAACTTCATTCAGATCTTGGTTCATATGCTACCTCCTTTGCTTCCCTTTCCAGGCCACAGACTCTGCTTTATATTTATCCATAGCATTGCTCATAATACCTACATTATACATGTGTTTACGTTGTTCCCTGCAGTCTCTCAATGCCCAGAACAGTGCATTGCACATGCTCAATAACTTTTGCTTGAGGGAGTGAGTGAATATTTTGGCCTAAAATTTTAAAATTTCTCCCCACTGTTTCTCTGTTTTTAATTGACAAATAAATAATTGTGTGTGTTGATGGGATGCAATGTGAAGTTTTGATATATGTTTATAATGTGGAATGATTAAATAAAGCTAATTTTTAAAAAGAGAATTGCCATATGACCTCGCAATTCCACTTTTGGGTATCTACACAAAGGAATTAAAATAAGTATGTAGAAAAGATTTCTGAATTCTCAAGTTCACTGTGACATTATTTACAATAGCCAAGATATGGAAACAACCCAAGCATCCATCAGGAGACAAATTGACGAAGAAAATGTGGTATGTATATATATATATCCGCAATGGAATACTGTTCAGGGATGTGAAAGAAAATTTCCTTTCCTCTTAAAAGGAAAGGAAATTCTATCATTTGTTACAACACAGATGAATCTGGAGGATATTATGCTAACTGAAATAAACCAGAAACAGACAGACAAATACCGCATGTTCTCACTTATATGCAGAATCTAAAAAAGTGGAACTCACTGAAGTAGAGAATAGAATAGTAGGGTTGGGGGGAAGGGGTGTCAGCTCTTAAAAACTTAAATCATGTTTTCTCAATTATTCCTATTTTAATACAATAGACATTTCGTCTGCTTCTTAGTTTTGCTGTTATAAGTAACAGTATGATAAATATTTGTAATGTAAGGATTTAGGACTGGGTAGTTACAGTAAGAAACTCACTAAACATTTGACCAAACTAAGTTTTATAATTTTTTCATTAGCAGGATACTTAAAAATGATAGTTGTTTTCATTTGAGTTTTTGTATTATTGGTGAGGTTAAGCATTTTTCACATGTGTGAGGTATTATAAGTAATTCTTCAGAAACATTTTCTTACCCAGGTGTGGTGGCTCATGCCTATAATCCTAGCACTCTGAGAGGATCCCTTGAGCTCAGGAGTTCAAGACTCACCTGAGGAAGAGTGAGACCCCATCTCTACTAAAAATAGAAAAATTAGTTGGGCATTGTGGTGGGCGCCTGTAGTCCTATCCTAATTTGATATTCAGAAGGCTGAGGCAAGAAAGGAAGATCACTTGAACCCAGGAATTTGAGGTTGCTGTGAGCTAGGCTGATGTCACAGCACTATAGCCTAAGCAAAAGAGAGACTCAGTCTAACAAAAAAAAAAAGAGAGAGAGAGAGAGAGAAAAGAAAAAGAAAGAAATAGATATTCATGTCATTTGCCTGTTTTTTTCATTAACGTGTTGTTTTTTTATCATTAATTATTACAGACTCTATCTGAAGGCTGTTAAGCTTTGTCAATTGCCTCAAACATTGCAAGTATTTTTTCCAACTATTCATTTTCTTTTACTTTTAAGCTATCAAAATCAGAGAAGATGCAATATCGCTTTGGGTGTCAGTAGAACTGAATCTGACCACCAACTAGCTCTGCTTCTTTCTAAATGTATGGTCTTGGTTTGCTCAAATTCTTATAAAGCTTCAGTTTCTCAGCTGTAAAACATGAAGAATAATGGCTACTGTATAGAATTAGTGTAAAGGTTAATATAGATAATGTACATCTAATCCGTTAATGTTCTTTGGTCTACAGGAACGTAAACTCACTCTGATTAATGTAAGCAAAACAATTAATTATTGGAAAGATACCAATAGCTCACCATGTTATGGAAGATGTAATCAACAGAACTTAGGAAAGGAAAAATTATGAGCAGTCCCAGGCCCCCAGGGGACTAGCAGAAGCCCCGCTGGGGACTGCCCTGCTAAAGCCTGTCCACCTCATGACTCAACTCCTTTTGCTTTTTTGTCCCTGGTAATCTATACTCAATATTCAAATTCCTGTTTGAGAGACTCTGATTGGCCAAACCTAGATCACAGGCTTCCCCCTAAAATAAGATGAGCAAGGTTTAATTACAGAAGAGCTGGGAAATGTGTGAGGCACACACCTCTCCCAAATAACAAAAAAGAAGGAAGAAAAGAAAGGAGGGAAGGAAGAAGGGAGTGAAGGATTGAGAAGAAAAGAAAGAGAAAAAGAGATGGAGGGAAGGGAGGAAGGAGAAAAGGGGGATAAGAGAGGGAAAGGGAAAAGAAGGGAGGGAGGGAGGGAGGAAGAAAGGGAGGAAGGGAGGGAGCTACTTCTATAAAGTCCTGAGTTCTGTATCTGTCCCTTTAGCAAGCTGGCAAAAATAGTAGCCATTCATAATACTATGCAACACTTTTCACTGGCTTTTATAACACATTTAGAAAGAAGAGATTCCATTGAAGTCAGAATCTTAAATCAATTTCTCATGGTAAGTTATCTTTTGCTTTTATTGAACTCATTCCCAGGAGAGTCAGTCCTTGAATCAGGCTGAAGATTTCTGAGCATTGTAAGGGTTTGGGGCTGGGCAGTTACCATAAGGAAGCAGTAGGGCTCTTCAGTTGTCTCTGCTTCATTAGGACATACTGTACATATTTAATTGTATTCTAGAATAGAATGGAATGCTGAAATAGGCAAGTATTAAAAGCTAACTTTGGGAAAATCTGATATTTCAAAGCCAAAATAGACATTCTGGCACACCAAGTTTTCAAATTTATAAGTGAAAATCCTTTATATATACCAATTTTCTTAAGTGTTCTGATCATGAAGGGATGCTGCATATTATCAAAAGCTTTTTTTGCATCAATTGAGAGAATCATATGGTCTTTATTTTTTAATTTGTTTATGTGATGAATTATATTTATAGATTTACATAAGTTGAACCATCCTTGAGATCCTGGGATAAAACCCACTTAGTCGTGGTGTACGATTTGTTTGATGTGTTGCTGGATTCTGTTTGTTAGGATTTTGTTGAATATTTTTGCATCAATATTCATTAGTGATATTGGTCTATAATTCTCTTTTCTTGTTGGGTCTTTTCCTGGTTTGGGTATCAAGGTGATGTTTGCTTCCTAGAATGTGTTGGGTAGTATTCCACCTTTTTCTATATTTTGGAAAAGGTTGAATAATATGGGTACTAGTTCCTCTTTGAAGGTTTGGTAGAATTCTGACATGAAGCCATCTGGTCCTGGCCTTTTCTTTTTAGAGAGATTTTGTATAGTTGATGCCATTTCAGAACTTGATATAGGCCTATTCAAAATTTCCACTTGATTCTGGCTAAGTCTTGGGAGGTGGCGTGCTTCCAAGTATTGGTCGATTTCCTTCGGATTTTCATATTTCTGGAAATAAAGTTTCTTGTAATATTCATTAAGGATTTTTTGGATTTCTAAGGGGTCTGTTGTTATTTCATCTTTACCACTTGTGATTGATGAGATTAGAGATTTTACTCTTTTTTTCTTGGTTAGGTTGGCCAAAGGTTTATCTATTTTATTAACCTCTTCAAAAAACCAACTTTTTGATTTATTGATCTGTTGTATAATTCTTTTGTTTTTAATTTCATTTAATTCTGTTCTAATTTTAGTTATTTCTTTTCTTCTGCTAGATTTGGGATTGGAATGTTCTTCCTTCTCTAGTTGCTTAAGATGTCCCATTAAGTTGTTAACTTCCTCTCTTTCCGTTCTCTTGAGGAAGGCTTGCAATGCTATAAATTTCCTCTTAGGACTGCCTTTGCAGTATCCCAGAGTTCTGATAACACATGTCTTCACTATCGTTTTGTTCTAAAAATTTGGTAATTTCCTTCTTGATCTCATCTCTGACCCATCTATCATTCAGCATAAAGTTATTTAGCTTCCATGTTTTTGTATGAGACTGCAAATTCCTGTTGTTGCTGAGTTCAACTTTTATTCCATGATGGTTTGAGAAGATGCATGGAATAATTTCTATTTTTTTTAATTTACTGAGGTTAGACTTGTGACCTAAGATGTGATCAATTTTGGAGTATATTCCATGGACTGATGAGAAAAATGTATACTCAATTTTGTTAGGATGAAATGTTCTGTAGATGTCTGTTAGGTCCAAAAGTTGAATAGTTAAATTTAAATCTAAAATTTCTTTGCTAAGCTTCTTATTGGAGCATGTATCCAACACTGCCAAAGGAGTGTTAAAATCTCCGACTGTGATGGAGCTGGGATACATCAAGTTGCTCATGCCTAAGAGTCTCTTTTATAAATTGAGATGCATTCTGGTTGAGTGCATAGACATTGATAATTGAGATCTCATCATATTGAGTATTACCGTTAACAAATATAAACAGACCATCCTTATCCTTGCTAACTTTGTTGGTTTAAACCCTATTGTATCTGCGAATAAAATTGCAACACCTGCTTTTGTCTGCTTTCCATTTGCCGGGAATATAGATGACCATCCCTTCATCCTGAGTCTATATTTATCTTTTAAAGTAAGATGCCACACTTAAATTTTAGATAATATTTTTGACAAGATGATAGTATAAATAAATTTCAACTAAAATGGAGGCTGTTGAAGAGAATCCAGAATAAGTAGGGAGACTAATAATAAATGCCATGTGAAAAGTATAGCCAGGCACTGCATAATGACATTTCAGTCAACAATAAACAACAAAACAATATTTTTGCCATACCCTACCTATGTTTAGACATGTTTAGATACATAAATGCTTACCATTGTATTCCAGTAGTCTACAGTATTCAGCACAGTAGCATGCAGCAATAAATGATGCTGGGAAAACTGGATAGCCACATGCAAAAGAACGAAACAGGACCCCTATAGCTTACTATATAATTAATTCAAGATGAATTAAAGACTTAAATGTAAGGCACAAAAAACTATGTCAGGCATCATAAAAATTCTAGAAGAAAAGGAAGAAAGAACTCTTTCAGACACTTGCCCAGGGAAAGAATTTATGACTAAGATGCCAAAGGCAAATATAGCAACAATAACAATAAATGGGACTTAATTATTTAAAAAGCTTCTTCTGTATGTCAAAGGAAATAATCAACAGAGTGAACAGACAACATATAGAATGGGAGAAAATATTCACAAACTATACATCTGACAAAGGACTGATACTCAGAAATTAAAGAATTCAAACAAATTAGCAAGGAAAAAAAAAACCTACCATAAAGTGGGCAAATGACATAAACAGAAGTATTTCAAAACTTAGAGAAATATCCAACAAACATATGGAAAAACTGCTCAACATCACTAATCATCAGGGAAATGCAAATTAAAACTACAATGAGATAACACCTTACCCCTATTAGAATGGTCATTATGAAAAAGACCAAAAACAATAAATTCTGTCATGGACACAGAGAGAAAAAGAATGCTTACACACTGTTTTAGGAACTGCAAATTAGTATAACCTCTATGGAAAACAGTATTGAGAGTCCTTAAAGAAATAAACCTACCATTTGGTCAGTAATGGTAAACCTACAATTGGAGCCAGCAATCCTACTTCTGGATATCTACCCAAAGGAAATGAAGTCTTCAAAAAGACTCTGGACTCAAATGTTTATTGCAGTATAATTCACAATTGCAAATATGTGGAATTAACCTATGCATTCTTCAATTAATAAGCAGATAAATAATATGTGAGACACACACACATACACATACCCCATGGAGTTCTACTTGGCCATAAAAAGAAGTGAAATAATGTCATTTGCAGCAACATGGAGTGAACTAGAGACCACCATCTTCAGTGAAATATCACAGGAATGAAAAACTAAACACTACATTTTCTCTCTAACAAGTGGGAGCACCCATGGGCACAAAGCCCATGTATGAAGGACATGAGGAACTAAGAAAGGAGGAAGGAGGGCAGGAGGTTGGCCATGGGATAAAAACTTACCTTTTGGGTACACCAAAGAGTATTCCAGTGAAGGGCACACCAAAATCCCTGACTGAAGCATTGTACCAGATATCCATGTAACAAAAACACCTGTACCTCCTTAATTAATATTTTAAAATAAAAATAATAATTGAAAAAAAAAAGCTTTCCAGATTCCCAACAGGATGCTATTTCTCACCAAAATCTTGCAAGTTCCATTTTACAGAGGACAAAAGTAAAGCTCAGAAAGTTTCAGTAAGGGTCAATGTCACAGTTTCAACTTAGCCCTGACTCTAAAGCTTATGCCACACTGCCTTCCAGGAAGATAAGGTGCTCCCCAAAGTAATCATTACGAAACCCAACAACTTAGTCATCAGGAGCTTGGGAATGTGATTTGCTCAGCCAGTGCTCTGAAAGGACATGAAGAAAATGAGTTATTGATGTATCTGACCTCAGCACCTGGTTTGGCTCACAGGGGATGTTCATCATTGATGTCTGGGATAAATTCTGTCTGCAGTTTCAGGAGGACATGTCACAGGATCCCAAATACTATCAAATACTTCTAGAAACTAGAAGTAGTGGACAAAATTATCAAATTTCAGGGTAGTACAATTCTTTCACACCACACCTTTCTCAGATTGTTATTTTTGTTGTTGAAGAATAAAAAGGAAAAGAGGAAAGAGTAAGATAAAGAGAAAAAGGAGGAAGAGAATAAAGAGGAAGAGCGGGAGAAGAAGAAAAAGAGGGGAGGTAGAAGAAAGAAGAGACCTACCATCTCTGCAAGTCCATTCTGGGTAGTTGTCATTACTGATGTCCTTTGAGCATTGATTTTTTTTTCTCTGATGGTTCATAGTATTCAAAGTCAACATATCATACCAGGCACAATGGCTCATGCCTATAACCCTAGCACTCTGGGTGGCTGAAGTGGAAAGATTGCTTGAGCTCAAGAGTTTGAGACCGGCCTGATCAGGAGCAAGACCTTGTCTCTATAAAAAGAAAAAACAAAATCAACATTTCAGAGGACCTGGCACTACAAAGACAAAATGGAAACTCCAGGATGCCAATGGCAAGTTTTAAAATTTCGTAGACACCTACTTATTCATATGATACAACCATACTGAAAAATATTCCAAAGATACTGAATGTAAAATATCCTTGATTTAGATAAAATCATAGCTCTAAAGGACATTTTCAAATTTTCTGTATTGGAGTGGAAGTCTATGTTACACAGATGTAACTTTTTTTTTAATTATTCAGAGATGAATTTTTTTCAACTGAGGTTAAAAAATGGAATCAATCAGATTCTTACAGGGAACATCAAGAGGGCTTCAAAATGTACATAGTAACTCTCCTCCCCTTCCAAGGCACACCATCCAGCTAGCTTCTGAATGAGGCAATGGTCCAATGGGATTGGCATCAACCCCACCCATCCCTGGAGGAGTCTAGTTATTAAATTATTTTTTAAAGATTCATCTTCCCCAAGTCTTTGGAGGCAGTACAGCTGGGAGTCATTAGCTATAATCAGGGGGCAGCCAACAAAAGGAGGAAGCAGTGGGTGAACGCTCTGTCTTTCTGTAGCAGCCATCTGGGCAGAGGGAATTGGGTTTAAAACCCTAGCGGGTGGGGGAAGTTATTGGGCTCCTGTTATATTTGGACTTGACTTCAGACCCTATACAAAAGAGCTCTCTCTTTTTCTTCTTTTTCTTTCTTTTTTTTTTTTTTTTAATGAGGTTTCCTTTCTGGAAATGGGAGGAAAAGATAGCAGGAATAAGCTGGAGGACATCTCACAGGACATTATGGTCAAAGCAGACTGACTGACTAAACACAAAAGCCAGACACTAGCTGATTGGGGGCCTTGTCTATTTCTGGCTTACAGTTTTCGAAAGAAAATAGGAGTTCATCTGACCACGGGACATCTCCTTTTCCTCTCCCTTCCTCTCCCTTTCCCAAACATGAAGACATCTCTCCCATTCCAGAAAGGAAGACGATGCTTATCTTCTAAGTTCTCCATAAAGAGAAACTACCTCTGACTTGTTTCAAAAGAGGGTAAATACCACATTTTTCATTTTACCCTTTCTCTCTCTTCCCTGAGAATATTGGCAATACGATGTAGTAAATAAAAAACACATAGAAAACACACACTGAAGCCAGAACCCTGGATTTACTGACTGTGTACTCTTAGCAAATTAAGTCAATTCTGGGCCTCAGCTCCTTTGCCTGTAACATAAAGATAATAACAGATTTCTCATAAAATTGCTAGAAGAATTCTGGGTAATATGTGTCAAGCACCTAGCATACTCCCTAAAACACAGCAGGCATTAAACAATCGGTAGCTATTCTTACTTGTCATTATTTATATCAAACTTTTAATAAAAGTAGCAAAACTCGCCAAATCACTTCATAGCTTACAGAGTTAACATGGCTCCCATTTCCAAAGCAGCAGTCCCCAAATTGTGGCTCTATAGCACCAAAAGCCACCTACAGATGCATGCATTGGGGCCTCACAGGGTTTTTAACCTTTTTCCAAAATTATTTAACATTTTAAAATGAATATTTCACATTAAAATATATATTTCCAGCTTTCCTGAAACACTGAAAATTTGGCAACCTTGGGCCAGCATTCCTGAGTGACAACAGAGAGGCAGAGCTCAACAGGGATGATCCCTTTCAGATCAGACGGGTGCTCCTCAGTTTGCCATAGTCCCCTGCCTCTCTGCTGTGCAATCCTGACCCAGTTTTACTAGCTTCTCCTATGTGGGCCCTTTAGGCATTTGAATCTGCATTACCTTCTCTTGCCCCTTGCCCCAAGAATAAGAGCAATAAAAAGGTGCTTCAGAAAAGGTGCTAAGTTCATAGGTATAGGGCATGAAATGAATGAACAGGAAAATTATATGGCATCTTAATTAGACAAGGCACACCAGACCCATAGCCTTCTCTAGGATCTTGGGCTTGTTATTTGACTTCAACAAGTCCCAAGTTCCTAACAGGAAAAGGCAGGTAGTGTTTACTCTGCCATTTCACAAGCTGGGTATACAGATCAAATAATGTAATGCATGTGGACAAATTGGAAAATGATAATTAGATTGTCAAAAAGAACAGACTCAGTATGTAAAGGATAAACATTTTTTGCTATGTCTTTGCTAGTACTGTATTGTCCTTGGAAATCACACAATAAAAGGGATCTTCAAGATAATTTAATCTAGCCCTCAATTTTAAAGACAATCTGAAACTCAAGAAGAAATTCTCAAAAAGCTTCTAATATAGGAGAAGAAAACAAAATACATGAAAAGGATGCTCACTGAGGATTACCTAGAACAGGTGTCCTCAAACTTTTTAAACAGGGGGCCAGTTCACTGTCCCTCAGACCATTGGAGGGCTGGACTGTGGGCCCCAGGATGAGTCAGCTGCTAAGCAGGACAGGCAACAGTGGCAAAAACACCCAGCAGGCCGGATAAATGTCCTAAGTGGGCTGTATGTGGTCCACGGGCCATAGTTTGAGGATGCCTGATAGAACCATATGAGCCTGTATTAAGTCTAAGAGTAGAAACAGCAAGTTTCTTGGATAGTTTTTTCATTAGTTGGTTGGTTGGTTGGTTAGTTGGTTGGTTGGTTGATGGCTCATTTTGAAGAAAAAATAACTTAAATCACTTCTGCCTTGGATTTCAAAATGTAAGAGTGATAGGCACACGCTCTGAGGAAAGGACATAATAAGAAGTATATACTGTAAAAGGACACAAAAAATGTCTCTCCCCTTGATCACTGAGTTCCATGGTAAGGGTAAGGCACTGTACAGAAAGAAACTGTAAGTCTTCTAAGGAGCCTTTGGAAAACTCAACCCACATTCCCTGAGATTCACACTTAGGGTATCTGTCAGGAAAGACCAGAATGGCCCTTTTCAAGGTCCACTGGCAAGAAAGGGGAGGCCCAGAGGAGGGTTTGCCAGGAAAGAAGGAGCCGAGGGTCATAACAAGGGTTTAAGGGTTCTGATGAGTATGGGGGAGGCTGGGGACCCTTCTGTGTTATTTCAGATCTTCCTAAAAATAGATACCAAAGCAGGATTAGATGTGCAATAGGTTTCTCCTATAGAATAAAAAGAGAAGGAAAAAGAAGGTAAGAAGAGTTTTCATGCCATCATTCAGGGCAGGCACTGTGAAAAGAGAGAGAGAAACAAGTCAGGTTAAATTAAAAGGGTCCACAGAGAAGTTCTGAGGACATCTCAGCCAGGCAGATTTTTGAGTGTCTGTACCAAAGCTGCCTGTTAGAAGTGTCTGTATTAAGCAGAATGTCCTGATGCTAGCATACCCCCCAACCCAATGGGAAGGTGAGACAGTGGAGGCTAATAGTGGGCTACGCTCCTTGAAGCATGTTCTCTTTCAGGGAGATCTGAGCTGCCACTTCTGAGGTTGCCACAGACACTGGCAGGTCATCATTCTGCCATACATGTGGATCCACAGCATTCACCACCTGTGTAGGCATCTGGGCCTCTCAGAGCATTATTCCTAAAGGCAGAAATGTATACCAAACTGGGGGAAATCAATAACCAACAGTAGACAAACTAGAATTTCCCATCCTCTTTCTCTGCCTTTCTTTGAAGAACAAGACTTGCCTTGAAAGAACCAAATAAAGAACCGATAAAGTAACCCTTTGGTTCTTAAACCATTAGAGAATGGGGGTGTTGGGAAATCCCAAGAGGGATTATTACTGCTAATAAAGGGAAGGCAGGGGGGTGGTAGTAGGTCAAGACATGACTTGGAAAATTAATGCGTGTTATCTTTGTGCTTGTAGGCCTGCTGGTGAAGTGAGTTCTACTGATTAGACATAGATATAGGAAGCATTAAATAACAAGGGAAGGTTTTGATAGTGAGTCAATTCACTAACAGATCTCTAACAGCAGGTATAATAACACACACTTGTGTAAGAGTTTTCAGACCTCAAGGACTTTGACATATATATTACATTTATTAATCCTCATGATAACGAGGAAAAGTAGATAGAGTGATTTGTCTCTATTTTATGAACAAAAAATAATAAGAATCAATGAAATTTAATAAACTTATCAAAACTCCTCATACTTGTATGTAGCAGAGTTTGCATTGGAATATTTTTTTCCCAAAAAAACCTCCTTTTTATTCTATTCAGTTCCTGAGGTTGACTCTTTAGATCACCAAATCAATGCCCTTGACAATAAACTCTGTGATGTTAAAGGAAGGAGAGCTCTCGTCAGACAGGGGTAGTCAGGCAAGTACCCCAGAGCAGAAGAACGCAACCTGCTTGTTGGAGGGTGGCAGGATTCAGAGAGAAAGAGAAAAACAGAGGGAAGGAGAGGGGAGAGACGTGGATGTGTGTTCTCGCTGGGTAAAATGCAGGACCCTGGAGAAAGGTCAAATGAAACAGCTTGACGAGTACAGAAGAATAATAGAAAGTGAGAACAATAAATTGACCAGGGTAGAGAACTTTATCCAGAAGGAAGTGGAAGACATCAGGGTTTTGAAGGGGGGTGATGTTCCCACAGTCTGGTGATTCACAGGGAGAAAGATGAACCTAAAGGTTATGAAATTAGTTTAGACAAGATAACAAAAGGCCTGGGAAATGATTATATCAGTATCAGATACACAAGAGCTGGGTGCTAGGGAAGTAGAAATTGAGCAAATTCCCATCACAAAAATCTCAGAAATAGTTTCCAAAAAGAGGGACTTCAAGAGACAGGATCAAAATACAGATAAGAAACTGCTTTAAACAGTTTTTATCTTAAGGATTCTATATTTGGGCCAATCTTGAAGCAAATGAGGTTAAGAAATGTTTATGTTAGAAGATTTGCATGGAGAACACTGTTTTCCTCTTCTTGGTTTCAGGGCAGCCAGAGAGAAGAAATTAAGTGTAATTAAATATAAAAAGTATCAATTAGCACTGATTCTCCCATCCACAGAGAGAAATGACCAGTTGGAAATGAGTGATCTAATCCTCTCTCAGGCCTCAGAAGGGATTGGAAACCCAGACATCAGACTAATCAAGTGGGAAGACGCAATAAAGCAAATGGTCCCCTACACACAAATGGGCAATGCTTTCCTCCAAAGTAGCCCTTTTCAGCAGATCTTACTAATCTCTAAAGGAAGGATCGCTGATGTCTTGTTAACTGATGCTGACATGAAGATGACAGCCTTGGGTGACATGGATTCTCAGCCTTATGTGGTGTTTCGCCCCTACCTATTATTAGATATGTAAAACCTTTATATCTAACAGGAATAGGTACAGTATTGGGGAGCAGACTAAACACACTTAGCACCAATTCCCACTTTCATTAATTTTTACCAAGTAGATTGAAACCAATCACTTTTCTACTCTTAAAATGACTTCAGGTTACAAATGCCAAACGGGGTATTCCTAGCTTACAGTTTAGTTTCCTTCTGCAATCATTTTCAGTGGGTTCCACTGCACCCAGACCGCTGTCATTCTGCCGGTCCCATCTCTCTCTGCTCCTTATTCAAATCACATTTCTGCATCACTAATAGCAGTGTTTTGCACGGTTTTCCACAGGGCACTAGTGTCAGGATATTTTCTAGTTGGCATAGTTTCCTTAGACTTGTCAGAGCCACACACCAAACACATGAATGCACAACCTTGGATAATATTGCGGATATGGGGCAGATGCTTTTCCGAAGAGTGTTATGTATTGGTTTAACAACATAAAGCAATGAATTTGGTGGTTTGTGGTTTGTATAACTAGCCTGACAAATCTCCCTCTGTTAAGCACATTCAAATCCTGCCCATATCCCTCCACCACTCCCGAGCATAGCTGACTTTACCCAGGAGCCCAGATATACTTGGCCTGAATGCCTCTGCTTTTCTGGGACAAACCTTCCCTTTTGTATCTGAATAAAGCTCCCAGGCCACACAAGGCAAGAGGGTTAGACCCTCCCCAAGATCTGCCTCTGCCTCCCCAGAATCAGCTCTACAGCCTGCATCGCTCCCATTGCCCACTCCTCTGTCCCAGTCTCTGTGACTGATGTCCTCTTGGCAGCCACTTCCATAACACTTGATACTATGTTTTTCTACATTTTCTGAGGCATTTATAACACAAGATTACTATTTATGAAGTTTTATTGATGACTTGAGCATAATAGAGAATAATTACAGCTTCAGTATGAGTTAAAGGTAGACACGGATTGGCCATTCTTGACTATAAAAAAATTCCCAGGGGCCATACCCTCTACTGGTTACACACATCCTCCATGTTCCTAGGACCTCTCGCTCTCTCTGCCCTCCTCACATCTGCCCTTTCCATTACAGCCCCCTGCATCTATTTTACCTTATTTTACAGAGCAACACAGCATTATCTTTGTCTCATCCTGACTCATCCTCAACGTGCCCAGGAAATCTTGTTGTTCCCAATCAGAATTCCCATCAGAGCTATTCCAAAGCAATAGGATCATTCCCTTGGGAATGTTATGCCATTTTCCTAAATGGAAAAAAAAGTAGAACATTTTTCGCTTGTTAGCAACTTTTTTCTACTTGATTTGCAATGACTGAATATATGGAAAGTGTTTTCATTGGGACACATCTTCCTGAAATTCACACTGCACTGTCCAGGGAGTGCTTTACAGTCCTGAAAGATATGGGACCCAGCAACATCAGGGACCATGATGCCTGTGCACTAACCTCCCTTTGAAACCCATTTATAAACCACAAATACCACTGATTTCACCAAGACAAAGGAAGTTTGTTTCATTTCCTTGCACTAGGTACTCACCCAAAGGTACTCTGCTCTAACTCTTCAGCAGGCAGTGTAGCATTCTTCCTACCTCTGTGGAGACCTAGTCCTCCAAACAATCCACATGCACTTTCCTTCATCCTTCCACTACACAGGGACCGAGCTCCTTCTAAAGCTGCAGCCCCCAACTGGTCAGCAGCCTGCTAAGAATCCCTGCATAGCATCACCATCTGAGCTCCACTTTCTGTCCCATCCCTCATGCCCCAACCCACCGCCACCACAACTTCAACCCCCACCACCCACCCCACCACCACTGCCTCCCCACCCCATCCATGGAAAAATTGTCTTCCATGAAAGTGGTCCCTGGTGCCAAACAGGTTCCAGTGTGTGCCTTGTTAGGAACCAGGCTGCACAGCAGGAGGTGAGCAGCTCAGGCAGCAAGCCAAGCTTCACCTGTATTTACAGCTGTGTCCCATCACTCCCATCACTGCCTAAGCTCTGCCTCCTGCCTCTACCTGTCCATGGAAAAATTGTCTCCCATGAAGTCAGATGCTAGTGCCAAAAAGGTTAGGGACCACTGTTCTGAAGGCTCTAGAGAAGGATCCCTTTCTTGCCTCTTGCAGGTTCTGATGGCTCCAGGAGTTCCAAGCTTGTGGCCACACACTTGCAATCTCTGCCTCTGTCTTTACACGTCTTCTCTCTGTATCTCGAGTCTCCTTCTGCCTTTTCTGTTATGAAGATGCTTATCCCCAAAACTAATGCCCACCTAGATAACCCAAGATGATCTCATCCATATTCTTAATCAATCTGCAAAGACTCTATTACCAAATCAGGTGGCATTCAAAGGTTCTGGTTAAACATATATTTATTTCAAGGTGGAGGGAGACTACCATTCAACCCTTTATATAAGCCCTCCGCTGCTAAGACCCCTTGCTTGACCATTGGCTATAAAGAAAGTCTTCTCTGCAGCCTCCACAGGACCCCACAGGTTCAAGAAGGAGATTCAGTGGGTCTGCACACTGTACACTGCATGGGCTTGAGGGAACTCTGCTTCCTTAACCCTGGGCAGGTAGATACTGTCTCTTTACAAAGAGAATTACTACTGGAGATCTAGTTTCATGTGCTACAATTCTGCAGTCCTGTAAGGTAGAGAACATAACCCAATCTCACTTGACTTTTAATTTTAACTTTCTCTTCTCTCATATTCTCAGTAATTTTGTCCATAATATTGCACATTTTCCAAACCATGATCTTTGGAAAGAGTGATGTTGCTGGGTGTTTCACAATTACATGCTCTGAGAGACTGACCACACACACAAGCTTATCAGCAGCTCTAAGATGTCTACAGTAAAGAAAATGGCCTAACTTCATTTTGGTCAGTATTTCCCAAAATCTCTTGACCTTAAAGACCTTTTATTACAGAGTGTCTTTTAAGAGCTCATGCAATACTGTTGCCTTACAAAACGCAATCTGGGGGAATTTTTTTTTAAATATTGGGAGTGTCATAAAATTAATATTACATAAGGGACAATTATTGCCTTCCCATTTTGAACATTAGGGTATACAGGCATATTTTGCCATCTTGGTATTATAGATCTGAAATTAAAGTACTGCATGGTGACTACCATTAAGACTGGAGGGAAGGGAACACTTTTACACTTCTGGTGTGAATGCAAGCTAATACAGCCTTTTTGGGTTTTTTGGGTTTTTATTTTATTTTATTTTATTTTGAGACAGAGCCTCAAGCTATCCCCCTGGGTAGAGTGCCATGGCATCACAGCTCACAGCAACCTCCAACTCCTGGGCTCAAACGAGTCTCCTGCCTCAGCCTCCCAAGTAGCTGGGACTACAGGCACGCCACAACACCCGGCCATTTTTTTTGGTTGCAACCATCATTGTTGTTTGGCGGGCCCGGGCTGGGGATTTGAACTCGCCACCTTAGGTGTATGTGGCTGGCGCCTTAGCCGCTTGAGCCACAGGCGCCAAGCCTAATACAGCCTTTTTGGAAAGAAGTTTGTAGAACACCCAATGAGCTAAATATAGACCTACCATTTAATCCTGCAATTTCTCTACTAGGTATATACCCAAATGAACAAAAATCATTTTATAGCAAAGACATTTGCACCAGAATGTTTATTGCAACCCAATTCATAATTGCCAAGTCATGGAAGCAGCCCAGTGCCCATCAACTCATGAATGGATTAACAAATTGTGGTATATGTATACCATGGAATACTATGCAGCCATTAAAAAATGGAGACATCACATCTTTTATGTTTACCTGGATGAAGCTGGAACATATTTCTCTTAGTAAAGTATCTCAAGAATGGGGAAAAAAGAGTATCCAATGTATTCAATACTACTATGAAACCAATATATAATCACCTACACATTCATATGAATGGTAAAACAGAACTACAGTCCAGAAAGAAGGAAAGAAGAAGAAGGAAAGGGGAGGAAAGAGGGGAAGCCAGGAGGAGGGATGGTATTTGATGGAATCTCACCTAATGTGCATAATGCAATGGTACATTTCAAAACTATTAAGAATACAGTATAAACATCTCACCACAACAAATAAGTAAGTGAGGTGATGGTTATGTTAATCAATTTGATGTAATCCTTCCACGCTGTATATAAAATCAATACATTGTACCCCTTAAATGCATCAATGTACACAGCTATGACTTAATAAAGGAAAAAAAGACTGTATTATATCATAGGATCCCCCTCCACTTCCAAAGAAAGCAGTATGAGGTATTGGAATGGACATTGATTCAGCAGCAAGAAGATGTGGGTTTTAGTTCTACTTGTATGGCCTCAGACAAATCTTTCTGATCTTGAAAATTTTTCTTTCTGGATTTTTCCAAATACACAAAAAGGACATATTAGTACAGTCAATCCTTATCACTTACAAATCCCATACATATCTTCAAATTCACCTGCTCACTAATAGTAAGGCCCCCACCCCACTCCACACTTTCATGGTCATTCTCAGACATGCACAGCAAAGCAAAAATTCCAAGTAAAAACTGAAGTCACTAACACAAATATTCCCAGCTGAGGTAGAAAAAGGCACTTTCTGGTTTTAGCTTGGATACTGAGAACAAGTGTCTTCTTTCTGTACCCTATTTAGTGCCACATGTTTCACATTTTTATACTTGTTTTGGTGAATTTTCTATTTAAAATGGCCCTCAAGCATAGCACTGACAAGCTCTGTAGTGTTCTAAGCACAGAAGGCTATGATGGGTCCTAAGTCTCAGATAAGCTTCATTTAGGCATGAGTTATGGGTTGTTGGCTGTGAGTTCAATGTCACTGAATCAACATTGTATTCTAAATAAGTTGTCCTTTAATAGAAATACACAAGGTTCTTTTATTGATTAGTTGATAAAATGTGTGACTAGAGGCTTGAAGGAACCTAATGCTGTATTTACCTAGGAGCAGTGTTTCAGTGTTCACTATTCACTAATTCTGTGTTCCTGGTAGCGCTACAGACCATAGAACTAGTTATGTTTGATAAGGTCTCATAAAGTAGTTGTGATGCTTAAATAAGAAAATATATTCATTAATCAATATTTAATAACAATTTTTAAAGTGTCTATTACACACCTGGCTCTGTGTAGATACCATGGACACCTCTCTGAGATAGACCACACAAAGACCCTGCCCTCACAGAGGGCAGAGATAAGGAAGCCCTTGGAAAATGTTAAAGCTTTAAATAATGTTACCATGTTAGCATTTTATTCCAACGTTTTCTTATGATAAAATACATAGAAAATTTATTAGCTTAACCATTTTTAAGTGTACAATACTTAAAAGTGGTATTAGTTCCTTTATACTGCTGTACAACCATCATCACCACCTGCAGCAGCCCGTATAGCTTATGGCTAGGAGGAGTGAGAGTTATAAGAAATACCTGTACACCATTAACTAAGTTAGACTCTCACTGGATTAAAGATTTAAACTTAAGACATGAAACCATAAAAATACTAGAAGAAAGTGTAGAGAAAACACTTGAAGAAATCAGCCTGGGTGAATATTTTATGAGGAGGACAGCCCAGGCAGTTGAAGCAACATCAAAAATACACTACTGGGACCTGATCAAACTAAAGAGCTCCTGCACAGCCAAGAACACAGTAAGCAGACAGCCCTCAGATGGGAGAAGATTTTTACAGGTTATGTCTCTGACAAAGGTTTAAAAACCAGAATCCATAGAGAACTTAAACATATTAGCAAGAAGAAAATGAGTGATCCCATCTCAGGGTGAGCAAGGGACTTGAAGAGAAATTTCTCTAAAGAAGATCGGCACACGGCCTACAGATATGTGAAAAAATGCTCACCATCCTTAATCATCAGAGAAATGCAAACCAAAACAACTTTGAGATATCACCTCACTCCAGTAAGATCAGCCCATATCACAAAATCCCAAAACCAGAGATGCTGGCATGGATGTGGAGAAAAGGGAACATTTCTACACTGCTGGTGAAAATGTAAACTAATATGTTCCTTTTGGAAAGACATCTGGAGAAGACTTAGAGAACTAAAAATAGACCTGTAGTTTGACCCTGCAATTCCTTTGTTGGGTATATTCCCAGATGACCAAAAAT
>NW_003852421.1:14612922-14705326 GCF_000181295.1 Otolemur garnettii | reverse complement strand
CATTAATGTACATAGTTACCATTCAATAAAAAAAAAAAAAAAAAGAAAGAAAGAAATACCTATAATGGAACACCTTGGTGAAAAGGGCATGGAGAGAGATTAAGTTCTAACAAGCATGAGTGAGCTCGTGAGATGAAAACATTGGTGAATTGGTAGTTTCTACACCTGTGGTATTGAGCGGCACAAGCTCAGCCTTATATTAGGCTGGAGGAGAAAGCAGTCAAAAAGCATGTGCATTCTATCACGAACACGCTTACTCTGACTCTGACTCTGTCTCCTCTTCTGCCTGCAGAATGCCAGCACTGCATTTCTCTGCCGAAGATTACCAAGCTCTACTAAAGACTAAGATCTATCCATGCTAAGAAGACTGCTTTACTCTCTCTAAGATACTTTCTCTCTCTCTCCAGCTAGCCCTCAAACACCTAAGAGAAACTGTTCCTGAGCAAGGTAGCTTAGCGGTCTGCATCCGGAACCTACCTAAGCCCAGCCCGAGACCTGGCCAGTCCCGGGCCCTGACAAGTGGTGTCAGAAGCAGATCCTGACAACCACCCATTTCCAGAACGTTTTTATTTGCAAAACTGAAACTGTTTACCATTCAAACACTAATTCTCCATTCCTCCCTTCCCCCAGCCTTAGAAAACCACCATTCATTCTACTTTCAGTCTATGATTTTGACTACTCTTTAATTAATATAAGTACCTCATATTAATTAAATCATGCAAAATTTGTCACTTTTTTGATTGTCTTGTTTCTTTTATTTATTAATTTTTTTTTCAGTTTTGGCTAGGGCCAGGTTGAACCCACCACCCATGGTATATGGGGCCAGCACCCTACTCCTTGAGCCACAGGCACCACCCATGATTGTCTTGTTTCACTGAGTATAATGTCCTTAGGGTTCATCCATGTCGTAGCATAGTCAGAGTTTCCTTCCTATTAAGGTTGACTGATAAGGAGGGACTTATTTGTGTCAATTTGCTACTTATTTTCTATATACCCTACAACTTTTCTGTCCCTCATTCCTTGCATTACTGTCATCTTTTGTGTTTAGTTGACTTTTATAGTAAAATGTTTAAACTCTTTTTTAATTTCCCTCCATATATATTCTATTTTTTTTGTAGTTACCATAGGGATTGTATTTCTGTCTGAAGTTACACATTCTAATTTGGATTTATACCAACTTAACTTCAATAACAAATATGGTGCTTCTTTATATCTCTGTCCCTTCTCCTTTCAGTTGCTGACCTAACACAATTATGTCTCTATACCTTGTGTGTCAAAAACATAAACTAATATTTTTAAATGCATTAGCTTCTTAAATTATGTAGAAAGAAGAATATGGGTTTACAAACCAAAGTTATAATTACACTATCTTTTAGACTTATAATTGCTTTTTTAGTGTATTAGTCTCTTACATCATGTAGAAAACAAAAAGTAGTGTTACAAACCATTTTCATAACAACACTAGCTGGTATATTTGCCCATGCATTTACCTTTCCTGTGACCTTTATTTCTTCATAGAGCTTCAAGTTACTGTCTAATGTCTTTTCATTTCAATCTACAGGACTCTTTAGTATTTCTTGCAGGGCAGGTCTAGGGGTAATGAGCTTGCTCAGCTTTTGTTTATCTGGAAATATCTTAATTTCTCCTTCACTTTTGAAAGACAATTTTTCCAGACAAAAGATTCTTGGTTGACAAGTTTTTTCTTTCAGCACTTTCAATACATCAGCCCACTGCCTTCTGACCTTCAAAGTTTCTGATAAAAAGAAATATGTTATACTCCTGTTGATGTTTCCTTGCATATTATGGGTGACTTTTCTTGCAACATTCAAGATTCCTGTTTTGTCTTTGGCTTTCAAAAGTTTAGTTAAAACATGTCTCAAGGTAGATCTCTTTAAATTTATCCTACTTGGAGTTTGTTGAGTTTCTTAGACATTTATGTTTATGCTTTTTATCAAATCTGGCAAGTTTTTGGCCATTATTTCTTCAAATATTATCTCTTCCCATTTCTCTTTCTCCTTTCTGAGGCTTCCACAATGTGTATGTCGGTCTGTTTAAGGGATTTCCAGAGCCGCCATTGCTCTGATCACTTTCCTTTTCTATTCTTGAGACTCGATAATTTCCAGCCTCTTAAATGGGCTGATTCTTTCTTCTGAATGCTCAAATCTGCCTTTGAATCCCTCTAGTGAATTGTTCATTTCAGTTATTGTTCCTTTCAGCTCCAGAATCTCATTTTGGTTTCTTTTTAGGTTTTCTAAATCTTTACTGATATTTCCATTTTGTTCACACATTTTTTTTTCCTTTCCCCATGTCTTCCTTTAGTTCTCTGAACATCCTTAAGAGTTATTTTAAAGTCTTTCTCTAGTAGAATCACAATCAAGTCTATTTCAGAAACAGCTTCTTTGGTGTATTTTTTTCTTTTGAATGAAAATACACACACTTTCCTGTTTTTGTGTATGCCTTGTGATTTTGTTGCTGTTGTTGTTGAAAACTGGACATTTGAATCTAATAAGGTTGAAAAGTGGACATCTGAATGTCTAAAAATCAGATTCTCTCTCTTCCCTAGGGTTTACTGGGTTTTGTAATTTTTTTTTTTTTTTGCCTGTGTTTTTATAAGCTGTCTTTGTACCAAGAATCAGCCTGAGGGATAAACTTAAGGTTTTCTTGGGTCTTCTCTGAGCCTCTACCTTTTCCTAGGAATGCACAGTCACTTTCTAATTTCTCCAATATATATGGTTGCTTGTACATGTCTTTTTTTTTTTTTATTAAATCATAACTGTGTACATTAATGCAATCATGGGGTACAGTGTGGTGTTTTCACATTCAATTCAAAATACTCTCATCAAACTGGTTAATGTTGCCTTTGTGTCATTTTCTTAGTTATTAGGACATTCATACCGTGTCTTATTTTTTAATGTCTGGTTCTCAAAAGCGGGGAGAGGAGAATAAAATGATAAGAAAAGAGTTCTGGCCCTTAAAATGCTCTAGAAGTGACTTCAACCAGAGGGAAAGAGGATGCAATAATGGAGACAGGTACAGTAACAGTGGTCACCACCCCCTTACCTGCCCCTCTGTGATCAGAAGCAGCAATCAGAGTCAGAGACAAGCCCCTGATTTTTGTAGGACAATGTCCTTTTTGCCCATCCTGACTCCCATATATTGCATACAATCTGTTTCAGGAAGAAATGAGTAACTTCATGCCATAGGGCTGGGAAGGAAAGGTGGTAAGGAGCTGCTACTATAGTAAGAGCTAAAATTGACCCAGTAACAACAATTTACCATCTAAAATCTCCCTTGCTAGCTGCAAGACTCAACAGACTCTAGAGTTGACAGATTCTGCCAGTACCATTTTGGTCCAGTTGGGGAAACTGATTCCTAGTACTTCCTACTCCACCATCTTCTCATAATCCTCTCAGGGAAATTAACTTTTATGTTAATAATAATAAGTTTTCTAGATACTAAGACTATTTAAAAATCATTTTCCACCAACATGCAGGTTTTATTGTTATAGGACCATAAATGGATTTGAAAATTAGTATTTTTGCAAAATTTTCCTAATTCAAGACATAAGAATGAAGAAGAAAATAAACATAAAATATTTCAAGAAAACTTCAGTATCATATTTGGACTTATAAAAATTTATATTACAGTAGTTATTAAGCACAATAAATACAGAGAATTTTATTTTTAAAAAAAAAGAAGATCAAAATTCCTTCCTAGTCTTTAGAAAATTGAATTTACATCAGGGAGAAATTAGATACATAACAATGGGATCTTGGATAACTGAAGAGTCACTTGGTCCTAGGTGTTTTTACCTAAAGTAAAAATAATTTTTATCATGGTAAAGAGTGATAAGTAAAATCAAGAAGGTACACAAGTAATGAAGAAGTTCACCTAGATATTCATGCCCTTGTCCACACTATTTAAATTATACCCACCAGAGTACTAGAAAAATAGTCGTGGTCAAGACAGGCCAAAAAGATGCAGGGGCAAAAGCCAGTAAGGGTGTCTTAATCATCACTTCATTTCATCAACTCAAGTTTAACTGGTGAGACTGTCCTTTCTACTTTGAAGAATTTGGCTAAAATGTTTCAGGTGTTGAAGTGCTGTATTGAATGACCATGCAGCTCTCCTGGGCAATTTCCCCCAACTCCATTATGAACTGATTAAAAGGACTTAAGGTTTTGGAAATCTAATGTGCCTTCCTTGCTGGGAACAGTGGAGATAGCAACATCAACATTGCTATGTCCAAAGAACTTGTCAAGTTCATCTTCCCCTAGCACTTGGCACAGCTGGAAGGAAAGAAAAGGAAACCCATTTTAAAGCATTTCAAAGCTACTCTCTATTCTAGGCTGTGAGGCTGCTCTGTTTAGGATCTAAAATATGCTTACTTTAACCCATCTTTGTTGACACAGCCACAAACTTCAGCAAATACTGAAACCAGACTCAACTAGATTTCTTACAAACTTTCATATGTGAGCAAAATCCCCCCTTGATTTTGCCTAATGTTCATCTGCTACAATTTTTACCAAGTTCTAAAAAGGAAATCTTCTAACATTTCCTATTCTATATTTTTCAGTTTAAAAAAAAAATGCCAGTTGGACAGCACTTATCCATTTCAAGCTATAGTAAATTTTGCCACTTTATTCTCTCAAAAGGTTTCTTTCTAATGGTCATCATCATGTGTATTTCTAATTTATAAGCAGGCTTTCTAACCCATGGAATTCTCTCTCTGACTCCCAAAGTAATAAGGATAATTGAACCTGCACTTGCAGAAGAAAAAAACAAGAAAATAAAAATTAAATTAAATTAAAAGGCATAAGCCAAAGCGTTAAGTTAGAGGGATGTGGCAAGGCAGGGGGGATCCATTTCTTTTTCAAAGACCCCTAAATGTATTCACCCGCAGCTGACTTCTACAGACAGAAGTGTGCCGTCCTCGCACAAAGAGGAGGGCTCAAATCCTCCGTGCTTTATCCTCAGACTTTCTCTCTGACCTGGCATCATCAAGTCATGCCTAAAGATATGTGAGCCTCTTCTTCATGTAGTAACTGGCCATATAATTTTGGGCCTATCTCCCATAACTTCTCTGAATTTTAAGGTCCTTGTCAATAAAATCTGGATAATACCATTTCTGCCTGAAAGCTTGTAAGTAGACCCTTCCCATTGTAGATTCAAGCTCCCTAACTACATATCAAGACCCTAGACAGACAATCTGGTCCCAGTGTGGACATTCCTGACACCCTCCCCAACTCCTCCCCTACGTAGACAGCCCTGACTCTGACCCCCAAACATGCCCTCCTATACCAATTCATCTCCACATCTCAGTTCTGGCATCTCTTTCTGGACTAGCCTCCTTCCACCTAAAAATGCAGACCCATTTCCCAGGATACCTACTCCATAATGCCTTCCCTAATGTTCTCCAGTAACAAATTTTTTCTCCCTCTTGTTCATTCTTCCTTTTGAAGCCTTTCACATTCTTTGTGGTATCAGGGTTATTTATATACAGCCATACCATCTCTATTAGACGTAGGCAAAAATCTCAGTTTACCCATATTTCTATCTCCTCCACCCAAGTCCCAGATAGAATCTCAATCATTAATAGACATTCACTAAATACTTCTTAGTTTGATATACATACAAAGTCACTTCACTATGCTAGTCTCTCCTCACATAAAAGTAGGTATAGGAAGTATGATCATATTTGCTAACAAATTTCAGTCCATCTAAAGAAAAAGGAAAACAAATACTTATTATGAAATTAACAAAGCTATAGATGAGCATAAGCCAGGATATAGGGGCATCACAATCCTATGATTCCTTCTAGCCCCCTGATTCTGGATACTAAAACTTTTGGGGAAAGCAATGTGTGTACCTTACTGCTGGCCTCACATTCATCTTCTAAAGAAGAGGTTCTTGGAACATCTCCTAGGTCAGGCTTACAAAAAATGGTGCAAGGCGCTCTCCACATACAACAGCTGAAACAACCCTGGCCTCTTTTGGCATCTAGAACTTTGATCTATCTCTGACATTATGAGAAAGTACATTTGCTACTACAAGGATTAGAGAAAAGGAGAGAAGCCTCAGATATCAGAACCTCAGCCATCAGAACCTTGATGTCGGATGGACGTGTTGATACGTATTTTTTATTTCAAATTAGTATTAGGGTACAACATTTTAGGGTATGTTGTTTTTACTTCTAAGGTAAAGTTCAAGTTGTAGTTGAACCCTTAGCCCACGGGGTATGCTGAACACCCTCAATTGTACACATTAGGTGAGATCCCACCAATTGTCCTCCCTCTTCTCCCCTCCCTCTAGAATTGATACATTTTAATGGGTCTCTTTTGTAAGATGACACACTCTTGTCCAGTAAATAACATGGCTGACAAGGATATGTTTTTCTTCCTTAGAAAGCAAACACCTCCCATACTTAAAAGTCACATATGACTTCTGAAGTTTACAAATCAGTTTCCTTGGTCCACATGTAATGAGATAGCCAAGAAAGGAATGGGATCAGAAGACCCATGTTTGAAGCCTCAGACACACACACACTCACATTCCTATTCTACTTCTTCTTACCCAAAGCACAGCTTCTCTGCTTTGCATCAACAGCCTCTCCTCTGAATCTGTCTCTGAGGGAATTATTTCTTCCTGAGTCCATGCTCATATATGACTGTTTTAGAACTTGGATATTCCTCCTGGTCAGCTGAGTACCTACAAGGCTCTTGTCATCCTATAAGATGATGGTTTATTCATCTTTTATCTTCAGAATTAGCATAGTAAATTCTGATGCATTATGATGTTTATTCCCATCTGCCCTCCTGCTTGCTTCCATGATATAGAATTGTCACCTCAACGTATCTATTTAGCACAAGACTAAGAATTTCCAAAGCCCCCTTTCATCTAGGAAGGGCCCTCTAGGCAGTTCTCCCACGATATATGAACAGAAGTGATATTTGCCTCTTTCAGGCCAAGTTGGCTAAGAAATGGCTGTGCTTTTTCCACCATCTGTTTCCCTTTTGCACCAGCTGGAAGTAGAGGATTCCTAGGCCTAGAAAGATAACAAGATGGACCTTGAGCCCAGCAGGAAACACCCTCCTTAGATGGTTGCATAAGCAAGAAATAAACTTCTGCTATGGTAAGGCACTAAAATTTGGAGTTTGATTTGTTGCAGCAGCTTCGTTCTAATACAGATTAATATTCAAAAAATGTATACCGTATGTAATTAAACAATTTTATATAACCAACAATGCTTGTCCTTCTCCCTCTAAGGTCTATCGGGCATGTCCAACCTGCAGCCCACAGACCACGTGTGGATTATGTGAGGACCTTTTTGCTTATCTGTGGTGGTAGATTTCACAAATAGTGTACAGAACACTTTTTTGCTTATCAGCCCTTGTTAGTGTTTGTATATTTAATGTGTGGCCCAAGACAACTCTTCTTCTCCCATTGTGGTGCAGAGAAGACAAAAGGTTGGACACTCCTGAAGGAGAGAAGGGAGGTGGGAAAATAGAAAGGAAGGAAAGAAAGAAAGAAGAAAAGGAAGTAGTAAGGGAGAGAGGGAAAGAGAGAGAAAGGAAGGAAGGAAGGTGTATGTAATGAAGAATTGTAGTCAAACTACCACCTCAGATGTAAGCTTCTCATGTCCTCACCATGAGTTTGTTATAACCATGTCATTTGTTAATGTTGCTGCTATGGTCACAGTGCCTAAAACATTATCTGAGATAGCAAAGACATTCTATAAATTTGAGCTGACTTAATTAGCAAATTAAATTACGGATTAATTAATACTATATATCTTTTACTATTATAAAATGACCCCAAGAAATCTAATCTCCCTAACGCTAGAGATTATGGTACTTAATCAAGTACAAAATAATCTGTCTACACAGAAAGCTGGAAAAAACACCATATATGACTATTATAGCACGCATCTGAATGCCTGTGGTATGCCAGGTGCCCCATGGAATCCGAGTTATCTAGAAGCTGGCTTCTAAAATAATAGGGTATGGCTTATTATTAAAGAGCTGATATTTAACAGTTGGTCCTGCCCTAAATCAAAAGCGGCATTCTCCCCTCTTCTTATCCTAATCTTCAAGACAAGTTACTTACAAGAATCTTTGGAAAACTTGTGTGAAGATATTTTTGAAGAGATAGAGCAGAGAAAAGGAGAAATTTCTAAACAGAAAAAGAAATCCAACTTTAATATCAAGTAAAGGAAGAAGAGACCACATGTGGGGATGAGAACAATTTAATCTACATCTTGTGGTCCAGTGGTCCAACTATTGTGGCATATATCTAATGCTAAATTCTGCCCACCCCTGCTAATCAGACAGCAGCTCACTGAGTCTGTTTATCTCGGAGCCATTACCCAGTTGTACAGTAAATCTGCATTTCCAGAGATGGTCTAAAATAGAAGCCTGTGCTGGCTAAATTTGTGTTGGGACATATCAGGCAACAGCTAGAAATTTTTAAATGACCAACTTGTATTCCACTGAGGCACTGAATGAATTGATTAGGGAAAAGCTAAAAATTGAATAGTATTTTTTGGAGTAGGCTAAGGTTAGTGCTGCCAATGAAAATATGTAACTACCAAGGGAACAGCTATCAATCACAGCTGATTTTCAAATAGAAATGTGGAAAACATGAGATTAAATGGGAAAGGGGGATGTCTTCTTTTCTCCTCTATATGCCCCTTTCCAACTAGGTCAATAATATAATTAAGTCATCAGAAATACACATAAACTCCCACCACAAAAATCAGGGTAGGCAACAGCAAGGCTTTCCACTGGCTAAGGGTTTTCTCAGTTCAACAACCTTTGGTCAGAAGATCAGATTAGCACATGTACTCAGCAAAGGGCTAACGTTCAATGGACCAATATCATGTGATTGATTGGTTTGTAACATGGCGTGTGTGGTGCCGCCTTTGGGAAGAGGGCTCTCTTGAGGGACAAGCCGAGCTATTGTTTGGCTGCTCTCATGTTAGCGAGTGCCCTGCGGTAACCCTCGTGCTCTGAAATACTCATATTGGTTATTTCAAAGTTGGGTGCAGAATTGTGCTTTCCCGTGTCTGTCACTAATGACTTGCAGCTGTTGCTAATCTGTGCCTCTGATTTCCTTTGATTACTATGTGTATTGATGCCTGTGGTAAATAGGCATCTGCCAGGTGCCAGCACAATCAGGGGAAAAATATAAAAAGTTCCCTGTTTCAAATTCAATGTGACATTGTGCAAGTTGAGAGGCAGCCATTTAACTATTCAGAGGAAACAGCTTCCTGGGGCACCTCCGGCCTCCTGGCCAGGGACATTCCCCCCAGTCTCTCCCACCCCCTCCACCCCCTCCCCAGATGATAGTGACTTTCTTCAGGATTGTTTTCAGCCATAAGAAGAGAGTTTCCACACACATGACATCAGCAGAGGGAAGTAGCTAAGGTGGATGTGATGACCCACATTTCTCGAGAGCCAGTGTCTCCCCTCTTGGCTGACTTGAGCTTTGAAGGAACTCATCTGACCCACCAGGTCCCCCCAAAGCTTCTCCATGATAGCTGTCCTGTGGGAGCGTCTTTTGTTATTTATTTATTTATTTTACCTCTAAGGAGTACCGCTTACCCAGGAAGGGCCCTAGAGAATTATCCCCTTCTTCAGGAGAGGAGAATCTGGAAGAAAACAGCAAAATGGAGGCTTTTCCAGGAGAGACGCAAAAGTGGCTTCTGTGGAGCGCCTTTTGTTGCTATTCTGAAGAAAGCTAGAGACAGACTTAGAGTTTATCTATTGCTCACTCTTGTACAGCCATGCTGGAGCCTGGCATGGAAGAAGTGAGCCTCTGGCGTCCCCAGCTGGGTCACCTACAATACTGGAGAAAAGTAGATGAGATCTCAAGACATGTTCACAATTAATAGATCACGTGAACCTTACAAACAGCTGAAATGAAAATGTGAACCTGATGGATTTTTTTTAATCTCTACTTGGGCAATTTAAAACCCAGACTGTGGCAGGGTCATTGATCTACAAACAGAGCTCAGGAATGTTTGGTCATTTTCTATCAAAGTGGAACAATGTTTTCACACAAGACATTTAACCTGTATAGCTTCAGAAATCAGTCAGTAAGATAGTGGGTCCCAATAGTACAGAAAAACCATTAAAACATATCTGAAAGATTTCATGTTTAAAGCAGAAGAAATAATTACAAGACTTTAGTAAATGCTCCTTAGCCCAGTGATTAAGGGAACCAGATACGTCATAGTAGTCATCGGGACATTAATTGTAGGATTCAGGGAAAAAAACCTCTGTGTTGAACAAAGTACAAAATTAGCAGTAAGGAAAAATAAGACAATAAATTAGCAAAATTATAGCCCATCATTTTTGAAAAGAGATATTATATCCTTCCTAGATATTCGGACAGCAAGTAGCCTTATTGTATTATATGATACAGCCCTAAAGAAAGATGGAGACGTTACCTCTTTCATGTTTACATGGATGGAATTGGAACATATTCTTCTTAGCAACATATCTAAAGAATTGAAGAAAAAATATCCAATGTACTCAGCCCTACTATGAAACTAATTTATAGCTTTTATATGAAATCTATAACCCAATTATAGCCCAAGAAAATGGGGAAAGAGGAAAGGGAGGGGAGAGGAGGAGGGAGGATGGGTGGAGGGAGGGTAATTGGTGGGACCACACCTACAGTGCATCTTACGAGGGTACATGTGAAACTTACTAAATGTAGAATATAAATGTCTTAACACAATAACTAAGAAAATGCCATGAAGGCTACGTTAACCAGTTTGATGAAAATATTTCAAATGGTATATAACCAGCACATTGTACCCCATGACTGCATTAATGTACACAGCTATGATTCAATAAAAATTATTTCACTACATTTTATCCAAAGCCAATAAGCAAGTCAACATCAAAGAAGATCTCCACATAAGTTGTTCACCCCTAATGTGAAAATCCAAAATCAAAATACTCTAAAATCTGAATCTTTTTGAGCACTACCATTGACACTATAACTAGAACATTCCATACCTGACCTCATGTGATGAATCACAGTCAAAACACAGTTGAAACAAATTCATGCACAAAATCATTAAAAATATTGTATAAAGTTACCCTCAGACCATCTGTGTAATGTGTGTATGAATCATAAATGAATTTTGTGTTTAGACTTGGGTCTCATCCCCAAGATATCTCATTATGTATATGCAAGTATTTCAAAATCTGAAAAAGCACAGACGTCTAAAATACAGGGTGTCTGTAAAGTTTCTGTGCAACTTTAAATAGTTTTAAATTTTAAATTGCACATGAACTTTATGGACACCCTGTACTCCTGGTCCCAAGCATTTCAGATAAGAGATATTTAATCTGCAGATTAAAAAAGGGAGAAGACCTTCCTGAAATGCAGAAAATCCTGCGAAAGGGACTGGTGAAGGTAAAGACATCAAAGAGATTGGACTTTATCAAATGTTCACAAAGTAACCAAAAGCACCTCTCTTCTCACTGACAGCCAGAAAAAGTTAGAATGAACATTGATAATCATCTAAAAAACTAGTAGAATAAGGTTTGCTAGGGACACATAATACTCTATCAATATCAATCCTCGCAAGGACCTCCCTACAACCCCACCCCACAAAGGAATGAAAAGAATGGCCTAAGGAAACACATACTCTCAACTTCACAAACAAATTGCATAGCAAAGGAATCCTTGGTGTCCCAAGGCCTTGAGTAATTTTAGTATTTGGCTTTAAATTGCTATCAACACATCTGAGCACAGTGTCATCCAGAGAAACTTATAAAAGGAGACATCCTTGAACAGAAGCTTCTCAAAAGGAGATAGACAAATGGCCAACAAACATGAAAAGAATGTTCACATCATTCATCATGAGGGAAATGCAAATTCAAACCACAATGAGCTATCACCTTAACCTCAGTTAGAATGGCTTTTATTAAAAAGTAAAAAAAAAAAAAAAAACAGATGCTGGCATGGACACAAAGAAAAAGGAACACTACTAACCTGGTAATGGAACTACAAATTAGTACAACTGCTATAAAAAACAGCATGGAGATTCCTCAAAGAACTAAAGGTAGGCCTACCATTTGATCTTGCAAACCCCCTACTGGGAGAAAAGAAAAAGAAGTCATTTTACCAAGAAGATACTGTACTTGAATGTTTACTGCTGCACAATTCATATTTGCAAAGAGGTAAAATCAACCCAAGTACCCATTCGATTCATGAGTGGATCAACAAAATGTGGTATGTATACTGTGGAGTACTACTCAGCCATGAAAAAGGATGATTTAATGCCTTTTACAACACTTTGGATGAAACTAGAGACTACTATCCTAAGTGAAGTCTCTAAAGACGGGAAAAACAAATACTACATGTAGTCACTATTAAATTGGAACTAACTGAGGAGCACACATGTACTTAGAGGGAAATAAAACTTAGAAATCAAACAGGATGGGGAGAGAAAGGGATGGGCAAAAACCTACCTAACAGGCACAGCAGACACTACCTGCGTGACAGGCATGCTTAAAACCATTATTCAACCATTATAAAAGTGATCCACGTAACCAAAAATATTTGTACCCCTGTAATACTTTGAAATAAAAAATATATAGATAATGAGAAGAATAGAGAAAAGATATATCAAAGTATTATTAAATCTTACTAATATGCAGTAGGAATAGAGGGGTTTTCATATTCTCCCTTATAACACTTTGTACTTTGCAAATTATCTGTAAATAAGTGTATATTATGTTTTAAATTAGTAGAAATAAAAAGCTAAGTTTCCACTAAAAAATTATTTTTATTTCTTCTTCAGATTAATATGAGGGTATATACAATTGGGTTACATTGTTTGCACGTGTAAGGTAAAGTCCAAGTTGCAGAGCTGAGTCCTTCACCGAGGTAGTGTGCTGTATACCCCTACACTGTACCCATTTGGTGGGAACTTACCAAATCCCCTCCCCTTCCTCTCTTCTTGAATTGAATTGTGTTTTCTCTCATGTGGGCCTGTAGTTGTTAACCTACTCATTTCAAGATAGTATTGCATACATGGGATGCTTGCTTTTAATTAAATAAAATTAAAGGAAATGCTTGTCTGGAGCTCTGTCAAGGATCTGCATCAAGCCCAGGCAATGACATTGAATAGAATCCTGTGCTGGCAGCAAGTGCCAACTGCAGCCAAATGAAGTAACAAGCTAGGTCTTGGTCCAGCAACCTCCCTGATCCATTCTCAACAAAACTCTAATCTAACGTTTAGTGTTAGCAGTTGCAATGGTAATTGACTCTTTTCCCCATGCACATCACAGGAATTTTGCGCCTAGGTTCTCAAAGTGTGATGCAAGAGAAGTTATCACTACGAGCTGCTCTGCAAGTTAAAATAAAATAAAATAATTAAAACACAAAAAGAATTTTGAAAAATGCTAAATATTGTATACCCCCTTTTAAATATTCCTAAAGCACATTAGCACAGACTCTAAGGAGTCTTGCACTTCCACAAGATTTAACATAATTTACTTAAAATTTTCCAAATGTATTTGACAGAAAAACCCTTATACATGTAGCATCTATGAATCAGTGTTCTGGGTCCAGGCTATCTTAATATTATTATTCATTTTTCTGTATACAAATAGAATAGCACTTTGAAATTGGTGAATGTAGGGTATACTTCTATGACAGATTGCCATCTGTATAATTTGGTCCATAAACAGGTTATAATATTTAATTAATAAACCTTAGCAATAATAAAGATGAGACAAAAATTGATGTTCCATTGAAATCCCATGATGAAATAATTTGGGATACTTATGTTTCATTTGATTATTTTATGTTTTGTGAAATACTTCATTTATATTACCAAGAGGGCAATGCCATGGTTGTCACCACAGTGAATGGGATCTAAGGAAAATTCTGTAAGTGTTTCATAGTAACATTCATCTTTGATGCCCCCACCCCCAAATCTCTGCAGTAGCCAGGCAGACGATTTAACAAAGATCTTCTATGGGAAAGACATGCAATATAGCCTGAGATCCTTGGTCTTTGTTGTGGAGTTTGCTAAATTCAGTATAAATGACAAGATAACAACACTAATAATAAAACTTATCGGTTTATAAACACTATGAGAACAAAGGAGGGTCATTTCTCAGTTCTGGGACTATCAGGCAAGGCTCCGTGGGGTGGATGTTGATGGACTTAAGCCCTGGAGAATGAGCTGATCATTAAAAAGTAGGGATGAGGAAAGAAAAAGTCTTCCATTAATGGAAGGAAATATCACAAAATAGAAGAGATAAATTGCATTTAGATTATTCAGGGCTTTGAATAGTATGCAGGACATCTGAAATATGAAAACAAATTCAATAAATAATGAAGGGCCAGGAAGAATTCTGAGAAAAGAAAAGAAGCACCTCTTGACAGAAGTATCCCTGTGAGCCGGGTATAGCATAGAAGAGGGGTTAGGGAAGCCCGATCAGCAAGCCAGCCCCAGCACCTGGGAACATGCCGGAATGCACATCCTCAGGACTCATCCCAGGCCTACTCAATCAGAAACTCTGGAAATGGGGCCCAGATATCCGTACCTTAACAAGTCCTCCAGAGAATTCTCATATGTGCTTGAGTCTTCAGATTTCCGGGCTAAAGACAAGGCAACCAATTACATGGCAATTTTAATCATCTAAAAGACTGGCAACAAAGAATAAATCCAGGTAAAATAATACAGTAAGACCACAAAGGAGAGAACAGATGGAGGGGGGGTTTAACAGCTGATTTTACCAAAAGATCAGAGATCTGAGGGACTCAGATCTTCACGTCTCTTCAAATTCTGTCCCCAGATTTTCCAGATGACCACTTTCCCCTCATTTTCTTCCAGATTATAAACAACATTATGGAAACACAGCTGAGAACTCAGCTTCCAAAAATGCATATGCTATGGTAAGGTAAAATAACACAACAACACTCTTAAAAGAAAGAAAACAATGAGGCCAGAGGAAAATAAGGGTAGACAAGAACAATAAAGCCGAGAGTTGGCTTTATTGACCATTTGACATTAAGCTCCTTTATAATCATAATCGCAAAAGAGTCACAGGGTCCATGAGAGCAGAGCAAGTCAGTGACTTAGGAAAAGTAGGGGAATGAGGAAGAAATTTCCACCATGGACCATCAAAGAAGAGATCTTTAATATAGTAAACAGTGTTCTCAATTCTGCCCTGTGAGGTCAACTATTTAGTTTGATATTGTCCTATCGAATTATAACATGTATGCCCTTCAAACTCGGAGAGTATTTCCTACAGAAGGTTGAGAATGTGAATCTGAAACACAGAAAGTCAGAAAACTATAAATGAATTTGGAATTTTTCCACATGAAAGAGACGCCCATGTGTAGATGAGAACACAATAAGAAACACAGAAATGAAAAGGTCCTGTTGCTGCCCCTGTTTATGCCAATGGCAGCGAAATCACTGCCTAAATAGAGATACAATATCACCGCCATGATTCCATATTCAAAGGGTTCAAACATGAAATACTATTTAATTAAAAACATAAAAACTTTTCTCTCTAAGGAAAAAAACTAATCAAATTTCAAACTTACACAATTAATAAATGATTCTAAATGATGTTAAGGTTGAATGTCAACATTGATTTTTTTGACTGACAATTGCCCTCAGTAGAGTCAGTTATAAAACTTCACTTATCACTAGTTTTTCAAAATACATCTATTGCATTAAATGTATCAGACATATTTTTAAAACTATAATCCCAAAAATGTGTTAGAAAGGTTTCTACAAAAAATGTGATATTAGAGTAATAAATGCTGCTGGATAGAGGAGCTGGAACTTCCTGATGAGGTGTGAGTAAATTAAGTGTCTACGGGAGGATTGTTTGGGTTACGATTATCAGAAATTGATTCTGACTTTAAAAATAATGTATATATTTATACACATCATATCACTTATTGGAATGATATATTAAGTGACCCTCAGATCAAAGGAAATGTCAAAAACTCATGTCACAAGATCAGAACAGCAAGAGCTAATGGGAGCCTGCCCAGCAGCACTGGTATCATGAGGATGAATCAGCTTCCACCATTTTCTGTCCTTTATTACTCAAATCAAGATTCCCAGTCCTGGAACAAAGAGCATAGCTTCACATACCCATCTCTTTCTCAGCTAGAAAAGGGCAGGGTCCCTTGCTCAACAGCTCCTTTCGGGTTGTATATAGCCTTCCTTAAAGCAATGTCAAGGTCGTACTATGACAAAACATAACAGGCAGGAAGAGAACAACCACATGCAGGAAGTGTCCTTTTCGGATAGGAAAGCAACACAAACAGGGATATTAACGTCTAACATGAATTCGGTCATCATCCCAGAACCGCAAGTGTTTTCATATTCACATTCCTTGAATATCTTAAGACCCAAGGAATTTGTTTTAGGTCATCATCAATTCAGAAGGACTTTTCATCCAGTCAGGAGGATTTTCTTCTCTCAGTAAGAATACAACAAGATCACTTTGTCTTGTTCCAACATCTCCTAAAAATTAAAATAAAATTACCTGCCCCCACAAAAGGAAAATACAAGTGTAGTCTAGTGAGGGTGAGGGGAGAAGAAGCAGAGGGAAGCGGGGAGGCAGGAGGTGTGATTGGCGGGATCTCACCTAATGTTCGGATATGAGTGTGTTCAGCACGCCCCCTGAGTGAAGGGCTCAATTACATCTTGAACTTTACCTTAGAAATGTAAACAGTGTAACCTAAACATTTGCACCATCGTATTAATCTGAAATTAAAAATAAAATAAAACTAAAAAGAACAAAGGGTATTAATGACCTTATGTTGAAATAAGCCAATATTATATTCAAATATTAATGTAACCTTAGACAATGTTAATGGAAAATTAAGTCCAAATGGCAGGAAATACAGTCTCAGTGACTGTGTCCTGTTCAGACAGAGCACTGTTTTGAATTCAGAGTTTTATAATTTAGAAAGGATGTACGAATTATGAGTATGCTCTGAAGACAATGACAGGAGAGCAAGGAAACCACTGGCATAATAGTAAAGGGAAGAGGAACATTTAACATATAGAAAAGAGTGAATGACCACGGTGCTGAGTATGCTGTGTTGGAGGGCAAAGAAAAACTGAACGTGAAGATCTAGAATCTAGACCTTACTCTTTTCCTATTGAGCTGTGTGATCTCAAGCTAGTTGCTTGCCCTCTCTGGGTCTTAAGGGTTCACATCTATAAAAGGAGGTGTGCTGTGAACAATCAAACAGGCCTAGGTTCAAATCCCACCTTCACTGCCTACTGGTTATGCAGTTTTGGTCTGAGTTTCAATGAAATACAGATAAATAAAGATCAAATCTCCCTAAGAACTCATTGAGAGGATTAAATCAAATAATGTCAAGAAGATGCCTGGCAGGGAGTCAATAATAAATTTAGAGTATGCAATTCCAATTACCAACAAATGATAAGTATAATTATTCAGGAATACAATTCTATAAAATATAGGAAATGCCATTAAGAGAAAAAGACAATAGTTTTCTGCAGTGCTACAAGACCAGTGTGTAAAATTAGCAGGTAAGCAGTTTTTTCTTAATTGAACAAAGAACTTTCTAACAACTAGAATAACAAGAGAAAAAGCTGCCTTATGAAGTACAAAAGTTCTCAAAACAAGGAATATTCAAAAAAGACATAAAAATGTATCAGTTGGGGATTCTACAGAACTTCTTCCCATAATTTGAATTTGGACTATACAAGGTACCTTCCGAATCCAAATATCTCTGACTTGAAGCCGAGCGCAGTACCAAGCACATTTGTCGTTGTAATATTAATGTACCACTGCCCTCTAGTGTATAACCTAAGAAGATAAAATATCACCGATACCAAAACAAAAAAAGAAAAAGAAATCTCACAAGCACTCTGCCCAAGGATTTTTATTGGCAAAAAGTTATCTCGTGAATCCTTGAGTAGTACCTTCTCGTTTTCAGCTGAGGGAACTGAGGAAACAGAAAGGGAAACAAGTATCCCCAAGTCACACAGCTGCACAGTTAACAGCTGGGGCTGGAGTCTGGCCCCCTAACTCTCAGGTCAGGGTTCTGACGGACACACCACATTCCTGATTCTGCAGCACCCATCCAGGTTATCCCCGGATATCATCACTTAGCTGGGCCGAAAGTCCTTGGTTCTAGCAACGTAGCTGCGCCAGTAAAGTTTCCCTTCGCCCTGTGAGTCCAGCACACCCTCAATCACAAGTTCAAACCCTTACAACCATTTTGCTGGGGGAAAAAAAAAAAAACAATGGTTAATGAGGCCTTGTTGACAAGAATAGTCCATTATCAGCTAGCTAATGACCACTCAGGCCGCAGCAGGGATGCCAGCCTACAATTAGGTCTGCAGTGATGTACAAACAGAAAGGGACTCTAGTTATAATTAAACCTGATCTTTTAGTCCAATTGCTCATTAGGAAAGAAAATAAAACAAACCACAGATCCCACACAAGAAGGCCTGAAACCGATACTTTGGTCCAGGGATGAACGGCGAGGACATTCCTCGATTAGTCCACGTCTAAGTACCTGTCTCCGAGGGAGTCTTTAAGCTCATATTCCTACTCCACATACTTTGGGGTGAAGGAGGATTGTTTTTCACCTCAGTGATTTTTAAACTCATGGTTCGCAGGACAGGGGATAATCGTACTTTCTTCATTTTGCTGATCACCACTTTCGCATGGTTTTTCCTATGAACAAGTATGACTTGTGTAATAAAACATGTTAAAAAGTACAAATCTGGACAAAATCTCTTTAAGTATCAAAAAACATCTAGGGCAAGGGAAAAAAAGGCATTTGATAGAAAGGCCCACAGTCCTCAAATGTTTACAGCAGCACAATTCACAACTGCAAAGACGTGGGAACAGCCCGAGCACCCACCGATATGGGAATGGGCTGATAAAATGTGGCCACTGCAGACGATGGAGGACTACCGAGCCATTCCAAAAGTAGTGATCCAGTATTTTTATGACAACCCAAAGAGAACTAGAAACCACTGTTCTAAGTGAAACATCACAGGAACGGAGAAACCAACACAGGTACTCAGTGCCAACCCATCAACACTTAAGTGCACGTGTAGAAGTAAATCTCAATGAAAATCAAGCTGGCGGGAGAGGAGAAGAGAAGGGGGACAGTCAAACCTATAGGTCCAGTGCACACTCTCTGGGTGAAGGGCACACTTGTAACGTTGACTCAATCTGTACAAAAAACAACGTATATAAATAAAATGTATACCCTTAATATTCTAAAAAATTTTTTAATTAAATAATATGTGCCTAGGTATTAAATATAGGAATACATACAGACATAAACTTTTTGTAATTAGCAGAAGGGGCCTGGCGTGGTGGCTCACACCTGTGATCCTAGCACTTGGGAGGCCAAGGCTGGAGGATCGTTGGAACACCAGCCTGAGCAAGAGGGGGCCTCGTCCCTATAAAAAACAATATAGAAAAATAAGCCAAGGAAACATGATGCTGTCAAAAGTCAGCCTGGGTTATGGGTTCTGAAACCAGAGGAGACCAGAGTTTTCACCACAGCTCTGCTAGTTAATGCTTTTGAGACCTTAGACAAGTACCTAAAACCTTTAAGGAGTGTGATTGTGATTCCATGAAAGGTCTTACATAAAGATCCCAGCAGATGCACAGAAAGTAACCCATAAATTACAGGCTTCCTCCTCCTCCCCCAGTCCCTTTACCAATTCTCTTTTCTCATAATTCCAAGAATATGTAGAAATCTAGAAAGAGATATCTTACTAAGGAAGACCTACCTCTCAGAAGCCTCGGACTGATGAGGAAATAAGATGGGGCCAGGGTTTAAGAGGTTGAGCAGTAAGAAGAGGGTGTTGACTGGACCGCAGAGGGAGCAGGCTTCATCCGGAGATGAGCTCTCGGGAGTGTTAAGGAGAAGATGGGGGGAAGGCTGGCAGGGAGAATGAAGCCAATGAGATTAGAAGAGGCTTGTTTTCCCCATTTAGTCCGCTTCTTTCCTTTTCGTCTCCGTTAGATTTTCCTAGGGAAATCAGTACTAAAGGGCTTTCTAGTCCCCTCCATTCTCTCTCCTCCTGTGCCTTTGAATCCGTCTCGCCAGCATCCTCTGCGACCATGTGCCATCAATTTTCTTCTCATTACCTTCCACTTTCTCACACGTACCTTCAATCTGTTCATCTCTACTGCTCTCTTATCCATCTGTCTGAGAGCATCCTTAGGTCTTCTCCGTAGTTAATATTCAGTCCTTCACGCCCTTGAATCGCCGTGTTCTGCCTCCTGGGGAAGAGAAAGAGAAGGCACGGTGAAGAATGGGTGTTTTTCAAAGCAGTTCCTACGTTCAAGGGGCTTATAATTTCGTTGTGGAGAAAAGACTCCTCCTTCACTAGAAACAACAGTGATCAATGTAAGGCGTTGTATAATTAAGCCCTACATTTGTGGTTAGACTGAGTTTCCATAGCTTGAAGCACGCAGGACAGGGCCTTCCTCAAGGTGGTTGGTAAGGGATGACTTGGAGGCAGTCCCAGATCGGAATACTGCACAGAGTGAGCACCTGACGCGTGTTTGTGATTTGGTTGGAGATGAAATATTAGGTGAGCCTAGAAAGTTATCACATCACTTCTCCCACCTGCCTGACAATGATTCTCATTCACTGGTTTTAAAGTGCATATCGCTTCCCATTTTAACAACTCGGAAACAAGGATGTGTCTTTTAATCAGCTATACTCAGTATGTTTAATACATTAAGTGGAAGTACTTTTTCTCTCTCAGTGGCATGTAAAATAAACTACAACTTAACAACTGATGGCTTTTTAGAGTCCCTAAGATGCACGTTTATTGCTCACCCAGCATATTTCAGGCTGTTAGTGAGGACATGTTAACAAGAAATGTAGTTTCCCTCTTGTGGAGTTTGCATTGTGGTGAGGGAAATAGTTAAGAAACAAATTAACAATATATAACACATAAGTGTTCTGTGCATGTTTAAGGTAGGTAGGCTAAACTAGGTGTATTAAAAGCATTTTGACTGACAGTATGTTCAATTCACAATGATTTATTGAGACATAACCCCATGGAGGATGAGGAGCACTCCTATCCCATCTATATGATCCCTAGATTTTTAGAAAGGCTACAAAACCAAACAAACCAAAAAAAGGGAGCAGCAAGGTTTCTGATGGACAGTGACTAGAATTGAACCCTTTACAAATGTTTGCTCAAAGACCTCAAACTTCAGCTCATCTCAACACAATACGGCCTTCCGGATAGATTCAAGGAATCCTGCACTAGAAAGAACAGGTCTGCTTACGTAAAGCCAGCCGCAGGTTGGAAGTGAACAGGTGATTAGTGAGGTCTGTCTGCTCAGCCCTGGCTCATCCCACTGTGGTCAATTACACAGCTGGTTACAAGTGAGGTTCTGCACCTGTTCAAGCCTTCAAACGTGATGATCCTATACTAATTAAACAACCCCTTAAAAGCCAGTTAAACACAAATTAGATCCTGCCATCCTGTGCCTGTCCCCGCCCTCCCTGAGGAGCCCTCCATCTATAAGGGATCACCACAGAGGGCGCAGTGTTTCCTTATTGTTAGGGAGGGGCTCTTATGCCCCTCAATTAGTGCTGCCACCACTTAGTGAAAACAATTGTTGGAACATACCACGTGTTAGTGACTAATTAATAAGGGTTGATTAGCTATGCTCTCTCACTTACAAGGCAGAACAGGCAACAGCTGCCCTGTATAAGGACCATTGACTGGAACAGGGGCATCAACAGGGTAGAATGAAAGGCAGTCGTGATGGGCTAAGAGACAGCAGCCCATGGTAAGGAGCACAGCTTCCAAATGTAATGAAACAGTGAACTGGCTTGAGTGATCAAGGATGTCTGGTTTTTTTTCCTTGGGATCATTGAAAAAGGGAGGAAACTAGCACCATGGCAGGTGAACGTGGGAGCTGGTGTCAGGAAGGTAGAGAAACTGACCCTGCACGTGTAGGACACACAACATACTGCAGAATATAGGATGTGAATGCTTATGTATTTGGATATCCTTGTTGGTGTTTTGAAATAGGTAAAAACAGGACTGAGATTTAGGATTTGATCAATTACAGATCAAGCAAAATGTTCATATTCTGTTATGTTAGTTATTTTGTTGTATCATAATTACCTATTTATGTATTGCTCTCATTCACACACACACAGAGGTACAAATTTTGATCATAAGTTCTTTGAAGGTACAAGTCACCTCTAATTTATCTGTGCATAAAAGAGAGCATCTTAGGACCTAGTTAATATTTGATGAATAGATTAATTAATGCATGCTTTAACTCCTGACTATTGGATAAAAGATAAATTAGAAACAAAGCCTACATGTGGATGTTAGCTCATCTTAAAAGTGCCTGCCAAATGGATTTTCAAACTCTGAACAAAATTCAGAACTTCTTTTCTCAAAACACACAGAACTTTTTATCTGTTTAGTATATTATTGTTGCAATTATTACCAGTAACATATTAAACCTGGTATATGTACAAATTAAACCTATTAATAAGCATTTATGTGTCCCCTACATGTTATGTCACAATTATTTGGTTATATCCTTTTACTTACAAGAAAAGAAATGATAGAACTTTTAATGAGGCACTTTCCATGGCCTCTATTACTCCAGCATCCCATCACCCCCACTGAAATCAGGAACCCCAACACAATGGCAGCATCCTCCAAGGTGAAACCCAGCAATCAAAGGGAGCTTTCCAAGAATGCAAGTATTCCCCTTACTAAAGTACTTCTCAGTACCCCACGAGGAGGAAGTCTTCTGAGCCTTCTCATGGAACGTAGCAGAGACATGCTGTGCAGGTCACATAACTAATCCTCCCCGACATTCCTGTTTCTCTAGGCTTCTCCACCTCATGCCAGGGTAGCTGGGACATCTCAACCACACTGACTAAGCCACCACTGAGTTTGAGTTTTAGTCCACCAACCAAATAAGCAGCTAGCGCCATCTCTGGCCACTCAAGCTGGCATGTTAGATCTGGTTATTTCTAGAAGATACACCCATATCAACGCATTCCATTCTGTCTGAAGTTACATTCTACCTTTCTAACACCCTTCAAACCTATCCCCACACATGTTCCTCAGATTTCTACCGATATATGTCAGCAAAGCTTTGGAATTCACTCAATATGTGGGCTATTTCCTCTTTATAGTATGTGCCTGTCAGCTTGGAGCATGTGAGATTTGACCCTAGTTATGTGTCTGTTGGCAACCACTGGAGTGAGTCTTTAGGGAAGTGGTATGTCTTTCTTAAAAGACACCTCCTGGTGAGGTTATCAGGAGGCTTTCAAAGTGAAGGAAGGTGAGAGATAGTCTCCTCAGACCCAGGAGAGCAAACTCCTCTCACTGACAAGGGGGTGTCAATGTGAGTTAGGGGTTTGACATTGTCAGTTTCATCTGAGTCCAGACAGATATTCAGACAGTCCACATTTCTACTGCTCAGAATTTAATCTCCAAAAGCAACCATATTAGGCAGAGTTTATTAGGGAAAAGTATTAATAGTTTAAATGTCCTTCAGTGCAAAATGGTTGAGTAATTGATGGCTTATTCACACAGTAGAAAACTATGACCTAAGCCAGTGACGAGGATAGCTTAAACTAGATAAATGCCGTGGCGATGAGGAAAGTGGGTAGATTGTAGAACTATTTAGGAGGTTAAAATAGCAGAGTTTATATAACTTTGCAATTAAAAAGTGATACTGGAACCCTTGGGAAGTACAGAGAATTTGAAAAAATACCAATAACTTGACCTTGGCTGCAGCCTTTTAAAAAGTCACCTTTGTAGTAAAAAGAAGGATGAAAGAAAGGAAGAGGAGGAGGAGGAGATGGAAGAGGAGGGGAACTTAAAACCCAGTGACAGTTTCAGGCAAAAATGGCACCACTAGACATGCTTTCTCCCTGTATGGAGAGACCATGAAATGCTTCAAGATTTTGAAATATCATTTCTGGAAAATACATGGTACCCCCCAACTTGATATCTCCGTTCTCCATGCTGGGAGGTACTAACAGGAAAACCTAAGTAACCCGGGAGGCTTACAGTAGGATGCCCTGGGTCTGCGCTGAGGGCAAGCCAAGTTTGGAACTTCTGCTGGCACTCTCGCAGCCAAGAAATCCTTTTTCCCTCCAGGACAAGAGATAAGGAGATGCCAAGATGTCAGTGGCAGATCACAGAGGAAAAACTGATCAGTGGCAGTTTGTAGAACAAATCCCAGAAGAGTTGCCCAGCCAGTTTCTAATTGAAGTGCCCTCGGTAACAGAGTAATAAATGAGCAAAGCACTCCAGAGGACAATACCATGACCATTCAGTGGGACCCTAGGGAAGCTGGGCCAGAAGAGGTGGTGTTCATCACTGAGCGCCCAGCCTGTGCTCTGCAGTTCTATGGAGGTAACTGATTTGACTGCCAAGTTTCAACAACAAAAAATAAACAGGAACATTCTTGACACACAATGGGATTTTTGGTAAGTATTTTTAACGGTCAAAATAAATGCTTTGGAACATCTCTCTAATTTTTCAGGCTAAAATGTTAGCAGTATGGCCTTTGGCAATGGTTCCACATTTTTAAAATATAAAAACCCCTTGAATATCAAAATACAGTTTTGCAGATCTCTTACAAGTCATAGCTCTATTCTGAGTAACTATTGGTTAAAAGATCGGTGACACTTTAAGAGAATACATGTTACATGCATAGATGGCATCGATAAAATTACTGAATGAATGAAAAATAACAGCATACATGAACGATATCAACTTACTATACAGACAGTTCCTGTAGGGACCCACTCCCAACCCGCAGACTGGGCCGTTTCTCATGAAGTCCAAACTGAGGGCTTCCTTTGTCCATGTGTTGGAGCGTGTTACTCAGATGAGCCTTAGCCTTGCCTGGACTCTGCCCATTTCATATAGAAATTGGGGAGCTTTCCTGGTGGTGTGTGTCTGATTAGGTGCCCCAACTTTCACAAATTGTGGAACCCACTTGCTACTTAGCTAATTGGTAAGCATGTCCATTCGTACTTAGCTGGGAACAGGCTCACCTGTCCTTCAGCTATTACTGAAGGAAACTAACCTTGCAGTTGCTGATGCCAGGAAAAGCTTTACTTCTCCAAAACAACTGTTTTGTTTTCCTTTACAGATACACTAACAAAATTTCTGTTAAGTGATGGCGTTTTCCTACTGTGTTAAGAAAACTCAGAGCCAATTTTCTGAATCTGAGTAACTTCTAGTAATTTCAAGGAACCGATGGGACACATTTTGTGTACTCATCTCTCCCACGTTTTACTTTATTTCTTCCACTCTTTTCTGTTAACCACAATTTCTAATGATGTGAAATACTATAAGTGACTGAACTGGTACCTCTGACCCACAGGGAGAACAAGTCTCTAAGTAGACTATGCTGTAAGTTTGGTGACTCACTAGCTATTGCAGACAGCCACGAGAGAGGCCACTTCAGTAGAAGCAGCTTTACCACCTCCACCCCAACAAATACGCCGTTCCTCCTGCTCCTGGTCCATGGAATAGAAAAACTGCTAAGTAGCTAGAGATCATCTTTTGAGGGAGTTCACTATTTGTTTTTTGAAAAATAATAAGCGACTTTCCCCATAAGGTGGCGAGAGTGTGATCACTCACTCCAAAGCCAAGGGAAAGAACTGTGCTACCAGAAAGAGGCCTGGAGCAGAGGACCCACGGTGCAGAAGGAGGAGGCGTGTGTGCGAACTGACACAGCCCTCTTTCTAGGGAGCTTGCAGCAGAATGGGCTGCTGGGGATAAAGGAGATGAGAGTGCAGCAGAGCAGGGCTTGGATAGAATGTGACGTTTAGGAAGGGGAAGGAGTGAGTCTTAGGACACTTCAGTGTGATGGGGGTTTTTTGGTTTGTTTTTTGGTTTTTGTTGTTTTTGGTTTTTACAGATTTTGGCCGGGGCTGGGTTTGAATCCGCCACTCCAGCATATGGGGCCGGCACCCTCCTCCCTTGAGCCACAGGCACCGCCCTCAGTGTGATGGTTTATCAAATAGTTGAAAATGTGTGAAACTGGACTGAGCCACGGTGTAGGGGAGCCTGCTAGCCAGCATGAAACAGCTTCATGTAACAGGTTTCATGTTTAATTCCCACCCCGAGTTGAGACTTTCTCTAACCTAGTTCTATCTCTTTCTTTAGTTGAGTGGAATCCACTGTGTTTTCGTAAGACATTTTTTAAAAACAAGGACTGTAAGTGAGAAGCTTTTCCATTAATTAAACTTCTTAATACTACTCTGTACTAAATTGAGGAAAGGAAAACAACACATAATACAGGTGAAAGAATCGTGATCCAGGAACTTCATAGCAACACCCTCTACAGCAGGACTCGCAATGCGTTTCCCGTTTTTCTGCCTCTAGTCCCAAACACAGCTGGAGAGTATGGCATGCCTCAGGAGCTGTGGCTTACCCAAATCAGATTCCAGAAAATTTAATACTTTAAAATTATTATTTACTGGTCCAGCAATTTTCTTTCTAGAAATGTAGTGTGAGGGCTAATCAAATAACTGCCCAGAGATTTTCAGTCCCAACTCCACTTCATGCACCTATTTGAAAATTCCGGCTCGGCGCCTATAGCTCAACCGGCTAAGGCGCCAGCCACGTACACCTAAGGTGGCGGGTTCGAATCCCCAGCCCGGACCCGCCAAACAACAATAATGGCTGCAACCAAAAAATAGCCGGGCGTTGTGGCGGGCGCCTGTGGTCCCAGCAACTTGGGAGGCTGAGGCAGGAGACTCGCTTGAGCCCAGGAGTTGGAGGTTGCTATGAGCTGTGATGCCATGGCACTCTACCCAGGGGGACAGCTTGAGGCTCTGTCTCAAAAAAAAAAAAAAAAAAAAAAAGAAAATTCCCCCTTCTCTCTGTGATCTTTCTCCTCCCTCGGGAAAACTCAAGATTCTAACTGGGGCCCTCCGTGCAGGCTCCCGGCTCTACTCAGGGAGCCTGGCAGAAATCCTCAAAATTCTACGGATTTCTAAAGGCACCTTTTCAGTCCATTTTTTTGTTTATAATGTTAATCATAACTTAAACTATTAATTTCTTAAGCTTTCAATTGATTAAACATAGACCTAAGAAATTTATATTTAATTCTTAGGACAATATACATGTAATCCACAGTTTACTGGCAAAACAATCCAGATAGGAAGGTGAAGCCAAGAAACAGTCTCAGGCCAGGATTCCCCCTTTTAACCATGGCATCATTCTTTGCTGCTCTCATTAGGTTTTCCTGGAATAAGTTTGATCCTTTTCATCTGTCAAAGTTGTTATTGTTCTTTTGTTTGCCAAAAGACCTCTTCCCTCCATGGTTGGAGAAAAAAAGAAGGGGTGAGAGGGAGAGAAAAATATCCCCCTACCACTCCAGAATGTTAATCATGGCACAATTTGAAATAGAGAAAACTGCAACTAATCCTAAGGATTGATTAAATATATTATAATACATCCTTTGTGTCACATGAAATCATTTAAAAAATGGTTTAAAATAAAAATGTGTATTTAATGACATAAAAAGTGCTCCACTGAGCTGTTGTTAGAAATAAAAGGCATCCATGCAGGATGATAAAAAATATACGGATCATGTGCACATATAAAAGCCCGAGGGTATATGATTCAAAATAGTTTAAATAGCACTCCCTAGTGGTGAAGTTGGGGTGATTTTTATTTTCTCCTTTTTGCTTTTCTGAGTTATCCACATTTTTGCAGCATGCAATGCAGTGTGGGCAAAGGAAAAAAGCCCATACGAAAAAAGTAAAAGATTTAACATGTACATCTTTACACAATGAAATAAAATCCATGCAATTCCAGGAAACAGGCTGAGCTCCAGCAGCTACTAAAACAAGTTGAATGACTCTTACAGAAATAAATGAACTTAAACCACCAGATAATAAAACCTACCTGATGCTCTAATATGTCATATTATACCTATTTAAGAAATTGATAGTGGAACCAAATAACCTAGAAATAGAATCTCGTACATATCTATACCCAAACAGAACTTAGTATATGATAAAAATGTCATGACTCATCATTGAGTAAGAGGAAAAGTTATTCAATAAATGGTACTAAAATAGTGAGTTAACTATTTTAGGAGGAAGATTAATCACTACCTTATAAAATACAAGGATATGTATTTTGCATAGATTAAATTTTTAAACTAAAAACTGTACTCAAGAGACCTACAAGAGATAAGAAATACAAATGAACTTGCAATCCAGGATTTAGAACACCCTTCTAATCAATGATAAACAAAGAAAATAAAGCAGACAGAGAAACCAATTTGCCTACATTTCTGTCTCTCACTTCATCACCTCAAAAACTACCATCAATAAAATTTAAAAGGCACACTAAAGCAAACAGCTGCAACATATATGACAAAAGGCTACAATTCTTAATATAATCTTATAAGTCACTATAAGAAGAGAAATCATCTAATTTTTTTAATTAGTAGGACATGACCAAGCTTTAAGCTCCAGGAGGATGGGAACCATCTCTCTCATTGGTTGGTGACTCTTACACCTTCTGTAAGGTGTGTGCCCTTACACACATAAAGGGCACTCAATAAGTATTGATTGAATAAAAGAATGATCACTTACAAAAGAATAAATAGACACAACCATTAAAAAGTTTATATTTTAAAAAGTCAGGCCAGGCATGGTGGCTCATGCCTGTAATTCCAGCATTCTGGGAGTCCCAGGCAAGTGGATCGCCTGAGCTCAGAAGTTAAGAGACCATCCTGAGCAAGACTGAGATCTTGTTTCTAAAAACAAAAAAATAGCTGGACATTGCAGCAGGTGCCTGTAGTCCCAGCTACTTGGGATCCTGAGGCAAGAGGATCTCTTGAGCCTAAGAGTTAAATAATTATGTACATGTTATATAATATTATGAAAAAATTAATATTTAGAATATTTAAGTATATAGAAAATTGAATTTAATTTAAACATTAAGTGTATTAAAAATAAGTTTAAAGGATAAACTATTTAAAATTTCACACAAATGTTACAGACACCACACCATATATATATATACATATTTCCATTTTCTTTAAAATATGTGGATATTTGGATATTAAAAAATAATACCTACATGCATTTATGTTTACTTGGTTAGTGAGAGATGCTTTTAAATTTGTCTTTAACAAAACACATATAAAAATGGCAAATGAGCACATGAAAAGATGTTGAAGAATGCTAGTCATTAGGGTCATACAAAGTATTAAGAATACCCCAGGCCAGGTGCAATGGCTCATACCTGTACTCCTAGCACTCTGGGAAGCTGAGACAAGAGGATCACTTGAGGTCAGGAGTTTAAGATCAGCCTGGGCAACAAAGTAAAACCCTGTCTCTACAGAAATTTTTAAAAAAAATAGCTGGGAGTGGTGGCATGAAGCTATAGTCCCAATTACTTGGGAGGCTAAGGCAGAAGGATTACTTGAGCCCAAGAGTTTGAGGTTGCTGTGAGCTATGATCCCACCACTGCACTTCATCCTGGTCAATAGAGCAATACCTTGTATTGAAAAAAAAGGTAAAACCACAATGAGACCCTAGTAAATACCCACTAGAATGACTAAAATTAAAAAGACTGACCATCCCACGTATTTTCAAGGATGTGGAGCAACAGGAAATTTCATACACTACTGGTGGAATTGCAAAATGGTTCAACCTCTTAGAGAGAGTTTTTCAAAAAGTAGACATGTACCTACCTTATGGCACAGCCATTCTACTCCCATATACTTCTTTATATCCTATATCCGAGAGAGATGAAAGTTTATGTCCATGCAAGACATACATGAGCATTCATAGCAGCTGTACCTGTAGTTGACAAAAACTGGAGACAAGCTAAATGTGCACCAGCAGCTAAATGGATAAAATCTGTGGTATAGTCTCATAATTCCAAAATTCCAGGAAGCAGCAGGGGTCAGCTAAACTATATACTAGAGCACTTGCTATTTGTGCACTGTTGTGATGGGCACTGAGGGATAGCAAGAACAGGCTGACCTTGACAGCAGCAACAGGCAGCCTCTAAAATCAAGGCGCTGCCACTCCACTCAGCTCTGGAATACATGAAAAACTCTTTGTTAACCTCTTGGAATAATACTACCCTTTGCTGACATTGCCTTTTGCTTTTTGTTTATTTTACTTTCACTATCCAAGTGTTGCCTACAGATACAGCACAAGCTATAAACTTAAAGACTTTGAATCAATTCAGCTTTGAATTCTGGCTCCAAAACATACCACAGACCTGCCAAAGAAAAGAGAGACCCTCGCAGAGAGAGAAATGTGTGCTTCCCACGTCTACATGCCCTGACATTGCAGATTCTGAACCGTGAAAGATGGTTGTGAGCCATCTGCAGGCCTCTGCCCCTGGGATCCGGGAGCCCTCTCATTTATATCTGTATATTCCTAGATACCGTCATACTTGATGTATGTGGGAGAGGCAAGGCAATACACTGACCTCAAGGTAACGAAAAGGCCAATTCGAATTTTTAAGACATGGATTTTTTTTCTCTTTCAATCAAACACCCAGGATAAAAGTTAGCCTCATCTCTCAATGACTCATTTCACCAAACTGTGTTTGCCTCAACACTTTTAAAATTTGTTTTAATAACTGCTTATCTAAAATTTGTTTTAATAACTGCTTATCTCAAAGTGTGAGAGACTGGGGACTCAATGTCCTCTCGTCTCTCTTCCACTCCTCATAATTCTATCAGAGTATTCAAAGAGTTCCCTAGCCCCAGCAGCAATCAGAATTAGCAGCTTCACTAATGACTGACATTTATTCTTCTCTAGAGACAAAAATAAAAACACAGCTCTAAGGCCAAGATTGGAATTGATAGCTGGTAGTCAGGGTTCCCCGATCTATCCTGTCGGGGGCTAGTGAAGAAACAGGTCCCACACAGTCTGCTTACCTCATGGACAAAGGCAGTGCTAACTGCCTCTCCTTTCTTAAGATTGATAAGACAAGGCAGAACATGGTGGCTCAAGCCTGTAATCCCAGCACTCTGGAAGGCCAAGGCAGAAGGATTGTTTGCACCCAGGCATTTGTGGTTGCTGTGAACTAGGCTGATGTCATGGCACTCTAGCCTGGGCAAGAGTGAGAGTCTATCTCACAAAAAAAAAAAAGTACATATATATATATATGATTTATAAGACAAGCAGGAAAAGAGTCAGAGTCTCACTGTGGCGTCATAACAATTGCCTGTCATGTTGTACATGGCGCAGTAGATTTACAGTCACCAATTAGCCATATATCTTCTTTTGAAGAGGATAAGCAAAACCTGGTCAGAGAAATAAGACATGTTCACTCGAAATTACCCAGAACTAAAGTGATTCCATGAATGACTGGGTTGGAGGCCCAGTAGAATTGTATATCCTGACATATAAATCTTAAAGACCACAGTTTACTACAGAGCTCCAAGAATACATTTTCATCAAGTTTTCAGAAAGAACATCAAGCCAAGGAGACACGAGGGGAGGAAGAACGTGCAAGTCTCCTCCGTTTTCTGATAGGAGATGTGCTCAGACCAGTGGCAATGATGTTCCACCTGTCTGGGGCAAGGGCTTGCTAGGTTGCAGGAAGGCTTGTTACCATGCAACTCTGAATGATTGCTTTGTATGTCTGCAAACGCTGATGTTAGTGAGCCCCATCAGCTTGTTCTACCATCCAGTTCTTCATGCACTTACTTACAATCCGTTGACACCACCTTGCTTTATTGTCCAGAGACATTACAATAATAGGTGGGCTGTCAAATGACAGTTGCGACAGTCTGAGTGCTTGCCCAAAAAGGTATCTATAAGGACTAAGAAAAATTGAGAATAGTAGGCTTTGTGAGGGGCACAACCACAACAGGGATCTTGCCTAACAAATTCAAACAGTGTAGCTAATCACATGTCCACATTAATTTGAATTTAAAAAAGAAAAAGTAGGTTTAGCCCCTTCACTATTAGCCCCACATTAAATATGGAAGAAATCAAGACAGAGAGTGGTTTCATAATTGCCCAACATCACAACTAATGGGTTGTAGAGTCAAAAAACAAACCAAGTGATCTAACTCAGTAGTTCATGCTCTTAACAATTGCACTATGCTACATTGCAAAACTACCTACATATGTTTTTCAGGAAATCCTACTTGGAGCAAACCAAAGAATGAACTATGGTTAGAAAAACAAAATTAGTCTCCACTCAGATGATCGTCTAAAGCCACAGACTTAGAATTAATAAGAGGCTGAGCCACCATCTTGTCCAATGTCCAATCCAGAGAATAAATCCCTCTACAGAACCGCCTATACCTCATCCATCTCCTAGTATTGCCACAAACACCAAAACAAATAAGGGAGAATTGACTGAGCACGCTCTGTGTACAGCTCTCCGAAGAGCTCTGGGTAAGGCGTCACATTTAGTCCCTATCAAGAAACAGAATCTTTGTTTTACACATAGAAAAATTAAAACTGAAAGAGTAAGTGATTTGTCTGGAATTGCATACCTTGTAACTAGCAGGCTCAAGATCGCCTGTGGAAGGGGGTCTAGGAGTTGGGGTGTAAGGCCTTGCCAGGGAGGAACAGGATGCTATCTTCTGGAGCCCACCAGCCAGGCACCTGGGCTCAGCAAGACTGCAACTAAAATTCTCTAGACTATCCATTTATTCTTTCCGTGAGCTGCCCCTTCACCCCCGCTCTTATTCAATCTGTGTGTTTTATCTTTCACTCATTCAACAAATACTTAATGAGCACCAGTAGGAGCCAGAGACTGCTGTTGGCACTAAAGAGAAAATGAACAAAATGGAAATTCTTCCTCCTATGGAGCCTGTAGATTGTTGGGGACAGGATGAGAAGTGTGTATGTGTGTGTGTGTGTTAACCCCAGTCTAATTAGGGGGAAAACATCAAATTCAAGAGGGAAAAATTCTACAAAACAGTGTGTGTGTGATATAAAGCTAGAGATCCCAATCTAAATATCTATCGATAGATAATACAGATAGAGATTTAAAATAGGTGTAGATATACATTTAAAAATAGAAATATTTGGAGGCATACAGATATAAATATATAGATACATACATAGAGGGAGAGGGAGAAGAAGGGTTTGGTGGTAAGTGTCTGTAAGAACATAAAGCAGAGTAAGAGGGGTTGGCAGTGACAGAGAATAGGGAGGAGGATGAACATTTCTATCAGTTGTTAAAGAGTGACCCTTAAGCAGAGATATTTAGCTATTTCATACACTCTTGGATCTTTATGTCAGGAAAGGGATCGGGTCAATATGTCTCATCTTAACATCCGAGGAGAAATGCCTACGTATCTTCATTCATTCAGCTTGGCATGAGTTAGATGGTGATTTTACTATGTGACACCTATTGGAGACAGACACAAAGATGAGGTCTAGCAATTAGTTGTCACAAGTCAGGTTCCCTGAGAAACAGACTCTGAAATTGAGATTTGCATGCAGGACAAATTTATTTAGGACAGCTCCTAGAAACCCTTTCCTGGGGCTTCTGCTGGACTTTCATGAAAGCATGCCCTTTTTCTTGAAAATACTAGCCCTAAAGATTATATAAAGATTCTGAAGTGTGTAGGAATCACCTTTTCTACAACGTGAAGAGGACTATTTTCTAAAAATGAATTTAACCCAGTGTGCTAAGAGGCAGATTCTGAATGCCTGTGATTGGGTTCCTGGATCCTGCTATGCCTGAAACCAGGATTCTGGGTTTTGTAGTAATATGAATCAAGAAATTCCTTTTTCAAATTAAATTATATTTCCTAATTCAAATTAGAGTTGGGTTATTTTCAGTGGCAAAACTTGTGCAGACCAGCCCCGCAGAGCCAGCCAGGACTGAACTCTGAATACGGAGGTGAACAAAACCCTGGAGAATCTGAGGCCGGCATCCTGACATAAAGAGACAACAAGCAGCCCATAACTCCTAATAAGATGTAAGGAGATGCACGTTGCCTTTGAGGCCTTCCTCCCCATAAGTCGGGTCTAATTAGGGGGGAAACATCAAACTCAATAGAGAAAAATGCTACAAAACACCTGACTGATACTCTTCAAAAACTGTCAAGGTCATCAGATGTGAGAAAGGTCTGCAAAAGTGCCACAGCCAAGAGAAGACCGAACAGACATGATGAGTAAATGGGAAAAGGATATGATGGAATAACTAATAAAATCAAAATTGAAGTTTAGTTAATTTTTTTGAAGAGGAAGGGGGAGAATAATCTCTAGCTTCTCTTCCAGTTGGTGTCTGCTCCGAGAGTTCAGTGGTCTGATGGCAAAAGAGAACTCCCTCAGCTCTAGAAACTGGAGCTGAAACTTCTCCCTGATTGCATTTTTATCACGAGGCCTCTTGCATTCCCTCGGTGCACAGAGCTTTCTGTAAGGTAGCCGTCCCCAACCTTTTTTGGTACCAGTAACTGGTTTCATGGAAGACAATTTTTCCACTAACAGGACTGGCAGAGGGGACCTTAGATTTTCATAAGCAACGTGCAACCTAATCCTTCACATGTGCAGTTTACAGTAGGGTTCTGCTCCTACGAGGATCCAATGCTGCCCCTGATCTGATAGGAGGTGGAGCTTAGGTGGTGATGCCAGCGAAGGAGAGAGGCTACAGATACAGGTGGAGCTTCCCCACTCATCTGCTGCTCACCTCCTGCTGGGCAGTCTGGTTCCTGACAGGCCCCAGACCATTCTGGTCCACAGCGTGGGGGTTGGGACGGCCTCTGTAAGGTACCAGTGCTGAAACTGTTCAGACTATGACTGTGTCCTCGAGGAATTCAAAATCTGGGGGGCATCAGAGAGAGGATGTAGAAATCGCCTCTCTATTAGAGGCTTTCAGACCCACTGCCACCCCAGCATAGTTATCCTGGGGCTAAGTCAGGCCTTAGTCAGAAAGTACTTGAGGCAGCTGGGTCACTACAGGAGAAAGCGAGAAGGGAGCAAAGGGAGTGGCTTCAGGGGGGGCGGCCCTGAGAAATGACCAGAAGATTGAAAACACATCCACATCTACAATCACTTATCTTAAATCAATGAGTCAGGAACACCTCAGAATTCAGGATTCTTTGACATTTCAGAAGGTACAATACTGAGAGCTCCAGCAGGGTCTTAATGTTCAGGCTTCTCTCAGCTACACAGTCATATCAGTGTTTTGGAGAGAGCTGGTCTGGATTCGCTCCTTTTCCTGGTCTACTTCTTTCCTAGCCCCCTCCACATTTTACTCAGTGGTTCTCAGACTTGAGCTTGCGTCACACTAGCCAGGAGGACTTATTGAAACACAGACTACTGATCCCTCCTCCCAGAGATTCTGATTCAGTAGGTGTGGGTGGGGCCTGAGAACTGCGCCTCTAATAAGTTCCCAGCTGAGGCCAATCCCAGGACCGCGCTAGGGCCTGCTGCATTTCCTGATGGCCCTTCTTTATCTCACGCCCAAGACAGTAAACACTCAAACACATTTTTCATCTTTATAAAAATGATCTCCCAAAGGGCCCCAGTATGTCTTTGATGACTCACAGCTGCCTGCTTGTTCGATGACACATACAGAGATAGAAAGCCACCTGGGCACTTGTGAAAAGCTTGGTTGCCATGGATTTTACAGTGTCACCCTGAGAATCCCAAGGTGGGCCCTTCGCAGTGGTATAATAACCCAAAACAGCAGCATAAAAAAGGTGGGGTTAATTTTGATTTTAAATTTGTTTTTATCTCTGAATTGAAGTTTCCATTCCCAAACCACTGTATCATGTTGCAATGTAAAAAAAAAGGTTCTGCAAAAAATAACTTTTTAGAAGTCAGTAGACATGCAAAGTGCTATTCTCTTTTAAAACATATACATATCAGTCAACATGGAAACCCCAGCGGACACAGATTTTCTTCTTTCAGGAATCAGGGAAGTTGTGCAAATTCTCACGAGTTGATTTTCTTAACTTCTCTACTTAACAGGCCAGTGATCTACTTACAGACCAGGATATCTCTTTTTCACACCTATACATATTTTTTTAAACTCTATCCCTCCATCTTTATCTTCTTCCCCAATCTTACCCACTGAGTCCACGAAAATCTATTCTTACTCCCTCTGTTTCAAATTTGAGGGAGAAATTGCTTAATTGGTAAGTAAAAGCTGATACAGAGCTACTCGAACAGAGTAAGCTACACATTTTTAGATTAAATTAGACAAGAGTCAGTACAACTCCAACATCCTAAATTCTTAGAGTCCTGCAAGCTTCACAACACCGCATTCACCCCAATATGTTAATGAAAACTAAAAATATTCTTCCGTTGAATTTTTTTATCTCCTTTGTAACTTTTATTGTTCCACCACCATTCTTCTTATTTCACCTACAGATTCTATTATTGCGTAAATATCACAGATGTAATTGATTTTAGGGAATTGATCTGGAAACATATTCTTGATTTGTAATATTGTAAATAAGAAACATGCTTTTTGCCTCAATAAAGACTTACCAGCTGGTCTCCTTGCTGGTCAAAGACTAAATGTACTTCTATATCCCTTTAAACATATAATGTGTATTTAACAACGGAGATCTTTTAATGAACATATCCTAGCTAACTCATAGATTATCAATTGAATTGTGTAATTCTTATTTACTTTGGAAAAAGATTCTTGGCTTTTCAAAAAATTAGCTGTTTCCTTTAAATTGTCACATGTAAAGGTGTATTTTGACTCACACACACGTTCATATGCATAGCTGTTACTGAAAGTAAATGTAAAAATACAACAGAAATGAAAGAGAAATATCATCACTCCCTATTTTAGGCCTACAGACTCTGCCTCATTAGATTGACTCCCATTTTGGAAAGCATGTTCTGTTAGACTGAACATTACCAGATGCTGCTGTATGCCTTTCCCACAGCCCACAAGTAGCCAGGTGAAATTTAGGGCTAGGGATCTCTGGTAATGACTTGCACATGGGGTTTACATGAAGCCTAAAAAGCAAAGTATGTGTCTCCAAGTAACCCTCTGCCATTCATCCTTAGAGGCAAGAGATGTGTCTCAGGAATCTCTGCCCCAGTGGAAACTGTTCTAAACTTAGAAGCTGTTCCTGCCCCATCCCTCAGCTCAGGGCCTGTCTCTAATCTTAATCTTAGATATTAAGGATGGGACCTGCAAATGGATTTCATCACATTCTCTCCATCTTTTCATCCTTAACGACCTTTAAAAACAAAATCCAATCTTGTCCCTACAAAAGGATTAGGTTGGTATTTAACCCTTTCTTAGACATATGAAACCCCCCAGTTCAGGCTTGCTGGCTCTGTGGAAATGAGAGAAGAATTGTATAACTCCCTCATCCAAGTTGCTGGAAGGCTACTGGCCAGGCTGAGGGTACATTTTCCTCAAACAGACACCATTGTGACCTCAGTGGTGGAGTGATCGTGTATTTTCTCAGTGACTCCTATGTGGCAGGAGTTTGCTAGTCTAGCTATGAAGATTGGCTAAGCCAGTCCCCAATGTCAGGTGGCCCAGCGTCTAGCAGCTGGGGTTAATTATCGTTCTTTCTCTGTTGCCCCGCTAATATGCAACTATTTGGGAGTAGAATTAATAACACGGCACACTATGAATTTGTACATCAGTTCTTTCCTCACAATCCCCAAGTATATCTGTGGGAGAAGACACTTTTTAATTTATTTATTTTTCAATCCAATGGTTTTATTGTGTTTATTTTTTGTTTAAAAATATTAAGGAGGCTCGGCGCCTATAGCTCAACCGGCTAAGGCGCCAGCCACGTACACCTAAGGTGGCGGGTTCGAATCCCCAGCCCGGACCCGCCAAACAACAATGATGGCTGCAACCAAAAAATGGCCAGGCGTTGTGGCGGGCGCCTGTGGTCCCAGCTACTTGGGAGGCGGAGGCAGGAGACTCGCTTGAGCCCAGGAGTTGGAGGTTGCTGTGAGCGTGATGCCATGGCACTTTGCCCAGGGGGATAGCTTGAGGCTCTGTCTCAAAAAAAAAAAAAAAAAAAAAAAAAAATAAAAATATTAAGGAGATATAAGTGTTTTTGTCACATGGATGAATTGTATTATGCTGAAGTCGGGACTTTTAATGCGACCATCACCAGAATAGTGTTATGTTGTGCCTGATAGATACGTTTTTATCCCTCTCTTCCCTCCCACCCTCCCCTTCTTACTTTCCAATGTCCTTTGTACGACTTTATGACTGTGTGCCCCTCATTTAGCGCTCACTTATTAGTGACAATGTGGCGTATGTTTTTTCATTCCTGGGATACTTCACTTAGATAATGTTCTCCAGTTCCATCCAAGTTGCTGCAACAGACAGTATTTCATTTCTTTTTATGGCTAAAAAAATGTTAAAGAAAAACTCCTCACAGACCACTTAAATAAGTACAATGATCCACACACCCTAGTTTGAGAAAAACTCAACCCTGTCACCCTAAAAACTCACTTTGCTACGACCGTCCCTCTTCTATGACCAAGAAGAGCCCCCCACCCGCCATTCCTCCAAGGCGGCAGTAGATGGCGCCAGCAAGCCGCGGCTTAGCAGCAGCGGCGCACGCGCGGTTCGCGGCGGGTCCTCTCTCCTGGGGAGACCCAGCTTCACATACCGAATCTGTCCTCAGAGAAGAGCTGGAGAAGTAAAACAAACGTATTCTAACAAAAGAAGCGCCCACCGTTGTCATTGCCAACAGTGTGATTTAGAGCGAAGGCCGAGCCCCGGGGAGTCCAGGCAACGTCGCGACTTCCTAGCGAGTAACCTTAAGCAACTCTGAGTTCTCGTTTCCTCTTCTACTAATCAGACCCCAAATTTCATCTAGCTCCCCGAGAGAAAAGTGTGAGGACCAAATGCCACAGCGGATTTGAAAGGCTCTTGCGAACTGCGATGAGTTATTTACTAATTACCAGCTGCACACATTTCCCTCCGAGTCAGATGCATCCAGGCCGAGCCCAGGGGAGGAGGGAACAGCATTTTCTCTGCAGAAGCACCGGGTCCTCTGCCCGGGAATGTGGTGTCTCCGTCATTGGCCAACACACTCAGCGGGACACAGCGAGGGAACAGAAGTGCCATTCAGGTCTGCACACCAGAGACCTGCCCACCCAGCTCTGTTTAACATGTCACCCTGACTCCGTGCCAGTCTCAGCAGACACCCAGGGGCACGCGTTCCCTGTCCTCTCAGCAGACTCCCTGGGAAACCGAAATCTAAGCAAACTGGTGACAAGTGAAAAGAGTCTCTAAAGTTCCTCTTTTCTTTCCTATCCTGCTTTCAACTTTCCCTACCCAGATAATCCTGTGCCGCCACTTGTACCCAGGCGGCTCTGTCACGTTGGAAGATAACAGGAAGAGGCGGCTTAGCATGCTACCCTTCCAGAAACATCCATAATTTAAAGGAGAATTGGGCAAAAGCATGCGATTTCACTATTTCTTTGGGAACCCAAAGGAAAGAATCCCTAAGGGTCAAATGTAAGCCACTGTAGGGAGAGAGCTTTGAAGGCCGCTCATCAGAAAGTCATCTCTCACAGGCTTTACCAGGAGCCCAGACAGCGGTTCCCTTTCCTGCCCTCCAGTTTCTTTCCTCTAATATATTTCACCCTGTGAAATGTACACACTGCTCTTCCCTCTATGCCCCTCAGCAGCCACACTTGTAAATTTTCTAAACCTTAACTCAGTGTTGAAGTATTCCCTGTGTACACACAGGTACTCCACAGGAATCAAGCTGGCCACAATACAAGGACCAGGACGTAGCAATAATACTTGAACTCTTGTGCCATTGTATAACTGACAAAGTGCTTCCATTCGACAGGTAAAAGAGGGGAAATGACATGTAGTAAGTGGACAGAGTGCCAGAGTTAATCAGACTTAAACACAGACCACTTTGCCCCAGTGGTCCCAGGACCATTATTACCTTCTAAGAGCTTTCTGGAAGCTGTGGAAAAGGAGCCTGAAGAATAGAATGATACCGCCATGAAATGCCCTAATGACCCCAGCTACTCCTCCAGGCCCTCAGACTCTCCATATGTACAACCAGCAGTGGCGATCTCGCTCCTGCAGGAGAAAGTGTGAGATGGAGTATAGACCTCCCATCTTGGACCCTGGCCACTGCTCCCTCCTGGATTCCTCTAAATACTTAAGACAAAATGCACCCTGGGCTGAGCAAGACCCAGGGAAACCTCCTCATGTCCCAGCTTTACCCTTGGACCTTGAATGTCTTGGAAGAAAACCTGAGATAAAAAAGAAGAGCTCTAGGAAGCAAAGAAATCAGGCTGAAAACCACATTTTTGTTCCCAAATTACTTAATCCTCCCTGAGGACACATGGTGTGGAAAGTGCATTCTAGGCTATAGTGTGAGGAAAGAAGCCCCCACACAGCCAATATCCATTTTTCCCATTAGACGATTCTTACAGGGCTTCCTCTTTGGTCCATTTCAGAGCTGCTGCTCTTCCTCAAGTTGGCCCCTTCTTTCCCTCTCTCTTTCCCTCTCCGATCTCTCTCTCTCTCTCTCTCTCACACACACACACACACACACACACACACAGTTCTTGCTGGTCCTTCCCTACTGGGGAGAGCCTAAAGCCATGGGAGAGATTCCCTGCCCCCAAACAAGGATGGAGAGCCCAAAACTCCTTTCTGCTCTGAAATTTCAACATGGGGAAGGAGGTAACCTGTGATAGAGAAGAATTAAAGAGAGCTACTAAGAAGGGCCACTCATCTTTTGGGACGTAGGGCAGATCCCTACGCGTGGCCCCTCTAATAACCTCTTTCCTTCATCCACATAAAGGCATTCGTCTGAGAGATGAGCAAGTGGCCGTGGTTCTCCAGGGCACCCTATTCCCCATGCTCCCCTCTGTGTTATATCCATGAAACTTATTCCTATAATTTTATGTTGCCTCGGCATTCACTATGAATATAGATTTTACTTTCTTATAGCAGAAGCAGGACAACCCTCCCCACCCCAGCCAGTTCTTCAGTGTGGTTGATCCACACCTTTATTCAGCTTCATCCTGGTGAACACTCTCCTATGGGACAGCTGAACTGGCCCCTGCTGACCCCTACATCCCATTTGCATGGACTAGGCAAATGTGTCACAGTGACCACTTTGCAGTCACAGCATGACCTCTTGCCTGCTTGCTCTAACTCAACCCACCAATTAAAACTCCCATCAGGAGAGTTGTCCTGCTCGGACAATACCCTAGACTCAGTAAAGTCCTTGGTCCATAGATCCCCTCCCTCTCTCTTCATGTGCTCCCTGGCCTCTGTGTGTTTGGGCTCTGGGCGTGCTGCGTATCCCCCCAGTGCTGTGTCTCTCCAAATCATTGAGAGGGTACTCTTCATCTGAAAGTTCCTCAGTTATTACAATCCCTTACCCAGAGAAAATGTCTGCAGCCATGGGACATATCAGGAAATGTTATCAGCACAAAGGTGAGAGTGCAGGCAGCTGCTGGCCTGGGACTCATCGGCACCTGGGGTTGAGAGATTTCTCTGTGCCTGACTCCCTGTTGTCTAGGCACACCTTTGCTTCCAGAGGCCCAGGGGCTATCTTATATATGCGTGTAACCACATATTTATATATATTTCTATACATATGTACCTAGAAATGTGTCTACTTTATAGCATATGCTTATATAAATATTCATAGGTACACACATACACAATCCTTCATGAATGGTACTAAGTGGAACTGCAAAAAAACAAGAACAATAATACCTCTCCTCACACGTCTATAAAAATATCTTTTTCTTTTTTCTCTTGAGACAGACGCTGACTATCACTCTGAGTAGAGTGCCATAGCATCATAGCTCACTTCAATCTCAAACTCTTGGGCTCAAAAGGTCCTCTTGCCTCAGCCTATAGCTGGAACTACAAGCATCCGCCACAACACTCGGCTAGTTTTTCTATTTTTAGTATAGATGGTGGGGGGGGGGGGTCTCACCCTTGCTCAGGCTGGTCTCGAACCACTGAGCTCCAGCAATCCACCTGCTTCAGCCTCCTAGAGTGTAAGCCACCAAACCTGCCCAAACTTTCTAACCTTATCAAATATGTTTGCATCTATTACTATTTTGTTTAATTCCAAAATTGCAAAGTAGATTGGATGGATATTCTGTTAGTCCTATTTGATGGGTTAAGAACTTAAACTTTTAATACAGTGTGATGGTCTGAAATAAAACTAGATTCCAGGTTCAATGCTTTATTTATATTACCATAACCCTGACACACGTTTCTAAAAAATGTGGTAGACTTTGGGGTATAAACGTTCAATGTTTTTACATTTTGGTGTGTTCCTGTCTTGGGAATTATTTTTCTGATAATACCTCACAGATTAACTTTAATTCTCTAAAATTCAGATAAAAATTAAAATGAGTAGAAATCATGTGGGTGCAACTGACCTTCAAATCAGAATTTTATCTGTTTTTCTCTAATCTACATGCATGTAAGAATCACCTGGGGTCTTTTTAAAAACATCAGTGCCTCGGTTTCACCTTTGACCAATTTAAAGTTTCTGGAAGTGGACAGGGCAAAGTATTTTTCTGAAGCTCAACATGGGATTTTAATGTTCAACCATGAACATGGATGAATTAGAAGCACACAGCCTCACTCAATGCATCACATGATACCAGAGTTGTTTTTTTTTCTTTGAGACAGTCTTACTTTTTCACCCTTGGTAGAGTGCTGTGGCATCACAGCTCACAGCAACCTCCAACTCTTGGGCTTAAGCGATTCTCTTGCCTCAGCCTCCCGAGTAGCTAGGACTACAGGCACCCACCACAACGCCCAGCTATTGTTTTGTTGCAGTTGTCATTGTTGTTTAGAACCTACCAGCCTGGGTATATGTGGCCAGCACCCTACTCACTGAGCTATGGGCACCAAGCCAGTGCCAGAGCATTTTGTACAAAATTGTGTGCATAGATGTCCTGTTTATATAAATGCCCCCAAGTCTACCAAGGGTCACTTTTTTTTACTATCATCTATCCTCTTATGACTAATATCTTCTCCCAATATTTTCAGGGGTCCAAGAGGCATATTGTTTTCTACTATTCACAGTAACCCTATCACCACCAGTACTCTATGGAACAAACTTTTACTAAAAGCTCAGGTTTAATAAGAGACTATAGCTCAAAACAAAATAAAACAAAAAGACCCTTACCATTGAGAATTGGGAATGATGGTTCTTGGAGTTTCCTGGCCTTGCCACAGAGGATTCTCATTAGTTTTTTCCTCCTATGTCATCAAAAGTGTTCATGCTTTGGTATTCCAATAGATTTTTCCACCACCTCTCCTCCTATCGTAGTCCCAAGGGTCCTGATCACCTTTCTACCAAGCGATGACTCCAGAAAACTCGCATTCCCTCAATTTTACCACTCCAAGAAATGTGGCACTTCTGTCTCCATCTTCTCTAGATTATTCCAACAGGCATTACTTTTTTTAATTTTTTTTTACTAAATGAACCATCCAGTATTTTCCTAAAGAAAAGTCACATCACCCTTACCATTGGGCTGAGGGTTTAAAGTTATTCTTTTTGGTTGACTTGTTACAGACTGAATTTGTGGCCTGTGATCACTTCCCTCAACACTCTAAAAGTGTCTGTGCATGTGTGTGTGTAAGTGTGTGTTAGAGGCAGGAAATCCTTAACTGCCCTGTGGAAGAGTGGTGAGAACCCTAAGTGAACAGAGCCCATGACAGGCACGTTGTACAGACTCGCAGGAAGAGCAGAGAGTCCTTCAAGCCTGAGGGAAGCAGCACCTCCACGAGGCAGCCAGATAAGGCTGATCTATGGCCCACAAGTGAGGCGGTTGAATGGAGTGGTCTGAGAATAGTCCCAGTTACACTTACGATCACCTAAAATCTTGCCTCGAATAAGAAAAAAATATTTTCCAGGAGCCCTCTGTGACCTCCACCTGGTGACTTTTCTGTGAGAGAAGAGGCCTGGCTCCCGGGGTGGCCACACAGTACCAGACACTGAAACAGGTGCTTGCAACATAACAAGCCTTAAAGACAGGGGAGGGAAGAATTCTTCGGGCAAATTGTCTTCGGGACATCATCCCTAAATTGCAAAATCTTCCTAATCAGATTCTGATAGGAGAAAGTAGGCACCCTCTGACCCCAGATCCTCAGGGTGTTAAAGAGCAAGCCAGAAAATTCCGGGCTGTTGGTGTTACTGTCTGTTGCACAATTTGGCAGAATATATGAGCAAGTCAGAATAGTTTCAGGGATCTTATCCAGAGAAATGATCTAGAATTTCAAAGCTAGAAGAGAACCCAAGAAGCTGTGTAATTCGCCACTTCATGACCCTGATAAAGACACAGGGATTCAAGAGATAATCTGATACTCTCCTGCCGAGGGGCACAGCTGGAGGCTACCTGGTCACCTGGCTTTCAATCCAAGGACCTCTTGTGAATATGTGGCCCATCATAAAACATGCTCTTAGTTCATATTTATTTTCCTTATTATCAAAAGGAGACTTAAGATGTTAAATAGCCTATATTTCAGAAAAAAGACCATGATGGAGAAAAAATACATTTCCTGACACAAATCGTAACTGCCATTTCCTTTCTGGCTACACCTTCCTTCTTCTTCTCCAATGTCACACTCTTCCCTCCCACAGTGCATATCACAGTGCCTGAAGACAGAGCATCTCTCCAGACCACTGCCCGTGAAAACTGCCCAGAGATAGCCAATGTTTCAGTCTGCCCCACATAACAAAATTCAGAGCCCCGAACAAAACATGGCCCTAGTTTTGTTGGCTTAAGAGATTTAAGCACATCTTCTAAGCTTTATTTATCAATTCTGGATCTGCAAGTAGCTATGACAAAACCATAAAGTCACTGCCGACATTGCCTATTAAACAGTGAGCGTACAAATTTCGCTAAAATATGAGGCTCTCCTAAATGGAAGCCTCAATATCTCTCTCTCACACACACACGCATTCCAAACTGAGGAATAAGTGACAGAACCATGAATCGAGTGAGTGTGAGGAAACCCAGATGCAGGCTTGGTTCTTTTGCTGATGGGCAGGAGACACGACCCAAAGGGCCTTGCTTTCCTTACCTGAAATCAAGAAAGTTGGACCAGATAATCCTTTGGCCCTTCCACCCACAAGTTTCTATGATTCCATATAATCAAACAGATCTTTTTGGCATTATAAGGAGTGATGTGACTTAGGTTGATTCATCAGAAGGTCAGACATGCTTCCAAGGTCTGCCTTGACAAGCCACAGAAACTCAGTGCTTGGGAAATAGTATGGAGATACCTCAAAGAACTAAAAATAGACCCACTGTTCGATCCAGCAATCCCACTATCAGGTATTTACCCAAAGGATAAAAAAGCATTTTATCAAAAAGACATTTGCCCTCAAATGTTTGTTGCAGCATAATTCACAACTACAGAGATGTGGAATCAACCCAAGTGCCCATCAATACATGAGTAGATTAATAAAATGGGGTACATCCATACCATGGAGTACTACTCAGCCATAAAAAGATGATGAACCTTTTGTAACAAACCTGGATGGAACTGGATACCAGTCTCCTAAGTTGAAGTATGGAAAGAATGGAAAAACAACCACATGTTCTCACTATTAAGTTGAAACTAAACATGTGAACATATGGAAGTGAAACTCAATGAAATCAAGCAGGTGAGAGAGGGCAAGAAAAGATGGGTAAATTCACCTCTAATAGGTACAATGCACACTATTGGGGGAACTGACACATTTGTAATTTTGACTCAAACTGTACAAAAGCAAATTCATGTAGCCAAAACATTTGTAACCTTATACTATGCTAAGGTTAAAAAAAGGAAACTTAATGTTGTTAAGAAAAATTAATGGTAAAAAAAAATAGGATCACCCAGGTTGGCATTTTCCTAGTACCCTGCTTTGGTTGGAAGAAAGGCCCCAGAATCCCAGTGGCCACAGGCTATTATTGAGCTCATGGGATTCTTTCTCCACAGCCCAACCACCAGCCTCCCAGCACCATGACAAAGACCTCTTTTTTTGTTGTTTGTTTTTATTGCAGATGAATGTGAGAGTACAAATAATTAGGTTATAATGTTTGCATTTGTCAGGAACAGTCCCTGTAGTTGTGTCCCTCGCCCAGAAGGGGTACCATATACCCTTACATTGTGCCCATTAAGTGGGAGCACACAAATTCCTCTCCCTCCTCCCTCCCCCTCTCACTCTTTCCCCCTTCCCCCCATCTTGAATTGAATTGAGTTTTTCTTTTATGTGGGCATGTATTAAATAGTCTACTGCCTTCATATTAGTATTGAGTGCATTGGATACTTACTTTTTCACTCTTGTGATACTTTACTAAAGAGAATGTTCTCCAACTCTATCCAGGTTAATACAAAAGATGTAAAGTCTCCATCTCTTTATGGCTGAATAGTATTCCATGGTGTACGTATATCACAATTTATTAATCCATTCCTGGGTTGAAGGGCATTTAGGTTGTTTCCCCATCTTGGCAATTATAAATTGAGCTGTGACAAACAATCTAGTGCAAATGTCCTTATGATAAAATAATTTTTTTTTCTTCTGGGTAGATGCCTACTAATGGGACTGTGGGATCAAATGCAAGGTCCATTTTGAGTTCTTTAAGGAGTCTCCATACTTAAAAAATGCCTTTTCTGATACTCAGAGGGCACTCATCTGGCCCAAACCCCCACCCTCTGCTTCCCTTGGAACATCGTCTACAGACACTTAACCACAGCCCAGCCTGGCTTATCTTAAATGAGTATCAGGTTTGGTTCCTGGTACAGAGGCAGGAAATAAAGAAACAAACAACACACTGTTACTTCATTTATGCCTCCTTGACCAAAGAAGAAGAGGCAGAGGAGAAGGATTGAAATAGGAGGAAAGTGACACTGGAAATTCTCAGTGGAAGAATCAAGGAGAGGGGAGAGGTAGTGAGTCAGAAAGCAACTGAGCAGCGGCCTCTCTACTATCCATGTGTTAAACTATTTATGGGAACTGATGGGTGAGCTTTGTATTTGTATGACAAGGTACTGATAAGTAAGTCTTGTATTGTATGACAGCTGATTTGTATAGCAAGGTACACATTTCTCAAATGCACACAGTCAAAACATCTTAACACTCAACACATAAATTGGTGCCTTCCAAATTAACCTTCTGAGCCTTGATTTCAAGGTGTCAAAGATGTTGAGATCAGTGAGCCCCCAGAAATGTTATGGGTAGAATATCTGAGATGCATTCCCTCCATGGAAAAGCTCAAAGTAGGCTGAGGGGGTAGTGCTCTGATAGGCTTTTCCCTTTCTCCTTTCATCACACAACTTGAGCATACCAAGTGCTACGGAGTGACTGTTTGTGTCCCTCTAAAATTCGTATGTTGAAGTCCTAGACCCCAAGCCCTCAATGTGTTGGAATTTGAAGTGGGGTCTTTTGGAAGGTTTAAATAAGGACATGAGCATGGTGCCCTGATAGGATTAATGCCCTTAGAAGAAGATGACTCACTCTGTCACGTGAGTACAGAGTAAGATTGCAGCTGCCACCAGGCCAAGAGAAGGAGGCCTCGGGATAAAACCTGCCTTTCCAAAACCTCGGTCTTGAACTTCCTAGCCACCAGCACTGAAGAAATAAAATTTCAATTGTTTCAGCTTCGTTATGGCAGCCTGAGAAAACTAAGACACCAAGATGCAGAAACCATGGTCCTTCAATTAAGTTCTTATCAAGACCTTAAGTGGGTAACTATAGTGTATGTCTTGAGCTCTTTTTTGTGGTATGTAATCACTACCACAAAGAAGTTTCAGTAAATCCCAGGGGTCACAGGTTACTGAGTAGAGTTTCCAGATAAACAGACCTCTGCTGCTTCCTCATTGCTCTAATTTCCAACATGGACATTCCTTCATGATCCACATGACAGATATCTGAGTTCCTCTGACGAGTCCGACCAGCCAGCTCTTTCCTCGTGGTCTGCAGCTCACCCTTTACCACTGACTTACACGCCATCATAGACTTTTCACTTTTTTTTTCCATTTCTGTTTTCCCTGAAGATCAGTGATAAGCACTGAAGGTACTGAGAGCCTATCTTATTTGTTTTCAACCTCAAAAAAACTTGGCACAATACTTAACATTCGATAAGGAATCCACAAATAATTGATTGGTGGGTTGAGTGAAGAACAACTTTTTGTTGTCAGGTAAAGAGCAACATTTGTTACAGTCCCCACTTGTGTCAAGGAAATGCCTGCCATCTTTGACAATCAGGATAAAGGCTTTTCTCTTACTCAGCACCACATCTAATAGGAATAATTGCTATCTGCCTAGTACTTCAGAGCACACAAAGGGGCTTCCAAGATTGTTCCCCTAGGCTCCTTACCACAGGTCTGGGAAGTGTGATCTCCAGCCTCCCAGAGCAGAGGGGACTACAAAGCCCATGTCACCAAACATTGCCTCTCTCCCCAACCCTCTTGAACAGTATATGGAATGGCCCTAGCAACCTCAAATCTGGCAAAAATTGCAGTGGTTGAAGTAAAAGAGTGCTGTTTTAAAAGCTCTCTTTACTCACAGGCAGGAGTCGTGAGGGAAAATCTCTAATCCTGACCTAGACAAGGGAAAGATTTTTCAAAATCAGACATGATGAGCTTCCTCACATTCGAAATTCCCTTATGATCTAGGACTACTTTAAAGACCTTTGTCCCCAGGAAGGTAAAGATGGAGAACATATTATAGGATGTCGCCCCAGGTACAGGTAAAGGTAAAGGCTCTCGGAGTCACATGGTGTTACTGCTCTCTTTTATGGACAATAGAATCAAACAGCCTTTATGGAAAAAATTAGTCATCAAAGGGTAATGTCCAGCCCTTAGCTAGAGGGGTATATGCTGACGAGAAAAGAGATTGTCAGAATTCCTTTGTCCAACACGAGAAACAAATCTCCAATCTGTTACTACCAAAGAGTGTTTTCACTGTGCAGGCCACCCCCAATTTGCAGACTTGGGATCAGATTAGCACTTTTTAAAATTAAACTAATAGAACAGATTACTTCAACAGAAATTCATAGCACTTCCCATTTAGTAAATGTTAAGAATTGTTCCATTAAGCTTTTGAAATTTTATAAATCACTGTACTGGGTCTTGCTACAAAATGCATTTTTTGCTACAGTGCTGGAAAAAAAAGTTTGAGAAGTGTTAGCCTGGTGGCGACAAGGTCACAATAGGATAGTACTGTCTGCACTTTCTCCTTTTCTGGGACTAGCACAATGAAACAAGCAGCACCGTTTGTTTGGGGATAGAGCCCCACTCCCTGGGAGCAGCTGAGCCGCTACTAGAAGCCCTGGATTCTGGCCTATGAATCATGGCTGCATCATGGCTGAGCAGGTGGGCCTCAGGTAACTTACTCACCCACTTAGAGTCTGTTTCTTCATCATTATAAAGAGATATCACCTATTTCATTCAGGGCATCTAGAAGACTAAAATATCACCTATAAAGTACCCTGAATAGTGCCCAGTGGATAAAGTTATTCAATAAATGGGAATTCCTGCCCGGTCCACATACCACACTTCCCACCACCTCTTGTATACAGTTTATAGGATCACCTCTGTGTTTCTCTGTTTTTTTAAGATGGGCTTTTTTGACTCCAAAAATACCACATAACACTCCAACTGAATCAACTCCAGAGGCAGTCACTGAATCAAAATCAGGGGAATGTATAATTTAGTCAAGTTTTCAAAAATACATGTCTCAAAAAATTCATAAAGCAAGACTTTTATAAAGGCCTGTTCTCCTCATGGCTTGTATAAGTATGGAGGCTTAATAGGAATGCTTAAGGATCACCAAAAAAATGTCAGTTTCATATTTTAAGCAATAAAATCAACTTCTGTATCTCCTCCATCTGACTGCGCATTCCTCTTGATCAGGGGGTTTCCATAGCATCCAGGAAGGACTCTCAGTAAATATTAACTAATAAAAGACAGACCAGGAAGAACTCCACCCTTCTCCTTCTCTGGCTGAGCCATTTAACCGTGAAAGTCAGAGGCCTTTGTACCTGGGGAATTCCCCACCCTCAGTGAAACCCTGGTTAGCCTGTCTCAGACTCTTAGTCAGGTGTTAAACTTCTCTAACTATGGAAGAGAGTGTTATGTGGGGATGTTTCCTCTCAGAACATTCTAGCGCCATCTATCTCTCTCTGTTCAAGTATTTCCACAGAGACCCAAAACCAAATAAAGAGTTTTTCTTCCTTAAAATCTGAAAACACAGGCTCAGCACCTGTAGCTCAAGCGGATAAAGTGCCAGTCATATTCACCAGAGCTGGTGGGTTCGAATCCAGCCCAGACCTGCTGAACAACAGTGACAACCACAACCAAAAAATAGCTGAGCCTTGTTGAGGGTGACTGTAGTCCCACCTACTCAGGAGGCTGAGGCAAGAGAATCGCTTAAGCCCAGGAGTTGGAGGTTGCTGTAAGCTGTGATGCCACGCACTCTACCCAGGGTAACAGCTTGAGGCTGTCTCAAAAAAAGAAAGAAAGAAATTTGAAAACACAGTTTCCTCTCCTTGAACCATAGCTGTTTATTGTAGTATTTCAAGGACTGTTGAACCATAGCTACTGAACCACAGCTTGCACCAGAACTATTTACTGCAATATTCCTCTTCCGTTCTCTCTTATTCCATCTCTACCAAAGCCCCTTCCCAAAGCCCCCCTATGTCTCCAATCAGAATATTTTTACATGTCTTTCTGTCTTGTTTATACTTTTCCTAAAGCACTTCCTACAGCCTGATTTGTGTTAATGATTTTTAATGTCTTTCCCCATCTATGAGCCCTTTAGGAGCATGGAGCACGGCTTGTTTTTAATACCCCTCTTCTGTTAGGTAGAGTCCCTGTTGTTGTGTCCCACACCCAGGAGGTGTGCCATGAACCCTTACATTGTGCCCATTAAGTGGGAGCATACCAGTTTCCCTTCCTCCTCCCCTAACAAATCCAAACATTGTAACCTAATTGTTTGTACCTTCACATTAATCTGAAATTTTATAAAACATAAGAAAAAAATAAAAATAAATAGCAAGCATTCAATATGGGCTGCTGAACTGGATTGAACACAATTCTCCCTACCAAACTGTGTCTATGTGTCTAAAACCAGGTTCCAGGGACCTCTTTCTTTGCCATGATATTAGGAGAGAGCATTTTAGTAGGCAAGAAAGAAAGACCCAGAAAAGAGAAGAAGTTAGAGAGAAGACAGAAAAGCTCTCTTCTCCACTCCTCTCTCTCTCTGTATCCAGAGTCTGCTGATTTGCCTAAGGCTGCACTCCTAATTCAACAGTGGTGGTGGTAGTGGTGGTGATGTAAGGACTGGTTATACTTGAAAAGCAACTCACTGAGGCTGAAACTTACAAAGACTTCCTGGATCTCTAATGAGAATGACTCTGCATTTCAACTAGAATCCTGCTTGCCATGATCTATAAGCATTCTCTAACTAAAGAACCCATGGCTACTCAGTCACATGTGAGATTTGCCTCCCACCCACAATCCTTTGCAGTTAGGCCTTTGGAGGGGTGCTGAGCTGAACCCCTGGGAAGAGGATGGTGTCCTACGAAGTCATAACTGCCTACACTGCTATCCAAGCATCCACCTCCAATGGGCACTCACAGGCTGGGCCTGTGGCCGCTACTGTCACCAATTTATTGCATGATACTGTCCAACAAGCAACTCTGAGAGCCCTGTGTAGTGACTGGAACAATGTTCCTGACTTAAGTTCCCAGGGCCAGAACAATGAGGAAGCTCCTTCCAATTCTTTTTCTCCCCCGGCAGGTTTGGTGAATGCTCTTTGTGGGACCCAGCTGAGTCACAGATGGATACAGAACTCTGTGCCCTCACTGCCAGGGTGCCTAAGGGATTTGCATATGCTAAATCTCCCTGCCAGGATCTTTACAAAAGCAGAAGAGAGAGATTTTTTTCTTTTCAGAACTGGCAATGGCTTTGACACTTAGAGCGTGTTCCATTAGTAAGAGGAGGCAGAGGAGGCCAGACAAGAGGGTTTCATTGCCCTGCACTGTGGATTCAACCCAGAGGTATTTGAAGAGGCCAAAGAAGCCCAGGACTCTGTGGCTATATCTGAATTCAATCTGGCCAGGGCTCCTCACTTCTCCTCAGAGGTAGTCGGGCCAATGGTGTAAAGTTGTCACAGACCTTTGTGTGAACCCCACCCTGACTTGAGCAACTGAGATACTGCCTGGGGACTGTCACCTCTATGCAGGTTCTCCTCATCCAGCATATCTGGAAAAATACACAACACACCCTAGACTCCCACGTCCATGTCCTCCAATGCATAGAAGTATATTGTTTGCTATGGCAGTCTTGGGCCCCACCATGCACCCACATGCTGAAACAGAAGCCCAGAGTCATTCTCCCCACATCCAGGAGGTCCAGTCCATCTAAGTGGCTCTTACACCCTTCCACTCCCGTTTATACCCATCATCTCTACCCTACATCCTGCTGACTGTATCAGGTCCACTGCTTTTTACCCTGCTCCTCCCTGATCCTCCTTCCACAAAGCAGAGTAATTTTTCTAACACTTTAATCTGGTCACTTCCTTGCTCAAAACTCTTCCACATGCCCCAGCCATCTTGGAGATAAAAGCTGACTCCTTCCAGTGTCTTCAGAATTGGTCCTTCCCTACCTATCCCTCCATCCTTCTCTTTCCCGTCCTTCTCCTGATGCTCCAGCGATTCTAACCAAGCTTGAGCTAAGACCACCTGCTCGGCACTTGTACATCCTGGAGATGTTCCTTTCCCCAGAAAGCAAAGGTTCTCTGCTTTGTTTCCAGTTTGCAAGACTGCCAAATACTCAATTGACTAGCTTAATTTCCTCCTGCTCCCCCATCCCCAAGCCAGGACACATGCTAGTCCATTCTTATCTGTACTGTTTCTTTACTCAGCCACAGTAGGAATTCATTTCCCCTACTCTGCCATTCCCAAGCAGAAAAGACCTTCAGAGGTGTCCAGCAGAGTGAAGCCTGATGACGAAGCTGACCAAGTTGCAAGTGGAACAAAGAGGTAAATTTAAGTGACTGAGTCAAGCTTGCCAAGAACTTGCCTTACATCTAAACTTTCCTGTTTCATCGGCCAACAAATTCCCAGTATTGGTTAAGCCTGTTCGAATTGGATTTTCTACCTATTGCAACCCAGAGAATTTTATCCGATACAGTAGAAATTAACATTATTCTCCTTGAAAGAAACATCTTTCCTTAAGATAAATAACAAGGTAATACAAATTTGCACGGACCAAAAGAGCTCAGTAAATGCAACACTAAATAGAATCAAAGCTTGAATTCTACATGAAGACTCACCGGCAGCTCCTGGAGACTCTGCTTTCTCCTGCTTTACACTTCCAGCTGTAGATTGAGTCTGCTCCTACCAATTCCCTTCTTAATTTATAACACAGTTGCCAGTTACAAAACCTGGAAAGAGTTCTGCTGTTCCTTTACATGTGCGTTCAGTTCCTTGAAAACATTTATTGAGCTCTTACTGTGCGCTTAGCAGTGGGTGTCACATACATAGAAACACCAGAGATATTTTCTGAGCCAAGGTTTGGCAAACGGCAGCTCACAGGCCAAATCTGACCTCTCTTCTGTTTCTGCAAATAAATTTTTATGGAATACAAACACCCTCATTCATTTACCTTTTATCTATAGCTGCGTTCACACTACCACAGTGTAGCAGAGTTGAGTTGTTACCCCAGAGACCACATGGCCTACAAAACCTAAAATATTTACTGTGCAGCACTTTATAAAAAATGTTTACCAACCTCCGCTCTAAGCTGTTCACCACAACTAAATAAACTACCTTCCCTAAAGAGCTATAGTGAAGTGTACGTCACCAACCTTTGTGTAAAGCAATTTCAAATATAAAATGATATTCCTAAAACATAAGTGTAAGGGAGAATGAAAAAAAATGTAAACATCAATTCAAATGAATGCACTTTTGAGTTTCTGGAATTAATTGGTACCACAAATGAGAGTCAGGCCCTATGAATTATCATTAAGATCCTTCTTAAAAGAGGGGCAGAAGCCTTCTGGCAGGTGCCAATGACAATAAGTGCAAACAACCTGACTCGTTACCAAGCACAGAGATTTGCTTTCCTTTATTCTCCTACATTCTTTCCTTTGGCACAGTGTATTTCTCAGAACAATGCTCCGGTTTCAAAGTACAGCCCAGGACTGAAGGTGGGGCTGGGAGAACTCCAGCCCATTTATAAGTTTTAATGCAAAGTCTGAAATCTAGAAAATTAGGCTTTGGCCTTTTTTTTTTTTTTTTTTTGCATTGGTCTATGGTGCCTCACAGGTGAGCTGCTAGTCTGAGTAAGCTATTCAGACTAGAAAAGTTCCCGTTCCCATTATGCACCCGAGGTTTTCATAAAGCTCTTTTCTGGTACTAGAGAGATTAACACCGTAATCACTCGCATTATTACACAGTGGAGGGGAAATAGCTGCTGAAGCCAACTAGACGCCTGTTTGAATTGGGTTTGCCACTTACAACGTTCACAACACAGAAGAATGTATTTTTCTTCCCTGAACTGCAGTTTCGGCCTCAGTATGCCAATACTAATCCCCATTTTCTAGCATTGAGAGAGAACTGGATGAGGTCACATGTGAAAGTGTCTGACACAGTGGCAGGCACGGAGCCGATTGTCCGTAAATGTGTTTTTCTTTCCTTTTCCCTTCATCCTTCTATGTCGGAGAAAATGAAAAGCATGCCCTCGTCTGAACAAGAAAGTCACAACTTCCTAATAGTCTAATCTGTCCTGTGTTAAAGGGAAAATAAAAGTTAAAAGTTGAGAGATACAAAGAGATTTAATTGTGTTCTAGGACTTCCTCCTTCTCATTACCTCAACTCCCAACCCCAAGATTAAAGAGGAGAATAGGTTTCTATTTCTACATGAACAGAATGCTACAAGCATCAATCAGTAGAAACCACTAATGGAAACTTGGCCACTAGCACCCTCTCCGAGTCTGTCTGACACATTTGGATCTAATTGGAAGTCTGCTTTAGAGCAGCCAAAAACTATATTGTCATACACATCACAGATCAAAGCAGAAGCAAACTTGCTAGCAGCCATGGTGTTTTGATTGCCAAAATTAGGCAGGCATTTGGGTTTTGTTTAGAAATAGGTAAAGGCTCACTAGCTTATTTAGAGAAAACCTCTAAAAGACCCTGATTGAGCTAGTTTGGATCCAAAACATGAAGGAACAAGGAAAAGCATTCAGAGTAACTGGCAGCCTGGGTGGTCAGAAGGCGAGAGCAGTTTATGTGCATCCTACTCCAAGTGAATTTAAAATTAATTAATATTCTCTTCTGTGCTTCAGTGTAATAAGTGACTTAGGCTTGTCAGTAGAGATATATGCCCCAGGCCTATGCCCGGAAACGTCAACTACAACCCCAAACACTTTAAAATCCATTATTTGTGGGAGAAAAATCAAATGTCTCCCTTAAAGAAAAACCAACAAAAATAATGCTTCTTTATAATTCCAACATTACAAAAAATGCCTATTTACCAGAATTTAAATGATAAGTATTTCTGATAAATACTATTAATCTTTTTAGTGTCACAGATCCCTAAAATTGGGGACACTCTTCCCAGAAAAATAAATACATAATACAATTTTGCATGCAATTTCAATATCAATAGACTTCCTGAGAAACTCGCATAAACTTCCACCACCCTCTACCCTTGGGCTCTTTTCTAGTTAAAGATTCTTGTATTAAATGGCCAGGCATGGTAGCTCATACCTGTAATTCTAACATTTTAGGATGCCAATTGAGGAAGGTTGCTTGAACCAGGAATCCAAGGCTGCAGAGAACTATGATCAAGTCACTCTACTCCAGCCTGGATGACAGAGCAAGACCCTGTATCTACAAACAAAATAAAACAAAAAAACTCTATTAAATGGAAAGACAAAACCATTTGTTAAAAATGAAGATTTCTCTCCATAGGTCTGTCATGGCTTCTATATAATTTAAATGCCAACCTAATTAATTGCCCATTCCTCCAGGAATCTCCAGCTCACTGTCCAAAACTATGATATTTGTCTAATCATATCATAATCATATCAAATTCATCTAATTTTCTACTCTCAGGAACTATTGGATTATCTGCTATATAGGTACAGGAAGACCATGGCCCAAACTCTTGAATAACATCAATATGAAATAATAAATGGAATGGAAAGCATTCAGATATGGGAATCATTCATTCATTTGACAAATATTTACCGAGCACCTATCAAGTGACTAGGGATATTAAGTGAACAAAAGATCTATGATGTTTTGCCTGCACTGAGCTCATACCCAGGTCCCAAACTTGGCCCTGCACTTACCACATGAAGTTATCTGTGTTTTGTAAGACAAAATTTTCTCATAAAAAATGATTATAACCTGCATCTTGTAAGTGGTGGTAAATATTGTTTTAAATGGTAATGTCACAACACTTGACACAATAGTGGGCTTTTAAATATATTATTATCCCAACCATCAAAAAATAAAACTATGTGGCAAGCATGAATTCTTCAGATTATGTGTAACTGCTAAAAGGTTTTACAAAAGTCTCAGTTCTCACCAAATACATGAACACTACCACAGGACTGGAAATAATGCCAAAGAGAAGGTTGGGCTCAAGTCTACAGTTCCTCCAGCCTTTGTTGGATTACAGTTTACCAAATGTCCTTTCATAGTCACTGATCATTGTTGGATTGCTCCTTCATTCTTTCAACATGTACATCACTCTGTTTCTTTTCAAGGACTACCAACTTCTCTCTTCTAAAACATCAGTAACTTGCCCTCTATGTTTGGTGAAAGTCCTTCTTAATCAGATTGCCAACTGCAGCAGGCTCCACAGTCCCATTTTTCCATCACTGAAATCTAGGTCACAATATGGCTTTGAACACATAAGTGACACTACATTACACCATATCACCTGCTAAACTTCCTCAAAACCAAGAAACGGAAAGTCTACAGAGTGAAAAAAACCTGAAATTCAACTGCCAGGAAATACACAGTATCTTGATGATTGGGAGTGAATTTGCCTAATATCAATATTATGCCAGACACCACATTTGAAATGTTTTCTATTCTGTATAATACTTCTGGAATATCATAATTGATCCTGAGGGATTATAAAACTAATTCTAACTCTCACCTAGAGGAAATCCTGGACTCCTTGGATTATCATGAAGGCTGAGGCTATACTATAGTTTATAATGAAAAGAGAGGAACCAGAGAAAGTAATGGTGATTTGAGTTATTATGGAAAGATTCAGTGACATGCTGGACTAGCTAACCAAGGAACCACAAATCCAGAAATCTGTAAATAGAAAACCACAAACTTTCATTGTTTTATCAAGGCAGGGAAACCGCACCTTGAAGCCAGACATGTTTCAGAACTTAAATATTCAAGAGAAATGTTGAAATAGAAATATCAAAAGTTTTTAAAACAAATATTGAAAATAATAAAATCAGTAGATCATCAACAGAACACAGGGGATGAACATTGAACTATGATGTGAATTTTGAAGAGATGATCTATTTTAGAGAAAGTCATAAAAATGTATCCTGTTGATCAGTTATCAATTTATCTGTCTCAAAGTTTGAAATTCATCCTTCATAGCCTATTCTGTAAAAATGGATATGGGCCCTTTTCATTTTCCTTTGTTGCCAGTTGGCACAATGTTAAGCTTTGTAAGTGAAGGGAAATGGAAAGTCACTGGAGGAGAAAGGGTATTGTTCTCCTTGTGATTCTAGTCTGCTGCACCCAGTTGTTCCAGCATCAGGTTCCTGCAGTGCTCCATTACCTGACACTTATAATAAACAGTTCCTACAGTGAACTGGCTCCTCTAGCACCTGGCTCCTACAGCCTATGGAAGCCAGTAGCACTCTATAGCCAGTAGCTTCCTCCACCATCCTCTCAGGCAACATTGCAATGAATTGCAAGGCATGGTACCTTCCTGTGGATGGCTCCCCCAGCATCTCAGAGAGACTTCCAGCAAGTTCAACAAGTTCAGCATCACAGAAATCTTCCACTATGCAGTGATAGTGTCCCTGAGTCACTGAGATAGTCTGTATCTAAACCCTTAGGGAGAGAAAATTCCTCTTTCCGGGTACCCCATTCTAGCCCTATATGGTGCTCCTTATATCTGTGATTCCTGAATTGTTTAGAGTTCTCTTTACTTCTTTGATAGTCAATCTTCTATTACTCTAATCCCATATACACAGTAATTCTTTATATTAAAGTTTCTTTTTTTACCTACTGTGTAGTTTTTGTTTATTGGTTTGATTCTGCCTTATACACCTGAGTATCCTCAGTGAATTCACTCAGATGATTCTTCAGGCATATCCCACATAATTTGTGTATCTTTTACAAGAATGTTTGCTGTCAAGATAGAAAAACAGAGCCACAATTATTTGGAAACATGTTTAGGCCCACTCAAGAAAAATTAGTCACCTCCATCCACTTAGAAAATACAGGGTGGCTATAAAGTTCATGTGCAATTTTGAATTGCACATTGTTTTAAATTGCACAGGAACTTCATGGCTGCACTGTATTTTATTTTTATACTGAGGACATGTATTAAATTATTTGATTACATACCTATCTCTCCATTTTTCAAGCATATTCAAGGTATAGTTCATATTTCATTTGTCTATATATCCAATACACCCAGCAAAGTTCCTAGTACACAATAGGTACTAAGCAATTTATCCAAAGTAAAACAAGTAGTCAATTACAAAATTAATGTATTTTTCTTTCAAAAGCCATATTAATATTCATTCTTTAAGTTTTCAGACAATTTGATTCTCTATAATTAAAATAGCTCTTAGATAAAGAACATATTAAATCTTCTCCATTATTAATATTAGACTTTTTCATCAGATTGGCTGGGACTTACACTTTCCTGTGACTACTATTACTAAAGTTTTCCTGGTTATCTTCTATAAATCATATCATTCACCTTGTATTTGTATTAGCATGAAATTGCTAAAGATTTAATAATGGAGAAAACTACACATGAGGAAGGATGGATGAGAACTCTCAGTACTACCTGTTCAATATGTAAAATAAAATAAAGATTTTTTAAATTATAGCAGTTAAAAAGAAAATGAAAGCTAAAATATTAATATCAAAGTTAAATTCAAGACAAAAAGCACTAAAAGATACAAAGAGAGTAATTTTATTTTTGTACAAGGTAGAATTTAAGTGTAAGTATAATAGTCATGAACATATTTGCACCAAACAATACAGCATATCTGTTTAATTATATAAAACAGAATTCCATTTCTGAATGGTAGGTTTGAAGAAGTATGTCTTCTCTGTCTCTGAAACCCTGCTATAATTATTGAAGTAAACTTTTTGAAGTATAAGTCTTCCAATGTATGGAATAATGAGAGCAGACCATCAGTGGATGAGAGAGATGGGTAAATTGCTAGAATAGACCACAGATAGGAAAACACTGACCAAGGGATAAATCAGAACAAAGAAAGTAACCACCTAACAAAGAAGGGAAGGTGCTGCTGCAGTGAAGAGAATTAACTCTCTTTACAGACACAGAAGAGGATCTGTAGGAAGAAAGAAGTCTCACTACAACAGAGAACAAGAGAATTGGTTGAATGTCTATATAAGGAACAGCCAACTGCAGCTTTCTATCTGTCTCTTTCTCTTCGGCCAGGCCAAAAATATGTAAATAAATAAACAATCTTTTCAAAAGAAAATCAATAAAATGTCTGGAGAAAACTAGGGCAATTAGCATGTGTTTTGGCACATTAGAGAAAATCTTTCTTAATTGTAGCATTCAGAGAGCTATGGTCTATAAATTCCTTACCATAAAATATAAATCTCCTGACCACTCAGCTCAAAGAAAAGCCAACAGAACTCAACCATCTTTGCAGGGGGTCCATAAAGTTTGCCTGCAATTTTGAATTGCACGCTATTTTAAATTGCACGTGAACTTTATGGCTACTCTGTATTTCAATATTGTCCTGAGGACACGTATTAAATTATTTGATTACATATCTATCTCTCCGTTACATATCTATCTGACCATATTTGATTACATGTCTGTCTTTCTATTACACATCTATCTGACCATTCAGTTCTCTCATTCTAAGTATGAACAACCAAGAAATACGTGTGTGACATTTGAAAGAAGCCTGCAACACAAAAGAAACGAACTGTGAAGTTTTTTTTTTCACGTAAAATTCTAGCTAGTGTCCTGAAAGACATTAGATTAGAGACTGAATCTACAGCAGTATGCTATGGAAAAAGAGAATATGAAAATAAAAATGAGCTCTGGGAGATTAAAAATATGATTACTAAGACACACAATAAAATACAAGGGATAGAAGGGAACGATAGAGGAAGCTTCTCATAAAGGAAAACAAAAAGACAAAGAAATGGAAAACATGAGAGGAATTGTGAGACATCAACTCAGAGGATTCAATATTTAATAGAGCTTTTATAAAAAGACAAACAGAGGCAAAGAAAGAAGAAAAGGAAATTTCCCAGGGCTTAATAAAAAAATAAAGCTGTCTTCAAATTGAAAGATTTACCAACTAATTGGCAGGATGAAGGAAAAGGACTCATGGCTGTAAACATTACTGTGAAAATTAAAAACAGAGAAAAATAAATCCCCTGCAAACTAACTAGATAATGAAAGATACAGAATTAATGTCTTTAGAATTCTGAGGGGAAATAATGTACAACCTAAAATTCAATACCCAGCCAGATTCTTAATTAAGTGTGAAAGAAGACCGGAAAAAAAAAAAAAATCAGACAAGCAAGGACTCAGAAACTTTGCCTCCCACACCCATTTTAGTAAGGATATAAACCAAAGGGGAAAAAGACATGGGGAAAACAGTAAACCACAACCCAGATCAGGAAAGGGAGGTCTCAGCCTAACAGCTGTGAAACTGATCTAGAGGTTAATAAAGGTTGAAGCCTGAAGGTGGGGGCAGGAAGTCGCTGGGGAAATCACAATTCAATGAACAGGATTTGAGAAGAGGAAGGACTTGGACATATGATAAAATCACAAGTGCATTAAGAAAGATATGAAGTACACAGAGAAAAGCAGAAAGTTATACAAGAAAGTCCTTCTGAAGGTTGTCTGTTTGCTTTGTTTATCATGTCCCTAGCTATGCAGAAGCTTTTTAAATTGACCAGATCCCATTTACTTATTGCCGCAATGGCCAACGGGGCCTTCTTCATAAAATCTTTCCCCGGACTGATATTGTTAAGAGTTTTTCCCATTCATAAAATCTTTCCCCAGACTGATATTGTTAAGAGTTTTCCCCATTTTCCTTAGTAAAGTATCTCAAGTATAGAAAATCAGGCATCCCATGTACTCAATACTTCAAAACAAGTTGATGAACAACTGCAGGCCTGCATGAGAGAAAAACATAATTAAATTCAAGCAGGAGGGAGGGGAGGTGAGGGGAGGGGGTCAAAAAAGAAACCAAAAATAAAATCCTAATGGATACAATGTAGAAATATATGGGACACCTGTTGGGTGAAGGACTCAGCTAGAATTCACACTTTACCTTACAGACTCAAACAATGTAACCTAATCAGATGAATCCTTATCTTAATCCAAGAAAGAAAGAAAGAGAGAAAGAAGGAAAGAAGGAAGGAAGGAAGAAAGGACAGAAGAAAGGACGGACGGACGGAAGGAAGGAAGGAAGGAAGGAAGGAAGGAAAGAAAGAGAGAAAGAAAGAAAGTCATGGTACCAATATAAAATAAATTAACCAATTAGCACTCCCTGGATTATGAAACAAAGATGAGAACACGTTTCAAGCAATATATAGAATAATTAGGAATCTTAAAAATAATAATGCTGTAATAATAAAGATAAATGTTTCTTTTCTCAATATGAAAAAGAGAAAGCAATCAGAAAACCTAAGATAAAAAAGAACAATCTCCTTCAACATCCTCTTTTTCTCCTTTAAGTGGTTTTCTAGTTAAGAAAACATAATCCTGATACACAGTTTAATTCTATAATGAATATTCATAAAAATGAAAATATTTACTTCGTTTCAACTGTTAGGATCAATCTATCAACAAGGTATATATAAGGAATCAAATTACATATGAGATAGAAAACAGATACAATTATCTTGAAAGGTATTGGGTATAATAAAAATAATAACACCAAACATTAAGCACCAGATATTGAACTTAGAAACAACTTTTATTCCAACTTTATAGATGTTTTTAAAAGGCAATGAGGTTACATAATTTGCACAAGGTCACAGACACAGTAGCAATGTGTGGGTCAAACATAAGAATGGTATGGCTCCAGGGGCAAAGTTCGTAGCTACTATGCTTCCTCTCCTTCCTCCTTTCTTAAATAATTTAATTTTTTTCAAAGTATTTTTAGGTTCAGAGAAAAATGGAAAGAAAAGTACAAAAATTTCCTATATACCTCCTTTTCCCAAACATAAACAGCCTAACCCTATTGTCAACATCTCGCACCAGAATGGTACGTTAGTTACAATTGTTACACCTGTATCGACACATCATGATACCCAAAGTCTATAGTTTCATTATGGTTCACTCTTGAAGTCACAGACTCTGGGTTCTGACCAATGTATAATGGTATGTGTCTACCATTATTATATCATGCAAAGTAATCATATTGCCCTGTTAATACCAATAACGTTAACAGCAAACATTTTACTACATTCCAGATTCTGATGCTTCCTCTTCTGTTTTTACTTTTAAAAAAAAATCAAAGTACGACTGATAGATTTTACAAATTAAATGGGGAGGTAGTGGAAGGAGAGGTAGAGAAAAGGATAGGAATAGCTTTCTTTTATAAAGTGGAGAGTCAAGAGACTCAACTGTCTAAAGCTGATGGAAAGAGAAATGGAGGTATTAATTCTTAAATTGGAAAAGTGGCCGAGAAAGGAATTAAAAATGATAACAATATTAAAAAGAGGTGCAGAAAGTAGAATAGAGTTTGTATAAATAAACTAAATCCTCACAACTCATGGCAGGAAATCAATTGATGTTATAGTTATATCAAAATGAATTTCCCAAACAAGAACTTGTGGTATATACATGAGATACAGATAAGCAGAGGCACCACCAGATGAACTCAAAATCAAAATGGTTAAAAGGGGTTTCCTGGGAAGCTAGTAAAGATACAAAGAAGGGGTCAGAAGTATTATATTACCATATTTTCTAAATTTATATTAATAAAATACATAGCATACTGACAAAATTTTAAGATGTTATTTTAACTGAAATTAGATAATTTCAAAACACATAAGAAACACTAGAAATACAAGGAAGTTGATGAAATTGAGAGCATGGGGGAGGCTAACATCTTCCCATGCAAAGCAGACTAATACTAAACAAGGACAGAACAGAATTCTATAACAGAATAAGCAAGATTCCATGTTCATATGTCCAACTTTGCACCTCTCAGAAAAAATGCATGTTTACACAATATTTTCTAATTTATTCTGCAAATAAATTGAGCAAATTTCCCAAAATAGAATTTGTATAAGCAACGTGACTCCAATGCAAAAATAAAATTAGAATCTGTCATCTTTTTAAGGAAAAACAAAATATACTTGGAAACTAAAAAGTAAAAGCATTATTGTGTACAAGCAAAAATCAATATGATGATTATTTATTTTGTAGAAAATAGCAACAATGATAGTATTTACTAGAATTTATGGAGGTTCATCAAAGTTATACTGAAAGGAAAATCCATAGTTTTATTTAAATAAATAAGAAACAATGAAAACATGTGATGCATTCAACTAGGAAGAAAAGGGGTAAGATCCAGGTGCTCACACCTGAAATCCTAGAACTTTGTGAGGCCAAGATAGGAAGATTGCTTGTGGCCAAAAGTTCAAGTTCAGTCTGGGCAACATCTCTTAAAAAACAAGAGGGTGGCACCTGTGGCTCAGTGTGTAGGGCACTGACCCCATATACAGAGGGTGGTACCTGGCCCTGGCCAAACTGCAACAAAAAATAGCTGGGCGTTGTGGTGGGTGCCTGTAGTCCCAGCTACTCGCAAGGCTGAGGCAACAGAATTGCCTAAGCCCAAGACCTGGAGGTTGCTATGAACTGTGACGCCACAGCATTCTACCAAGGGTGACAGAGTGAGACTCTGTCTCTAAAAAAAAAAGAAAGAAAGAAGAAGAAGAAGAAAAGAAAAGAAAATAGCCAGGCATAGATGCCAGCACACACCTGTATCTGAGTAAATCAGGAGGATGGGATAGGAGGATCACTTGAGCCCAAGAGTTTGAGGTTGCAGTGAGCTATGATGACTCCCCGCACTACTGCACCATAGCCTGGGCAAAAGTGAGACCCTGTCTCAAAAGAAAAGGGAGAAATTGGAAAAATAAGCAAGAAAAGCAGAAAGAAATATTAACAAAGATTAAAACCAATTAATAAATTAGAAAGCAAAAATAAAATTAATATATCCAAGAGCTCATTGTTTGAAAAGCCTAAGAGCTTGTAGAATATCTGGCCATTAAGAAACAACTACGAGGAAACCAGATACATATCTCTGAGATTCAGAGATTATTTTTAATTATAAAAAACTTTTCAACATCATTCAATTCTTAAAAAATTCGACCCCTCAATACAACGCACATATTAAGAGACTTGACAGAGGAACATTTGCATAGGCCAACATCTATGGTGAAACTTAGGAGACCTGTCTCAGCACCTGAGTCTCACTTTTCCTCCCTGAGCATCAGCTGAGGAGCACACAAGAACTCCGGGGAGCTGGGCATTGTATACTACTTATTGCAGTGGATACCAAGCCAGTCTCTGATCTTTTCCTTTTTTTCCCTTCTAAAGCAATGGATATTGATTACTAGAAGGCCATTTTGGCCCATGTTCCTCCTCTCTCTGCTCTGGTCTCCGGGTTTTAATCATATTAAGCAGGGCTCCGACAGCTACTCTGTTAGACATCCAGAGAGCAAATGGTTTCCATGGGCATGGTGCGAAAGAATATTCTAATAAGGACAAGCTGATCTCCAATTATAACAAAACTATTAAGTGATATTGCTACAAGCTTTCATAATCTGCATACAAGATGAAAGTACATAACATCAGATTGCATCAGTTTATCTTATGAGCAGACAGAGTGGCAGCTGAGGGGAAAGACACACCTTACACACTTTCAAAGGGAATTCCTTTCCAAGTAAATGAAAACATCGCAGTCAATTAACTTCCTCAAAGCATTTTCAGAACTCAGCTCCATTTCCAGTCTTTGTCACGTTAGTTATTTACTTCAGTGCTCCTGGCTTTCCCCCAAAGAAGAGAAGGCAGTTGGGTTGAAAGTATGTCTCAAACAGGAACGAATTCATTGCTGTAAGAAACTCTCCAGTGCCCCTTACTTTCATAAGAATTAACTAAAGTTATCAAACCAAGTAGAAATACATCTCCCATTCAGTGTTTATGCATTCAATTTGGCTTCTCCTTCATCATGCCCTATGAGTAATTTTATTTATTCCTTGCTTTGTTCCAAAAAATGATTTAAGGGCGAGCCCTGTGAGTAAGCCTCACATTAGCAAATCCCTTTCTAAGCTACCTGTGGGTAAATACTGATAGCAACTGTACAGACATTTTAAGATTCAAGTAGGAAATATTATTGTGGAAAACTTTTCGAAGGCACTCATTTTATGGATGCTACAGTTACTGAAATGTTATTAGTTTTGTTTTTGTGTTATATAAAATCTTCCTCATTTTCTTCCCTTCTCCACCCTCCATTCCCTGCAGATACAAGCCCAGATCGGGCCCTCGTTAAATAATACATGGATTATTGCAGTACTGTTTCCAAGCTCCTCATGCTGCCTCCAGCTTTCCCCCTTAGAATCTGACACACTATTTGCTGTCAGATTAGCCAACCTGCTGAAATGTACCTGTGCACGTATCACTCTGAAGTGGCTCTCCACCAGAAAAGAAGCCCCCCAACACAGGAGCCTGGTACTCCCTCCGCTCTTTCACTCTCTCCATCTTACAAATGTTTTTCTTTCAGTTTCATTCAGTGATTTCCAGCTCCCCAGGACATCTTACTCTCACCATGGTCCCTTTCTGTAAAGCACTTGGCAATCATAATCCCAGCAATCTTTCAACACCTTGATATGTACCATCTTAGTTTCAACATTCTCTCCTTCTCAACAGGCTCATAACACCTGTCCATGTAACTCCCCTGGCATGCACCAGGCACGACTGAATGTGGTCATTCATCTTTCTGCAGGCCAGTGTGTTCATTTTCCTAAACCAGACTGAGCTACTTGAGGCAACTCACTGTTGCACATTTGTTCATGTAAAAAAAAAAAAAAAGGCATTCTATCATAAGCAAAAAGAGCAAAACTGGAGGAATTACATGATCTGACTTCAGATTATGCTACAGAGCAGCAGCAACCCAAACTGCATGGTACTGGCATAAAAACAAATACACAAATGCAGCAGAATAGAGAACCCAGAAATACATCTATAGTGAATTTACCTTCAACAAGGGTACCAAGAACATACAGTGAAGAAAGGACAGTCTCTTCAATAAATAGTGCTGGGGAAACTGGATATCCATATGCAGAAGAATAAACCTACACCCTTATCTCTCACCTATACAAAAATCAAACCAAAATGTATTAAAACTCAAATCTAAGATCTGAAACTATAAAATTACTAAAAGAAAACATTGAGAGAACACTGTAGGGCACTGGTCTGGGCAAGGACTTCTTGAGTAAAAGCACAAGCAACTAAAGCAAAATTGGGCAAATGGTATCACATCAAGTTAAAAAAGCTTCTGCACAGCAAAGAAAACAATGAAGAAGAAGGGAATAAGAGAAAGTTTGTAAACTACCCTTCTGAAAACAGATTAATAACTAGAATATGCAAGAAGCTCCAACAACTCAACAGCAAAAAATCAAATAGACCAATCAAAAGTGAGCAAAGGATCTGAACAGACATCTCTCAAAAGAAGATACGCAAATGGCCAACAGATATATGAGAAAATGCTCAACCTCATTAGTCATCAGAGAAATGCAAGAGACATCTCACGTATACAGATATCATCTCACACCAGTTAAAATGGCTTTTGTCACATACAGGCATAATGAACGCTGATGAGAATGCAGGAAAGGGGGAGGAAGCCTCATATACTTTGTTGATGAGAATGTAAATCAGTGCAACGGCCATGAAGAACAGTATGGAGGGCCCTCAAAAACCTAAAAATCTGCAGTCCCACTGCTAGGCATTTATCCAAAGGAGGGGAAATCAGTATATCAAAAGATATCTGCACTCCCACATTTACTGCAGCACTGTTCATGATCACCAAGATTTGGAGTCAACCTAAATACCATCAATGGATGAATGGATAAAGAAATTGTGGTACATATACACAATGGAATATTAGATAGCCACAAAAAATGAAATCCTGCCACTTGCAACATAGATGTAACTAGAGAATATTATGTTACATGAAATAAGCTAAGCACAGAAAGACGAATCTCACATATTCTCACTCACATGTGGAAGCTAAATATTAAAAACAATTGATCTCATGGAGACAGAGAATAGAATGATGCTTAACAGAGGCTGGGAAGGGTAGATGGGCAGGGGAAGGGTAGTATGGGCAGGGGTATAAAGTGGGGATGGTTCATGGGTACAAAAATATAGTTAATAAATAGATAGAAAGTACTATATTTGCCAGTACAACAAAGTGACTATAATCAACAGTAAGTTGGGAGGCTGGGGCAAGATAATCACATAAGCCCAAGAGTTTGAGGTTGCTGTGAGATGTGCTGCCACGGCACTCTACCAAGGGTGACATAGAGAGACTCTGTTTCAGAATAAATAAATAACAACAACAACAACAACAAATAAGTTAGCGTATACTTAAAATAACTAAAAGGGTGGAAGTGGAATGTGCCTACCACAAAGAAATGTTAAATGCTTGAGGTGATGGCTACCCAAATTACCCTGATTTGATGAATTCACATTGTATGCCTCTATCAAAACACTCCATGTACCCTATAAAGATATACAACTATTATGCACCAATAACAATTTAAAATTAAAAAGTTAAAAGTATCTCATGTACTCAATACTAATATGAAAGCAAAATATAAACAACTACAGGCCCACACGAAAGAAAAACACAAGTTTAGTGAGCAGGAAAGGAGAAGAGAGAAAGGGAAAGAGAGAGGAGGGAGGGCGATTGGCAGGATCCCACCTAATGTGCACGATGGAAGGGGGCTCAGCACACTCCCTGGGTGAAGGGCTCAGCTACAACTTGAACTTTACCTCAGAAAGGAAAACAATGTAACCTAAACATGGGTATCCTCACATCACTATGAAATTAAAAAACAATAAGAAATAAAAATTTAAAGTTAGAAAGCATCCAATACACGCTCAGTGTTTAGAATGGCAACCTACTAGAATTGTCTTCTTCCACAAGTTCAGCTCTCAGCTTCTCAAATAGTGTATGTGCACCTCAGAGGGGACGGTGGGGTGGTGGAGGATGTAAGAGAGAGATGCAACATCTTTAAGAAGATAACTTTACTTCCAAATAATTTAAAATGAAATAAAAATAATATGGAGCATAATTTTTAAATGAATGTTTAAAACAGTAAAACTTCAAATAAAACAGGAGATGTAAAGTAAGTATTTAGCCCTCAGCAGCTAATTCGGGAAAATGCTTCCAGGCGTCTCTCTTCCTTTGGGGGTGAATTCACATTCCTCCACCAGTTGAGAATATTTAGGTGGGAATGGTCGAGAAATCCTGTAGATTATGAATCGGGAACGGGGCAAGAACACAATTGTTTCCATTTCTTTTCGTCATTTCTATTTTAAGATACAATCAACACATTTCTTTTTCATTAAAATGGGTAATAGAAATTAGCCTGATGGTTTTCAAGTCTTTTCTTTACTTGCTTAGTTAAGATACATTTGTAACATCAGACGTAAACACTAGGAATGAGTGTGACCTCTCAAAATTACTCAAATGTTAAAAGCCCTGCATGGAAACATTTTGTCATAAATGGGAGCAAAGGTCTGTGAGAACAGCTTAGTGTAGGTTTTAAGTAATACAAGGAAAAATAAGCACATTTTAATTCAACAATCAAAAACTTTTTAAAGCACTCATTGAATATTTCATTACATTTTATTTTTAATTTGATTTTTTTAAAGACAGTCTCACCATGTCCCCCTTGGTAGAGTGCCAGGACGTCACAGCTCACAGCAACCTCAAATGCTGGGGGTCAAGTGATTCTCTTGCCTCAGCCTCCTGAGTAGCTGGGACTACAGGTGCCCACCACAGTGCCTGGCTATTTTTAGAGATGGGGTCACGCTCTGGCTCAGGCTGGTCTTTAACCCATAAACTCAGGCAATCTACCCACCTCAACCTCTCAGAGTGCTAGGATTATAGGAGTGAGCTAATGCACCTGGCCTACATTTTATTTTTTAATTTACTGTTTCTAAGTCCAAAACTAGTTGTGTTCTACTTTTGAAAATAAAATTCATTATTTAAGCTGATTAAAAAATTCTTTGTGGCTCGGCGCCTATAGCTCAACCGGCTAAGGCGCCAGCCACGTACACCTAAGGTGGCAGGTTCGAATCCCCAGCCCAGACCCGCCAAACAACAATGATGGCTGCAACCAAAAAATAGCCGGGCGTTGTGGCGGGCGCTTGTGGTCCCAGCTACTTGGGAGGTGGAGGCAGGAGACTCGCTTGAGCCCAGGAGTTGGAGGTTGCTGTGAGCTGTAATGCCACGGCACTCTGCCCAGGGGGACAGCTTGAGGCTCTGTCTCAAAAAAAAAAAAAAAAAAAAATTCTTTGTACCAGAGTAGATTGCCTTTCTATTTTGTACTCACACACACATACACACACTGTCCTATGTACTACTGATTAACAAACATACATATATAACTCAAATTTAAGTCAATTCACAGGATATGCAATGTATCCTAGAGAGAGGGAAAAATTAATCAATACCAAGTCGCATAGACTGATACATTCAGTATAGTCCATGATGTATTTCAAATAAGATACTGAAGTTCTGATATTTTTCATGTAGGAACTAGAGAAATATGTCTCTGGAAATTCTCCTACACAACTTTTGCTATAGATCTTTTTAGCTATCGAGAGCAAACTATGAAGTTCAAATATATTTTTTTGACTTGCTCACTTTAGGTAAATGGATAATATATTTCACATGCTTCAGGGGTTTCCCATAATTTAGCACCTAGAAGCTGCTTCTGGGAATTATAAGATCTTTGTCTAATAAGGAGAATTTCCCTTGTGCTAACTACTCTCATGCATATGGGGCTCACGGAGGAAGGAGCAGCTGGAGGTGTTTTCTATCTTAGAATGTTAATTTTAAACTGAACCTAAAAAACAATCACTTCCTAATTTTTTAGATGAGAAAACTGAAGCCAAGAGAAATTATAAATTGTCCGAGGCCATAAGGGACTAACCAAGCTCTCACACTTCCCTCTAATGCTTTATTTCTAACCAGAAGCGTGGCTGCTGTAGTTTGAAGCATCTAAAGCACCTTCCCAGGGTCTGTATTCCTGTACTTAATGGTGAGGTGGGAAGAGGTAATGACCTTGACTTTTGGAATGCAGGCGCCTCAGCAGCAGGCAAGGACTGGTTAATTCAGGTCCATCTGCATTATTATTAAACTGACTTCAGTGGAAACACCATCTTGTACTTAAAACCAGCTCTTTGAAGGGAGTTGTCCTTCCTGAATCCAACATAAGATTTAATCCAATCCTAAATCTTCTGAGGATTTGTTTAGAAAGACAAGGTTTTCTTCCAGTCCATTTGGGAAAATCTGTCCAAGGTACAGACCAAGTGGACCTCCCAAAGATGCCGGCTAGAAGCAGAGTTGCTGCTGACTCCTGGGCTATACCAGGCTTTTAATCCACTGTTTAATCAACTATTCCCTTGTAGGAAGTCAGATATCACTAACTCTTCCCTGAGTTTGTGATTTCTTTATGCCAATTCTATCACCTGTGCAAACTGTTTGCCTTCACAGTGCAGAGAAACAGAACAGAATGCTCTGTAGTACACTTTAAAACCTAAAATAATGGAAGTTAGAGATGCATCAGAAGAGGAAGTCAAAGAGATACAAAGTATGAGAAAGACTCAATAAGCCATTCATTGTTGGCTTAAAGAGGGAGGGGCCCATGGCCAAGGTGCAAGAAGGAACTGAATTCTGACAATATCCAATGAGGTAAGAATAAGAACCTGAACCCCAGGAAAGAAAACAGCCCCGGTCAACACTTTGATTTGTAGCCCAGGAAGACTAAGCAGAGAACTTAACACAAGTCAGATTTCTGACCTGTAGAAACTCAAGTAATAAAAATGTTGTTTGGGTTTTTTGAGACAGACTTTTGCTATGTTGTCAAGAACTAGAGTACAGGCTCAATGCCTGTAGTTCATGTGGCTAAGGCGCCAGCCACATACACCAGAGCTGGTGGGTTCAAATCCAGCCCAGGCCTGCCAAACAATGACAACTACAACCAAAAAATAGCTGGGTGTTGTGGTGGATGCCTGTAGTCCCAGCTACTTGGTAGGCTGAGGCAGGAGAATTGCTTGAGCCCAGAAGTTGGAGGTTGCTCTGTGAGCTGTGAAGCCACAGCACTCGACCCAGGGTAACATAGTGAAACTCTATCTCAAAAAAAAAAAAAAAAAAAGAAAGTAAGAAAAGAAAAGAAAAGAAAAGAAAAGAAAAAAGGAGCTAGAGTACAGAGGCATCCACATAGCTCACTACAACCTGCAATTCCTGGAGCAACTGATCATCCTGTCTCAGCATCTCAAGTAGTTGGGATTACAGGCATGCATACCCCACACAGGTAATTTTTCTATTTTGGGGGGCGGGGGTCTGACCTATGCTGAGGCTGATCTCAAATTCTTGGGCTCAAATGATCCTCCTGCCTCAGCCTCCTAGAGTGCCAGGATTATAGGCATGAGCCACTACACCTGCCAAATATGTTGTTTTAAGTATTTTCCTGAGCTGGTTCATGCAAGATGTGGGTTTAAACTTTAGTTTTGCCACTAATCTACTAGAGGACCATGTCACTTAGCTCCTGGATCTCACCTCCCATGTATAAATTGGAGTTAGGGGTATCTACACTCTTGAGTAGTGTGAAGAGCAGAAGGCAATGTTTGAAGATACTTTGCATACCATAAGACATTGTATAAATGACAAGTTTTTACAATAAACCTTTCCTCCAAAATCATTGTGTTGATATAAACTGTATTTCTCTCTCCACCTATTCCATTTTGATTGAGCATTAACTGAGACCACTATTTTGTACAATATTTCTTTGTGAAAAAATGACACAAGGGACTTTTTTTAAAATCTAAAAGGACAGTACATTTAATAAGGGGGTCAAACTCCCCTTAACACTCAGAAGCTTAAAATGTATTTCAGGACTGCCCTGTCTTGCCCCCTCTGCTTCTTTTGGGACAGTATCTGGCTAAAAACTGATCAACCATACTTATAGCCACAAACACACCCAACTCTATGGCTCCCTCCCCTCTCACCTCCCTAGTGAACAATATTTAGAAGCTCTTTGACTTTCAGGATTTCACCTAATCCTCGTAAGCCCGACCTGAGATGGGGATGAAATGATAACCACCACCCCACTATTCAAGAGCTGAGACAGGCCTAGAACTGAAGCCATCTCTTTGCAAGTTGGGTGTCGGTTCCCAATGTCACACCACCAGGATTGGCAGAGGACAGGGAAGACACAGGACACTGCATGCTTGCTCTGTGCCCAGGGTGACATCAGACTTGCAGTCCCTTCTCCAGCACCCTGTTCACGTGCCCTTGTGGTGCCAAAGTCCCAGAGCCAGGCTGGAATTCAGGACATGCCATGAAGGGCAGTATGTGATTTCTGGACTTGTTTGCTTTTAGTTAAGTGAACTGGCTTGACTTCAAAACATAAGTCCAGGCTGACCTGTAATTAGAAGTCTTACAACTTGCCTCAAAAATACTTTCATGGGGGTGCACCTGTGGCTCAAGGGAGTAGGGCGCCAGCACCATATGCCAGAGGTGGTGGGTTCAAACCCAGCTCTGGCCAAAAACTGCACACACAAAAAAAAAACATACTTTCATGTTCATTTTAATTGAATGTGTTCAATAATATTAACTTTATCTACTTATCTACTGCCCCCCTCCCACAAAGAAAATATACATCCTCAAATCATGCTAGGTCATCAAAGTGACTAAGATTAAATTTCCTTCTCATCAAAAGCTTGAATTCCAGAAAAATGAGCAAAACTGAGGACAAATAAGACAATGAAAAAACTAGAAATCATAAAGGTAGAAAATAGAATTCAAAGCACAACTTCTTTATTATACACATCAGAAATTAAGTGCTTTATTTAGAGACCCATTCCTAGATTCTGAAATTGCCAATCAGTTTATTTATTTAATGATAGGCCACAAATACATATTCAAGTACAAGTTGGCAATGTTAATAACATAGGAAAGGATTTGGATCTGAGTTAATGATCGCTTTGAGTCTTGATCGTAAACATCAAAAGGAACCTGTGAGAATAAAATGTGTACTTGTGAGGGAGAGGCAAGCACATTGGTATTTGGGGTAAGTACATAGCTTCAGCCATAATTGTGGTTCCAACATTAGCAAGTCAGATGCACATCACCTTGTTATTTCTCTAATGAATCACCCCCTATGCCCTGTATTTCTTTCTCTAGTTGAACCCCAGGGAGCAATAGGACTTGACCTTAGGGGGTGCTCCTATGCCCTTTGCTGTCAGAAACACCAAAACACAGACTCTAAATGATGATTTGGAACAATAAATTACTGTCTTGCACTTACCTCTACTGATTCAGGCAATTGAGAGGGGAGCGTGTTCTCTTGGGACTCACAGATTTGGGAGTGAAGGCAGGCTGAGAGTTATTGGCTGATGCAAGAGCACTAAAGTACTTTCAAGCCAGCATTCTGCTTCTGGCTCCCACTTCCAGTACTATGATCTTTGTGGACACATGAACACAAAATGTTGCTTTCTCTGTAAAATCAATCTGATAATATCTGTTCATTTTATCTCAAAGGATTGGTCTTAAAAGTTCTTTAGTTTATGTAAAAATATATAAACATATTTGCTGTTAACCAATTATTTGAAGAAATTCATCTCTTTCACATAATGTAGAGTTGGATATTACCTTTGGGTTCTAAAGAAAAATTACATTCATTATCTAACAAATAAAAGTAATTGAATTACTTAAAAATCTAATTATAAATTAGTGATTGGGGGAGCATTTATTAATTGATATTGCAACAAGTTTGCTGGTCAGGGTATTGTAAAATCACTGCTATATAAAATGGTTCACTCACTATTTCTTTGGGAATGTGAATTTAAGTTTAGTAAACAATAAGCACAGTTTAAAAATGAAATAGTGATATTTATTCTAGGAGATCATGAAGGAAATCAACAGACCATAACCCAAGAATGTTTTAAAATGATCTTATTTCTTTGAAACTGAATGGTTAGGCAACAAAATTTGAATAACTCACTTGTAAACCTTTGTACTCAGGTATCATTTCAGAAGCACATAACAAGTCAATAAAAAGGCATCAACAGTATAGAGCTTTCAGTTTTCCAGAAACACAGTGCTAGTTGCCAACTTACTCCTAGCACTCAACTTTAGGGAGCCCTGCCTTGAATACTAATTGAATGGAAATGACCTTAACACTGTAATGCAAATCCTTTCTTAAAAAACAGTAAAAAGCAAACACAAGGCCTTTAGTCCAACCTCCATTCTGCAGAACTGAAAGCTTTGACACCTGGCAGCAATTTATATTAGAATAATCAAACACCCGTATGATTTATTATTTCTCCGGATAATGATCAATTACTGTGCATTGGCTGCGTGGAATATCACACATACCATGAGAAAGTCTGCCACAAATAAAGACAATACACTTGCCCCCTTTAAGAAAGTAGCAAGAATTATTTCCATACGTTTTTCAAATTCTGAACGTGGGATTTACTAGTGATTAGTCAGTTCTTGGAGGATAAAATTCAATGTGTCCTAGAATTGTGCGGCACAACAAAGGTTAACACACTTGATTTTCTGCTCACATTTATTGGGGCTAGAGACTAAAACAGCTATTTTCCTTCCAAAGAATTAGAAAAATATAACAGCACTTTCTTAAATACAGAACAAAATTTCCTGGATCATGCGTCAACGTGACATCTAATAGCCTATGGATATCAGTTGTGACCGCTTTATAAAATGTCATTTCTCTAAGGCATTTCTGAAATTGTCCTTAAAGCTACACACGCAGACATGATACTATACACATAAAGGCATCCATTTATGAACAGAAAGAAAAGTCTTTTAGAAGCAGTGTGTAGGGAAGGCTAAAGTAACACATCTTTAGATTCCAAATAATTTTTAATAAAAAACTCGAGGCTCCTAGAAACTGTGATTTACATTCAAACAAACATGTAAATTTGCAAACCTGAAAAGATAAGATTTTCATAATGCAGGCTATAAGAAAATTCACACGGAATTATTGGTTTTTCCAAGGTCTCTTTCAAAGTACAGATTTTAAGTCCAAACCAAATACCCATGGCATGAACAAACAGGAGGCCTAAGATTCTAACATTTCCTTCCATATGGCTTTCTTCTTCTTCACCTAGTAACAAGAGAAAATTTCCTAGAAAGGGACAATGGGTAGGTGTTGTACCAATATATCCCATGGGATATCTGGATAGTGGGTTATCACATCCAGATTACAATCTGTTGGAGGACTTTTGATTTCTGTTTCAAATGCACTGTGCAGTACTATACCAAACATAAAAAGATTTTTTGCTGCCACATCCAAACATCTTTTATGCAGACCCAATTTCCTTTTAATACAGAAAGAGAATTACTAGGAAAAGATAAACTAGCTGACCAAGAAAGGAGATAAGGTTAATTCTTTCACTGGTCATGTATCTAAACTAAAAATATCAACCTCTGTTATCAAAGTTGTCAGCCCTCGCTTTTGTAAACAAAGCCTCTGGATCTGCATTCTTTGTGCCCTCTGATGCACAAGAGATATGTTGAATCTATCAACCTGTTCCTGTTGTTTTTGACAATCTCACACACATTTAGCTATTTAAGGAAAAAGTTACCATTTTTCAGGCACTTTTCAATATTTAAAAAAAAAGTAAATCCAGTTATTTAAACTCAGTTTCACAAACAACCCCCCACTCCCTAGCTAGCCCTGCCACCTCCCAAGAAAGTAGCTAATTCTGTTATAATATCTCTGCAAAAAGGCAAATTCCTTCACAAAGGCCAAGGAAATTGCATAGGTATTTTCTTTCACCTTTACTCCAATTCTGGCAGCTCTTCTTTTGATAACACAGCATTTTAGATTACTTGAAACAGCTCCTGTTGATTCTTTATGGAACCAAATTTAGAGAGTTTACTAATGGAGTAGTACATTGCCACTGTCACATTCTTGTTACAAAAATCCAATTTCAGTTCAGTTCCTGTGATCCCCTGAGCAGTTATAGATGCCCTTTCCCTGCAATGAGGCAGTAGGCTATGTGTGAGACAACGCAAATTAACTACTCAAATGTATCTACATTTATGTTTATACTAACATGAAATACACTGATACAGAGGAGTTTGTTTTTTTTTCCGAAGCATTTAGAGTTTCAAAGGGAAACAAAGACACTTAATATTAAGAAATATCTAATAAATGATTAAAAATTATCTTGGTTCGTTGCCATTCAAAAGTATTCCCAGAGTTCTGACCTATTGTTCTATACAAACTGTTAAGTAAAAATGTACATGACCAACAGATGTATTACACATATGTCAGACATTGATATACACATGTAAACTGAAGTTCCTTAAATACACACATCTCCACTTAGCATATATCCCATTACATAGGCAAAGCGTCATCCGGGATAGCAGCAATTAATCATCTAGTTACCCAGTTACCTCAGAAAATATCATAGGCCCTGAACCGTTCCTGATGTGGCATCCCTGGCTTCAAGAACTCTCCAGTAACATCTAGTGTAGGTCTCATGAAGCACCAGGCTGCATTGCTAATGGCAATTATACTATTCTGTTACTGGAGAAAAAGGTTTGTTTTTCCAAAACCTGTTTATTCAAATCGGACTAACAGTATGTGTCACAATGAGGTGACATAAAACCAAAATATTTAGTATCTATAAAGCATTTCCATTTTATTTCTCACATATTATTGTTGTTTTATCAATGCCTTATATACATAGAGAGTATTCGAATCGTCTTAACAGATGCAGAAAGAGAATAATAAATTATACTGAGAAGAGAGCTGCTCTGAATTGTGTTTGAAAACATGTAAGTAACTTGATTATCAATCAGTGTTTTTACAAACAGAGATGGCATGATATCATTCTAAGTATTATTTTAAAAGAGTTATGAGTCTATACCCCTGGGTAAGTTATGAACTTACAACCAAAATTCACATATATAATATGCAAAACATCTTCAGGGTGATGTATAACAAACCATTTTAGTCACAGAAGGCTTTTATGTAAATCTTTATTTTGCATATACTATTGGGTATACCCATGCATGCCCAATGGATAGAAATTCTAGGTAGGCTGCAAGTCATCTGGATTTTAGATGTACCTACAGACTTTAATATTAACTCTAGACCTGTACTCTTAGGTCCAATTTCAAACCTGTTGGGTGTGTGAACACAGAGCCCAAGAATGTTCCCTGTTACCTATGACAAAGGTTTTGACCCTCTACCACTGTACCCATATTTTATATGAAACAATTTCGTAGACCACAGCTACCAGCTTTACGAGATGGGTTGAACGCCTTAGAAAAGTTACATTTGCCAAGGGAGAGGCACTAAATTAGACCATATTGTTTAACAAGCTGCAACCCTTTTACTGGGAAGGGACAACTCCCTCTGCAGAGCAGTTTCTCCTGCTTAAAGCTGAGATCACACAAGGAGAAACCTATTGTGCTTCTGCCAAGTCATGGTGGGAACACTGGGAACAGCACACCCAGTAGCCGGCAGAGGCACAACCACCATATTGACTCTTTACGATAGGCAGCCTGCTTTACAGCTCTGAGAATTTCTCCTTTTGCAGTCCTATCCTTCCCTTTCTATGTTGGGTTTCCCTCAAGTCTCTCACGGTGGTCAAATCAACACAGAACAGACTCTAGCTTCTCAGTTATCTTGTATGTTGCCAACCATGACAACATGTTTATTATATCAAATGTTCACCCAGGTTCTTTGACTTTGGCTGGAAGTTGAAAGTCCAGTGGGATCCTTTGGATGATAAAATGATGTGTTATTTCCTCCCAAGCAACCCCGAAGCTCCCGACATGCTCCATAGACACAGCCTGGACCGCAGAGAATCCAGACTTAGCCTTTTCTGACACAGAAGGCTGGCAGGCAGGTTCAAAGTCTGGACACAGAGGCACTTCCAAAGTTTGGCAAGGAGAAGGAGGCAAGATCACTAAGCGGGGCTTTATCACTGTGCTGTCTCAGGACATCTGTGGCGCATGAACACAGAGACCTTTAGGTAGTAGATGGGTCGTGCTTTTTCTTCTTGCCCCGACAAGACTTGCAGACACAACAGATTATACATGGGGAGGCCAGGAGTAACAAGGGTGAAGTCACCAAGGCAATGATTCCCAAGCCTACAAGAATCCCCACCACCTGGAAATTTAGAAGAAAAGCATATTTCAGCAATTAAATCTTTCTATATGTATACTTATTCCAACTACATCATCCACTGTGGACCAAATGTTGGCAACCCGCTGCCCAAACTCATGTGTTGAAAGTCTGAATCCCCAAAGTGACGGCATCTGGCAGTAGGACCTTTAAAAGTTAATTCAGGGCCTAGGGGCAGGATCCTTATGATAGGATTAGTGCTTATATTAGAAGTGACACCAGAGAGCTTGCTTCCTGCCTCTAGGCCTCCTACCATGTGAAGACATGGAAGAAATTGGCCATCTTGGAACCAGCAAGAGAGCCCTCACTAGGCTAGCTCCTACACTTCAGATTTCTCAGCCTCCAGACAGTGAGAAAGAAATGTCTGTTATTTGAGGTCCCTGTTTACAGTTAATTGGTATAGTAAGAATGACTAAGACACCATGTGAGGCACATAATACAGTTACATTTACATGGGAGCTTTCATCCCGTACCCAGCAATGGTCTGAACTGTACACAACCAGGGAACACAAGGACTGACTTGAGGATGAGAATAAACCAAATGCTAACTGGAGCTGATGCAAGCCCGATGTAATCATGAATTACTGGTGTTGGCTCTCATTCTACCTGAGTTTCCTCAACTGTCTCTAGGGGTACTAATAATGATTACTAGGATATTAGCATTTACACCCTCAAAAAGAATGCAGCATTTAATAAATATAAAACATTATTAAAATACACCATGACCCCCTCTGAACCTGTCACATATACAATGGTATGAACAGATGGATCCAAGCCCTGGCAGGGGCTCACTGGATTTTAGAGCACTGCCTTGGATAGCTAATATGCCTTAAAGGGATTTATTTTTTTTAATTTTTTTATTAAATCATAACTGTGTACATTAATGCATTTATGGGGTACAATGTGCTGATTTTATATACAATTTGGAATGCTTATATCAAACTGGTTAACATAGCCTTCACCTCACTTACTTATTATGTTAAGACATTTATACTCTACACTTAATAGATTTGACATGTACCCTTGCAATATGCACCATAGGTGTGGTTCCTCTGATTACCCTCCTTCTATCCAACTTCCCCCCTCCCCTTCCCTTCCCCTCCTCTTCCTGCCTTCATCTTGAGCTATAGTTCTGTTTTATCGTTCATATGAAAGTGTGGGTGACTATATATTAGTTTCATAATAGTACTGAGTACACTGGATACTTTTTCTTCCATTATTGAGATACTTTACTAAGAACAAGGGATTTAGGTGGAAGAATGCCCACCTATACTCTGCAGGTCATGCTTAACTGCTTGGCTGCACTGGTGCCCTGTGCCCCTAGCTGTCTTCAAGGAGACTACTCATGAATTCAGGTGGCTTTCCCATTACCTTTCTCTATCCCTACCCCAGAACTCTCTAGAACCTCCCACACTGGCATGAAGAGGTAGGGAATAGAGTAGAAAGCACAAAGAGCTGGGCTCTTTAAGCCATCACACTGCTGGTTTATGTCACGCTCCCTTGAAGGTCAGGGTACCTGTGTTCGGTTCCACATCACTGATGCTCTCGAGTGGCCGAGTTTATTCCTGCATGGCCCTTTGTCATAATGTCTGAGAAAAATGTCATTCTGAAAAACAGAGACAGCCGTTTCAGTAATCAGTTCACCTAGTGGAAGCAAAGTTTCTCTCTGGTGATATTAATGATTCCCCTCTATGTATTCCAAGCCCATCATCTTTAGTATATCTGAGTAGTTTTGCAAGTCACTGAGTGAAAACATCATAATCAATGTAACTCCTGATTGATTCTATGAAAAAGAGTAATGACTTGACCAATTATCTTGGAAAAGTGGCTCTGGCAGAGGCATGATGGGAATGAAAAGGCCATGAGAGAGGCAGCTGGAAGTCACATGTTGTGGCAAACCAGGAGAGAGAAAATGAGGATAGGTGAAGAAGAGGAAGTTACAATCATGAACTATGAGAAAAGCAAATAACTAGATGGAGAAACAGTGAGAAGAAATCACAAGGGAGGGGAAAGCAAATGGGTGGAAAGAAGGCAGTGCCTTTGTCAAGAGAAATGGCAACAGAAATGGATTTTTGGGGGAAGATGGTTAAGTTTGGACACATTGAACTTGAAGGAAGTTGAGGTATCTAAACAGTACTTTATAGTTCATTACATAGATCTGAATTGTGAAGAAACAACTTGGGCCTCAGTGCACACAGGGTGGAAGAAACCATAGGAGAGACTCCGATTACTTGGGGAGAGATGTAGACTGAGAAGCAAAGAGGCTTTAAAAATGGATTAATAAATTGTGGTATAGGTATACCATGGAATATTATGTAGTCTTAAAAAAGATGGAGACTTTACCTCTTTTACATTTACATGGATGGAGCTGGAACATATCCTACTTAGTAAAGTATCTCAAGAATGGAAGAAAAAATATCCAATGTACTCAGTACTATTATGAAACCAATTTACAATCACTCAACACTTTCATATGAAGAACAGATCACAAGTATGGCCCAGGATGAAGGAGGAAGGAGAGGGGGATGGGAAGGGAGGGGGGAGATCAGATCAAGGGAGGGTGAATGGTGGGATCACACCTACGGTGCATAATGCAAGGGTACATGTCAGATCTATTAAGTATAGAGTATAAATGTCTTAATATATTAATTAAATAAAGGAGATGAGGTATATATTAACCAGTGTGATGTAAGCATTCCTAATTCTGTATAAAATCAGCACATTGTACCCCATAAATGCATTAATATGTACATGATCTATGTGTTTACAATTTAAAAAAAAATGGACCAAGGAAGAGCCTGGAAAGGGCACTGAGATGTGGCCAGAAAGGTAAAAGAGAAACCAGCAGGGATAGGATCACTGAAACAGAAGAGGTCAAGATGTCAAATGGAGTGGAGAATCTCAGTAAGATATGGATGAGTATCAATGGTATCTCTTAACTCTCTTTCTCATTCATTCATTCATTTCTCAAATCCACTGGATTTTACTGGGAAGAACCCCCTCAAAACCTGGGAAAGAATGCAGTCAGGGTTTGACTCTGTGGCAGTCTAAGCACATTGCAATGACTGGGAGATAGCACATGTCAACAGCAAGAGGTGAGTAGGCTTTTCTGAAGCTCGGCTTCTACAGGAAGGAGAAACAGAGGGGTAGTAAGGAAAAGAGGCAGGCTTGAAAAAAGGTTAATTGGTGTTTAAGTGGGACACAGGTGAATGCATGGATATGTTAAGAGAGTAAAGAGTGGAAGGTGACATCATAGGAGAGAGAAGGGATAAGTGAAAGGAACAAGTAACCAAGGCCACAAACGGGAATAGGATTCCAAGGCAGATGACTGAGAATACCTCATCCTCTGAAACTGTAGGGATGAGGATCAAGGCACAAAAACTCGCACCCCAACAACGCTAAAAAATCTATTTGGCGTTTGCCTCATGCTTGGATTTTAGACAACACCAAACACCCTATTCCTGGCCCCACAGTCTCAGACTTTCCTATAAACAGAGATCAACAGCACCATCTGACTAGAATACCACTTGTCTAGAGAAAAACATCATTACCAACAAGCCAATGCCTCTGGCTAAAACAGAGAAAATGGGATCTCAAAACACAGTGACCAGAAAAAGATGTTCCAACATTTGAAGTCTGCGTAGCTAGCCATTTAACATCTGTACCATTTCATCTCAAGTACCAGAACAGTACGAGTGACAGAACAGTGTGTTCTTTGCAACGCCATCCCCCAAACATATTTTAGCCAAAGGACGGCGATCTGGTGCACATATTTATTCCTTTATACTCAAGCCTCCTAAAGAGAACCTCATGGACTCAGCCACCCTGTGGATATGAACTCAATTAATATTCTGGTTAAACCTGAAGGAAAACAAAAGAAAATTTCTTTTTCATTTTTAATGTATGTGTTGCACACAATCAGTTACATCCTCATCCGGAATATCACTCATTTAAAATTATATGTCTTAGATATCAAATGTAATTTTAATTCAAAAAGCTACAATGAATCAATTTTTAAAAAATGAAAATTATTTCTACCTGAGCTGCTGAACTTCTATACTCTAAAAATATCCATTTTCTTCTCCCTAATTTATACGTCTTCTCAAATGCTGAGATCAAGCTGATTAAGATTCTTACTCATTCATGTCATCTTAAATAACTTATTCAATTTCCAGTTAAAAATCAGGCATGTGGTGGCCAGTAGACATCACATATTAGCTTCATGTTCACTAAGTGTTTCTGATATGAAAGCACCACACAAATCAAATTAAAGCAAACCAAGCGATAAAAATGAAAAGCTGAGAAAATAATGGTAACTCAACCATGATGGAGGGATTATACTGATACAGACATACTTTACAGGTCCAAACTGCCAAAATAAGGAATAGCTATAAACAACTTACGCTATGCTAAACTTTAAAAGACCAGAATGGGAGTATGACCTCAGCAAGCCTTCAGACCATGTTTTAACTCTGAAGTTACCACTGTCCTTGATACAAGGATGAAGATGCACCTAAGTTTGAGAAGACCTGCTTTGTGAATGGTGAGGGAAAATAAGGATTAGGCCAAACCCCTTGATCTGGAAAGGGAGCATTGGCAAAAATAAAAAAGCAATATCACTGTCACGCTAATGAATGAGAGAGTTAGTTAAGAAATACCATTGATTCAAATAGTTTTATTCCTTTCATTCAAAAAGAAGAAAACAATCCAGTAGTGGTAGGCAGAATAATTCCCCCCCAAAAGATGTCCACAGCCTGACCCCCAGAACCTTGAATATGTTACTATGTGGGTGTGATTAAATGAAGGACCTTGAGATGGGAGGATTATCTTATGTTATCCAGATGGGCTCAATCTAATCACACGGGCCATTAAAGACTGAGAGTTTTTCTAGCTGTAGGGAGAAGGAGCCCTGACTATGGAAGAAGGGCCTGAGAGATGTGATACTGCTTGCTGGCTTTGAAGATGGAGAAAGGGAGCCACAAGCCAAGGAAAGCAGGCAGCCTCTCTAATAGGTAGACAAGACAAGAAAACCAATTTTCCTCTGGAGCTCCCAGAAAGGAACGTTTCAACATTTGAAGTCTGTGTATCCAACCATTAATTTAGACCCAGAAAGAACTATGTCAGAATTCTAATGTACAGAACTATAACATAATTAATGTACATTGTTCTAAAACATTAAGTTTGTGGCAATTCATTACGACAGCTATAAAAAACTGAAACACTAATAATTATCTACATAATAGAGTAAGACAATGTCCCCAAAGCAAGACATACCCCTAAAACAAAAGCTTGCCTTTAAAACTAAAGTGATGCACTTATGGTAATCAGAAGAGGTTTTTATAGATATCTAAAGTGACAAGGTTAGGAAGTCTCATTAAAAAAAATAAATTCCTGGGGCAGCGCCTATGGCTCAAAGGAGTAGGGCGCTGGCCCCATATGCTAAACATGGCGGGTTCAAATCCAGCCCCAGCAAAAAAAAAGAAAAAGAAATTCCTTCTGCAGGACAAAAATAGCCTATATTTTATTGCACAGCCTCTAGGATACTGGCTGTGTTCAGATACAGTATAAGAAAGACAGACCATATGATAAAACTCTCACAGGTGGAACTTACATCCAGGTTCTGGAGACAGTACCAGCAAAATGTGTGCTTGCAGTTCTTACACATCATTTGAGCACAGCCTTCGTTGCGTTCAATGTAAACCCGGCAAACTGGGCATTGCTTAATGGGGGCTTCTGCATCTGTCCCAAAGAGAGCCCTAGGAAAAAAATGGATGAGAAATTGCATTCAGTTGATGGTCATCAACCAAATTCCTGGGGCTCCTAACAGGGATAAACTCTTATTATCTATGCTTAATTTATGTCCCAAGAACAGAGTATGGGTAAAACAGGAGAGATACAGTTTATCAGATGTGCAGGTAACTCAAGATGTAATCTTTATTTTGGCTTTGAGTGAATTTTATAATTACACTTCCCACAGCTGGCTTACGTAACTTATTATTTTTCCAAATTAATATTTCATTTCCTGAGCACACATTGCCTGAATAAGAAGTGCAAAGAGTTGGCTATGGAAGAGAGAAATTAGCTCAGGATCCAAACTAGGCATAGATAAATCTATCTGATAGTTTGTTCATTAAGCAAATGGAGCGGGAAGCCTCAGTGATCAATACTTTAAAATAAATGTCCTATATTACTGAAGAGACCTTCTCCAAACATGTGAATAGACCAGTACAAGCTCACAGAGTAAATGGGCAAAGAGAAGAAGTCACACAAATTGGACTGGGGGGGAAGGACAGGTAAGACACAGCACTGGGCTTCGCTTGAGCTACTGGGCCTCTAAATGACCACTAGCACACAGACATCCAATTCACAAAGTGTCGTCAAGTCTATGATTGGATTCGGTACCAGCAATAACCTTCTACCCTGGTGAGATAGTCGGCACAGATTGAGCATTTCTAATTCCCCAAATCCCAAATGTTCAAAAATCAAAAACTCTTTAAGCTCTGACATGAAGCTCAAAAAAAAAGCTCAGTGAAGTATTTTAGATTTTGGATTTTTGCATTAGGAATATTTAACCGGGAAGTGTATAATGCAAATATTCCAAAATCTGAAAAAATATGAGATCTAAAACATTTCTAGCACCAAGCATTTCAGATAAGGGCTGCTCAATCTGTATCTTAATCCTCGTTTTTTTTTTTAGAATCAGAAACAGACTCATAGAGGCTGAGTGATTTGCATGAGGACACACAGGTACCTAGGAGCAATGTCAAAACTCAAATTCTCCTCTCTTCTGCATCCTTCACACTATACTGTGATACCCAGCAAGCTTACTGCTGTGGTAGAGACAATACAGGCAGCACTGGTTAAAGTCTGGCTAACAGGGCACATGGTTGTCATATGCATCAGATCTTCCGTTCTCTTAATTTGTTTGTTCTGAGATTAGAGTGCAGCTTCATAGCAAGGTAGCATTACTATTCCAAAGACTGGTTCTACATACTCTGAGGGCGCTGGGAGATTAAGCCAATTGGACTACAACACTGGTATTTTGTTCTTGTCATGCAGAACAGCCATAGCCTCAAGCAAAGCAAGGGATCAAACACAGAGGTCTCTCACTCTGGGCCCTGCTGCTGCCATAAAAACCTTCCATGCTAAAAAGTACAGATTTAACGGTTTCTTATCATAACAAAATCTTGACCTTGGAACTGTCTTTTCAGAACATAAAGTATTAAGAGAGAATCTCCCTCCCTATGTTACCTAAGAATTTAAGACTGTACTCCACTGTAGGGCTGCTGTTTCTACTGCTGTGTTCTCTGATATAATTGGCAGACTTCACGAATTGGCAATTTAGTTAGGTAAGAAAACAATCTGTCTCATTTAGCAAGCAAAAAGAACAAGATATCCCAATGGTAGCCAGACATGGCATCTCCATAAACAGCTGAGGATAAGCCATGACTTCCTACTGAGAATTAGTGGAGCATTGTACCTCTCTACCCCAAGAGAATATAAAATTCATGCAAACTCTAATTATAGCAAAATCTGGAAGATTTTCCTGAGGGAAAGAACTAAAATCCCTCTTAGAAATGCTCTTTTTTTTGGGGGGGGGAGGGGTTATTCTTTGTTAACAACTTACCAATGCTTACACATTTCTCAGGGAAGTTCTGCAGGAAAATGACCAATCTCCAGATATCATTATAAAATAACTCCTTCTTCAAGTAACATATGTTGAGTTTCTAAGACGGTTGTTCTCAACCTTTCTAATGCCACGATGTATTTTCATTGTTACAAAGGGGTCGCAACAAACAGGTTGAGAACCGCTATTCTAAGAGAACTAGCAAGTAATCCCAAAGACAAAGTTTTCCTTCTTACCTGTTCTCTGCTGGCAGGGCAATAGGCTGATTATCTCTACAGGAGACCTCTGCGTGCCAAGCATCCTTGCAACATGAGCAGAATTTCAGGTGGCAAGAAGGGCATTCCACCAGCACAGGCTGTCCTGGGTCACGCGATGCAACAGGACACACTGTGTGACAGTCTGCGACAGGACACCATGTTCGATAGGGGTCCAGGTGAACCTCTAAGGTATAAAGAAAGAAAATGTAATGGCCTATCTGCCTTTGATTCGAGCTTGAGCATTTCTCCCCTTCATTTATTCTCTTTCACAGACTAACATTTATGGAAGAACAATACATGTACAAACAAAGGTGATGGTTTCTACTATCAGTCTTCATAACGGATCCAAACCTGCTGTCCACAGGATTGCACAGCCCTACCTCATTTTTCAAAGTAGGTATTAACGGAAGTACCTACTAAGGTCACAGCCACCTTTATGAACAGATGACAAATGTTCTTTCTAACCCAAACTTGAACTTTTAAAAAATATTTCTCACCTTTGAGCACTAAAAATAGGCAAAACTCTCAAAGCCTTTCTACAATTATTTGGATACTATCTTGGAAGAAAATGGAACATAAAGAACCAATCAAAGTGGTAGTAAAAAGGTATTTTTCACAAAAGATTTTATCCTTTAGGGTAATGAGGAATAAGTAGGGAAATTTCTTTCTTATATCACAGGAAATTAAAGAACAATAAAAAAGAATCAAAATACTTTAGGGACTGAACAGTATATGGTATGGCTTAGCCCAGAGGTCAGACTACCTGTCAGTCTGACTAGTCTTCAGCCTTACCAGTGTGCTAGTTGGTAATTTGTAAAAGGCCCATATGCTCTAAAAGCAAAATGTCGGGACCTTCACAAGCCATAAAATGATAGTCGGTCATACCACTTTGCCTAGGTCCATGTGACATATAATAAAGAAGATAGTGTTGGAGGGTGACAAATATGTATCCAAGTATTTCCATATCTTTCTTAGTTTTCCCTTTTCTGTTCAGTAACAGACCTCATTGTTCTCATGTTCTTTCCATATGATATGGCTTTTAAGGAAACATACCATGTGAAAAATAATGTTATTTGAGGGATAAGGTAGCCTTTTTTTCCCTCTGAATATATTTTGCAAATTTTAAACTGCTAAGAGTCTATTTTTAAAACTCCTAGGGGTTGGAAGTGTTTGCTCATGCTTATAATCCTAGCACTCTGAGAGGCCAAGGTGGGTGGTTTGCCTGAGTTCACAAGTTTGAGACCAGCCTGAGCAAGAGTGAGACCCTGTCTCTACTAAAAATAGAAAAACTAGCTGGGCATTGTGGCAAGCATCTATAGTCCCAGCTACTCAGGAGGCTCAGGAAGGAGGATTGCATAGGCCCAGGAATGTGAGGTTGCAATGAGCTATGATCTTGCCACTGCACTCTAGCCAGGGAAAGAGAGTGAGACATGTCTCAAATATATACTCTGTGTGTGTGTGTGTGTGTGTATTTTTAGCATTTCCAGAAGAATTGTGTAGAAGAAATATAACACTTACCCTTGAGTAAAAGGCAGGGAGTTGGGAAGGAGGCAAAAATTTAACTTATAGCTAAACTACTTTTATAGTTTGGTGGGGGGTTGGGCTGGGTTCGAACCCGCCACCTCTGGCATATAGGGCCGGTGCCCTACCTTTTTGAACCACAGGCACCACCCTACTTTTATGATTTTTTAAAGCCAGTTTTAAAAAGCTACTTTTGATCTGGGATATGAACAATAAAGTAATAAAATAATTATGAAACTAAGTTGTCCCCTGGAAAATCACTTCCTTTTATGGCATTGAAACATATTCACATTTCCTTTTGTTTCACATTCTCCTCTGTCTAATTCTCATCCCATACTTTTCCTTTCATCTAAAAAATCTCCTCTTCTTTCCCAAGCAGCAACCTATCTATTCCAAAAGGAACTAACTATCTTCTACTGCGTGCTTGCCTTAATTTGGGGGTCACAGAATCAGCATCTTGTTAGTTGCTGCTCTCTGCCCATTTCATGGAGATGCCCCTTCTCTCTTTGGACTGTAGGCAAGGCTGTTTCTTATTCCATTTATGTGCTCCAATTTACCTGATACAGTGATAGTTTGCTGTCTATTGATTTAAAGCAGTAATTTCTGGTGTTTCAAAGGCAAACCCTTGTACAAACAATTAACTTATAATATATCCACTAATAATACCATCTTGCATTGACTTACATTAGAATTATTTTTCATTCTCTTCCAGTACTCTCATCAAGAGATGTGCCCAGCACACTAAAATCATCCAGTATCAGTCCTGCTATTGAAAGTATGTTACGATCTATATTAGACCATAGATCTCCATGGACCTTAATTAAGGCTCTCAAAATTTAGAAGGATGTTGACTTGGCAAAAGCTGGAACTTCATGTACATCACTTCAACATTAAAGCTCCTTCATGAAGTGTCACTATGAAAAAATTGTCTGCTATTAAAACAAGTAATCACTATCCCTTCTAGGTCTCTACTGTTTCTTCATAACTAACATGTGTTTTACTTCCTATCTCATGGCAGTCCTTGGATAAGCAATCTGTATTCACTAATTTTCATTCCTATCCATTCACATCTTCTTTAGGTACTGAAATAAAGCAATTTACTCTCAATGTATTAGCAAACTGATCTCTAAAAGTGATATCCCTGTACTCATATTCAGCAAATGTTCTCATCTTCTGCGTGTATCTGACTTGGTAGCCTCTTATAGCTCTGCCTTCCATGTGTAAGGCCCTGCCTTTCCTCTCTTCTCACAATTCTCCACTCTCTTTTATCATCAATGCTGCTTCCTTTGCCCCCATCCACGCATGATATTCAAGACCTAGTCTAGATTTCATCTATATTTTAATTAACTATAAAACTCATGCCATAACTAAGCCTCAACTCTCTCTGAAATTGGAATTATTCTAAACATTTTCTCCATGTATGCTATCTTGTGATAATAAGACTGAAAAATTAGACAATGTCTATTATTCATTGTTCATTCAACAAATAACTGATTTCAGGTATTCCTTAGAGAACGTGGGCATACAAAGACGAACAACAGAGGATTTCTTCCTCAGAAATCTCACAGTATGAAAAGGTAAAGAGATGTTTAAAACAAATACAATGTCAAAAAAAAAAAAAAGACCTCGAAAAACAAGAAACCAAGCAATGCAAATAAATGACGGTACATACCATAAGATAACAAAAATGAAATTATTTACAAAGATCCATGAACGGCACTTAAGAGTATAGGCAAGAAATATTTAATAATTATATATAAAAAGTTTGCTATGCTTTTTTATCCAAGTAGCCACAATGGAGCTTAATCAACTCTGAAATCAGGAGGTAAAACTTGTCCCTCCTAATCACAGAGCAAAGCAGGTAACACATGCTGAGATAAAACACAAAGATTAGATTAGAAAGAGCTAAAGCGCAATATAAACAGAGGTTTAAAAACAAAACAAACAAAAAATCCCTAGGGTAGCAACTCTGCAGGAAGTGATTGGTGTAAAAGACAGAAAATATTCTCTTTCTAGATATGACAATTAAGATTCTGTACTTTAATAGAAACATTGAGCAAGAACTCTGGTGGTCTGCCAGTTCTCCTTGCTGCCTTGTGAGAATCCACTGCATCTCTCCCCATCTCCAAGTTCAGTGACATCACTTTGGTAGCTTAAAATCAGCCATGGCAGAAGTGTTCCCACCTTAGGAACTGGCCAAATCATCATTGTTCCTCTCCACCCTCTCAAAAGTCTTTACCAACACATCACTGACCACAGGCCAAATTAAGAGTAAACATACTGATATATGAAATCTGCATTCAGCACACACAAGTATGGAGCACAGTGGGAAAGTAAACCGCAGAACTTGCACAGCACAAAAAGAAGAGAATTTGCTGAACCAGCCTTTTTTACTTCCTGAACATCCCACGTACAGATTAGTACTTAATATATACCTGAAGCAAAGCTCACATGCGTGCACACCTTCTTATGAGTACATGGGATTTGGTCATATACTCTAATTCACCATTCATTCATTGCTTCTTGCACATCTGTCTGGGTTCTGTGACTCCAGTGAAGTAAGAGAGTACCCTGTACAAGCTGTTTCTTCTACTTAGAATCACAGTGTATCAAAAGGAGGTGTCTCCAGATCTCCCACCAAGCTTTCAGGCACCCTTCCTAATACCAGTCAAATGCGAAAGACTCATTACATTTCTGCCAACCCCAGCAGATCAAATTTTTTTCTCTTATACACACAAGAGTATCAAGAGAGAAAACAAAGACCAGGTATCTATGAATTTAAACCAATTACTATTGAGTCTCCTTTCTAAGAACAAGCTCCTTTTTAAAATAATTTAAATAAAAAAGCACCACTGGACATAATTAAACCTGGAGAAACATCTATCAACACAGGCAAGCACCCACAGAAGCATTATAGTTTCATTTGTTTATGTAACATTTTCTTATTGGGCACATTTATTTTCCACATGGGTACTTAAACTGGTCCAAACAGGCTTTTAAATGTCTTCTCTGGTTATGTAAGATACACTTACCAAAGGAGTTGTGGCATTTGCTTCTTGATAAACTATTAAATGTAGAGTAAATAACCATTCTGGGGGAAAGAAACTGACTTAGACAAATTTTTGAAAGTCCTCTCAGCTTTCAATGTCTATGTTATAAAGTATATGAAGCTGAGTACGTTAGCAAGTAGTTAAGGGTAGAACATTCAAAGGAATAATGGCCCAGCATCTCTTAATAGAAGATAGAAACAAGACTAAAAAGATGTATTCTTTGCTGTCAAACAGCCACACACTTTCCAAGAAACTCATGAAGGGCATTTTTTAATGAAAAGAAAAGGTATATAGGTACATCTGGGCCTGAAGGTACAATGAATACTTATGTAATTTGTTTTTCGATCTACCATCTCTATTTTTGATTCTTCCTTCCCTATAAAATGGAGATATTCAAGACTAAACAGACACTATAAAGAACACACTTAACATAGTACCTGACGCAGGGCAGAATATCCACAGAATTAGTGAAGTTCTTCCCTGTTCCATCTTTCCTAATCCTTAACCTTAATGTATGATTTTAAACCAGGGGTCCTCAAACTTTTTAAACAGAGGGTCAGTTCCCAGTCCCTCAGACCATTGGAGGGCCAGACTGCAGGTCCCAGGATGAGTCGGCTGCTAAGCAGGACAGGCAGTGGTGGCAAAAACACCCAGTGGACTGGATAAATGTCCTAGGCAGGCCACATGTGGCCCGTGGGCCATAGTTTGAGGACGCCTGTTTTAAACACTTTGAAAGGGAACATGATTCTGCATTGTTTATTATGTTTTCCAAATAGGGATTGAGACATAAATTTAATGGATTGTGACCAGCAATTTTTAAATATGAAACAGATTAGGAAAAAGTGTAGAATGCATTTCACCTGGGTATAGTTTCATGGAAGTTTTATTGATTCTATCTTGATATATGTGTGCATAATGGTTTTCAAAGTAAAGTGTATTTCTCATAATGGGTCAAATATCTTGAAAAAGGCAGCAACTTACAAGCAGTTGCAGCTCCATAAACATCTGTTGAATGATTGATGAATGCATGCAACTTGGGTGGTATTTTGTAAAAGTCATGTTCAATATTATATAAAGCTCCTCCTCTTGCTGCAGACCTATACAACCCTCTTTCTCCTCCTCACTCTTAGCTGCTGGTCTTCCTTCTTAATGCACCTAGAAGAGAACCTATGCATAGTACATCTACTAGTCCAGTATCCTCTCCACCTTCTCTCTGACAGGATGAGCTGAACCGGACCTTAGTAAGTCCAGTCTAGAAGAGAACCTATGCATCT
>NW_003852421.1:14569175-14612692 GCF_000181295.1 Otolemur garnettii | reverse complement strand
AGTCTAGAAGAGAACCTATGCATCTACTAGTCCAGTATCCTCTCCACCTTCTCTCTGACAGGATGAGCTGAACCGGACCTTAGTAAGTCCAGTCTCTCCATCTGGCACTGAAATCTAACCTGCTCACATTCTCAAGGATTTGGCTTCTGCAGTTATCTCCCCTCCCTCTCCAGTATCATCCCTTTTTACAGGATCATAAGTTCCTTTAAAAAAAAAAAAACTTGAGAGAGCTATTCTTGTCATAATACTCTGAACCATCTCTAAGCTGGCACTCCCCATCACTTCACTAAAACTCCATTTGTCAAGGTCACTAGAAATCTCTCTGTTTCCAACTCTCAGTTCTTACCCCTCTCCTAATCACTCCATAGTATCTGATCCAGTTGACACTCTCCTTTTTAAACACTATCTTCACCTAGTGAAGACATTCTGATCTGATCCAGTTGACACTCTCCTTTTTAAACACTATCTTCACCTAGTTTCTGGATTAATATGACCAACCACCCTTTGTTAGTCTCATTTGCCAGACCTACCTCTAAAACCTACAGTCCCTCAGGACTATCCTGGGGGCCAGTCCTGTGATTGTTTTCTTACCTACACTCTATTCTTAGATGAGCTCATTCAGTGTCATAGTTTTAAATCCACCTCTATGTTGGTTACTCCAAAATTTACACTGCTGGTCATGACCTCTCTACTTAACTTCTAGACTCATATCCAAATGCACCTCTACTTAGAAATCCTGATAGTTCCACCTCCAAAATATACTCCAAGTCTGGTGCTTTTCAGTGTGTGTGTATATATATATATATATATATATATTTTTTTTTTTGTTTATATTTTTAATGTATAACCCAATGCATCATCTTGGATTAGACCACTAACTTTACCTCCTAATAAATCTCTCTCTTTGACACTTTGTTCCACTACCATCCACTCTTCCTATAGCAGCCAGGGTAATCTTCTAAAAATGGAAGTCATGCCAGAACACTCCATGACACAAACTGTCCAAGGACATCTAATCACACTAAGGCCTCGTCATCATAATCTATGTGGTCAGACCCTTGACCAATACTCCTCAAATTACTTCCTGTGACTCTCCCCCTGCACACTTAGTGCCATCATATGGACCTCCTTCCTTTCTCAAGTAGAAACCAGGCTTGTTCCTGCCTCAGAGACTTTGTACTTACCTTTAACTCTGCCTGAGAGGATCTTCCTACGGTACTCATAAGCCTTGCTCATTTCAAATATGTGTCAGGATCTTTTAGAGCAGGATTTTGTCTTGAGTATCACTGGATCCTCATTATCTATTACAGGGTTTGTCAATAACAGCACTATTGGCATTTGGACTAGGTAATTCTTTGTTATGGAGGCTGTTCTGTGCATAGGTATTTATCAGCATCCTTGGCCTCTACCCACTGGATGACAGTAGCATCCCACCTCCCAGTCATGATAATCAAAAAATGTCTTAAGACATCACCAAACATCCTCTGAAAGACAAATTCACCCCATCCTGACAACCACTCACCTAGCAAAATGCCTGGAAGATCACACTTGTTGAGTAAATGAACAGAAGTCTATGAAACAGTACTGGCAAATCAAGTCCCTATGGTAATAAAAGATAATGGTACTATATATGTCAAGGTCCTATATTGTTCAAGCTTGCATTCAGTTATTACCAGAGAAAAGTAACAACACTGAGAGATATTTGTACAGAGCATTCCTGAAGAAGCTCTTCCCCCAGAGGAACCAGGACCCAGACATTCAAGTGTGGCAGATTCCCCTGAGAAGGTATCGTAGCACAGCATGGCACCTACCCTTCAGAATGTCCTTCAGCCCAGCTGCTTCTACAGCTATAAGTAAAAATCCATAGAAGTAAAAGGCTGTTTTAAAAAATTATTATAACTCCAGTATGCCATTAAGAGCACAGTTTTGCTTTATATTTCTCAAGTAACAGAGTATGAACAAGTGAAGCCCAGAGGCGAGGTCAGCAGAAAAGAAAACAATGCAGAAGGGCATCAGACCTTGGCAGCCCTGACAGGACTGCCCAGAACCCAAAAGGAACAAACTAATGGACAGCAAGTGGTAGTCAAATTTGCTATCACAGGAAGAAGAGCCATTTCGTCCTTGTTCTCTCCTCCACAGCAATGATTCCAGAGGAATCTGAAATGAAGTTAAGCACCCCCAGGATTCATAGGATATCTGTAAAAAACACTTTTTATTACTATTATTGTGAACTTAATTCCACCTCCTGGTATTTGTCCTAGGAAACTCCATATACATATATATACAGAATGTGCAATTATCCAAAAAGTTTAAAGTTTAGTTGCTCCTCCCTCCAAATTTCTATTCCAAAGTTGGAAGAAAGTGAACTGATGCACATTCAACCAATTTCTCCCTCATCAGAAAGCATCATGCAGCTTTGAGATGGGGGAACGTTCAGAAATCTAGAAAATGAGAAACCACGGATCTTTAAGTCAGCCCCCAAATAACAGTGCCCTCAAAACTTCAATATGAACATTATTTAGAAGAGATTAACTCTGCCAAACTTACATCAGAGATAGACAAATTCAAAGACTCAAATGGAATTTACTGACGGAAAGTGGAATTGACTACTGAAGTAAAGCCCTGCAGCTATTTGATATTTAGCCTCTGCATGTTCGTGTAAATTATGCAAGGCAGGAAATGCTATTTAAAACTCGTTTCTACTCCTGTATTCTGACAATTATTGGCGAATAGAAAAATTGTAGAAAATTAAATCTGCTATGACAGCAAAGGACCGTGTCAGGTCCCAATGATTATTCTCAATTTGAAAAAACTGAATCTAAGACCCTCAGTTTTCCAATCTTATACCATCAACATTAGATATGTGGAGTCTGCTTTTTTGTGTTATGTATTCTCTCAACAAACAGGGTGGTGTTTCTGCCATCCCCAACCACCGTGAGGCTGTGCCAAAAAAGACATCACATGAATTTTTATTATTGTGGGGAAACACCATGTACCCAAGCTAATTTAATTACAAGCTAAAATAAATCAAACTGTTTTTGGTACATTAATGAGAGAAGGAAGGTGTTAAGAAATAAAACTGAGCAGATGAAAAGGTCATTAAATATTACACAGTCTTAAGAAGAGGAAAAAACACTAAAAGAAACTCCCAAATAACTACATAGGGAGCTCTGTTGAAATAGAATTTCTATGGTCACATACAAACGCTGGGGTGGAAACATTTCACGAGGGCCAATAAAAGAGTGAGATGTAACTCAGAGAGTAATATCATGAATGTGGAGCTACAGAGGAAAGGAGGTTGGTAAAGGACGCTGAGAAAAGAAGGGCTTTCAAAGAGCCAAGCAGTCACAGCCAGGAAGCACGGGGAACTACACCTCGCCGAGGGGAGATGCTCAGTATCTAAACAAGCACATACTGAACACAGGGGTGAATGCGACAGAATTAACAGATAACAGAAAAACAAGCTTTTGTTTCACTTCAGTTTTTTATGAAGGAAAACAAAATGCTAGACCATTTGTAAGAGTTCTTACCTGCTATATGATAATACAAATATCTAAGAACACACATATCAACTTAGCAAGAAACAAAAGCAACCTGAAGGTACTGAAAGTAAATCATGGTGGCAAAGTCAGAAAAGTGTTTAAGAAGTGGAGATGGACCATCTTAACCCAATTTTTAGAAAAAAAATATTTTGAAAAAGTCAATTCTGGAAATTAAGAAATGAGCAAAATTCTAGCATTAATTAGCAGGCACATTCTTTAGAACTAGGAGTAAGGAAAGCAGTGATTAGAAGACCGACATGGAAAGGGAAACCCAGAAATACAGTAATATCCAGGGGGAAAGTCACAGAAGGATGGAAAGTGGACAGAATAACCAACCAATGCCAAATAGCTTCCTTGCTTCATGTCAGCAGGGTGATTATTTCTTTGTGATCCTATTGAAAATAATTTTTCCCCCAAACTTAGATGAAGACAAAGATACAAAAGGCGAGCTAAGCAAATATGTAAAGTAACATCAAGTAGAAGACAATTCACATACTGGATAACAAACTAAAGACTGAGAAAAGAATGTGGCAGAAAGAATTGGACAAAACCAAGGATAATTTTTGAAACTAGGAAATAGGGTTGTCTCTACTCTCATTCTATATTTTTCCAGAGCAACAACAATCTCTATAATTCATTCTCATAGCCTAGCCAATGAAATTTACTTTCATTTAACTCATTAACAACATTTAGTGAGTATATAGCAGTTGCATACCAATGCCAATTTGGTACTCAATGAACACCAATTTGTGGGGGAATCAGTCACTGATCCTAAAATAAACAGCATCATAATTTCATGAAAAACCTATATGTTTTACATTTCACTGTACAAGTACCAACAACACTTTAATCACATTCTCTGTGTGCTCTTTTCATTATATTTGCTTCTGTTTATGCATGACTGCATATTCTCTGTATGTTCTTTTTATTGTATTTTCTTCTTTTGCAGTGTGGCTGGGACAAATGCATTTGTTGCATTCACCGCAAGCTTTCATATATTTCTAGTCTCTCCCACAGGAACAAAGGTGGCAGTGACCTTTCTTTGGTAAGCTTTTCAAACTCGTAACTCTTCCTTTTGGTTCAGTATCGACCATTCCTCTTGTCACCATGCCTTGCACTGGACTGCACTCATGTCCACAAAGATTAATTGCCATTGTACACTTTTTGTGGAGACGATGTGCGTTTTGGGCATGTCTTCTTATGTTTTCTTCACAGACTTGTCATGCCAAATCTTCAAAATATATTTTCTTCTCTCCAAATAAAGTTGCGACCAGTGGCTCTTTGTTTCCTAAAAAATCACATACAAATTGTATGCTGCAATGTCAGTGATAATGAAGAAAGTTGCCCAGGGCCAATGCTGAGTTCCTCTGCCATAGGAATACATTCTCACGCCCTTATCAAGTGCATCAACACCTGCTTTAATAAAAGCATTATAAAAGTGAATTACAGCAGACTTGTTATTCATCACTTTTATATTGTCATTCTGTGTAAAAAGTACTGTAACTTCCTTTTCTGTCTTGGGAACATAACTTACTAATGTCACATTAGGAGAGAAGGCAAATCTTACTACATACCAGGTGGAGAATTTTTTACTGATGATGACCTGAGTTCTAGAGGCAAATCCCTTTTATCACAGTGAACAGTACCAACTGGTTATATTCTTTGGAAGGAAGTAAGTCAATAGCCAGGCAGACAGAGGTAAACTTTCTGTCCATGGTAATATTTCTTCCAGTTGATCCAAGTGACAGTTCTATACCAATCTTTTTATAATCTCAGAGCCACTACGGTTATTTCTCAGAAGCTTCTCTGATTTCCCTGCATAAAGCTCTGCCACAAAATGGTAGTTTTGAAGAATCACACAAAAGATTCACTGTAATTCCATACTTCCCAGGTGTAGTCAGTAAGTAAAGTCTGAATGGACAATGCCCACGAAAAGACACCAATTCCTCACTGACAGTGAGAGGCTTGTGAGGACTGTAGTAAAGTGAGAGCTTACTAACAACCATATTCCAAAGCTCTCAAACTGGAGCAAACTGACCATGCTGTCTGCAAGTTTTGGTGCTGCAGCATCATCTAAACATAGACATCTCAGTAGGAGTCGCATCTGTGTTCTAAAATCATAGCACAGTAAACTGGAAAATTCTCCTGACTTGAAAAGACCTCATATATTGTCTTCATTTTGCCAGTACACACCACAATTTAGAAGAATTTCAATTACTCTAATATTTTTCTTTTCTTTTTTTTTACAAAATCACCAGAATTTTGAGTGAACACATGCTTACATAACTCTTTGACTAGATGTAGTTTCTAGTTTGTAAACTTGATGATTACATCCACTTTCATTATCAATAAATAGCTGGAACGCATCCAATAGAGTTTCAGGTTCTTCATTCCTGACTGCACTCCCGGCTGAGTCCTCCTAATGTCAGTTGATTATTGTCTCCCCTGAGCCTTTATCGGCTGTGAGTTCCGTATCTTTCCTAATGGTGTTGTCAGCTGAACCACAGGCTACTGTATTTTTACAACGAGGTGTGGTCTTCCTTCTCCTGGGCTCCATATTTTATATTTCTTCTCCATCATCTTCTTCTTCCTCTCCACTGTCTTCCTCAGAACAAATAATTCCACTTTCCACCTCTTTGAATTCTCATTCACTCCCCAAATGAGTAAAAACATCCTCATCATTTCCTTCAAAATCTGACACTATCCGTTCTTCCTCTAACTCAACTACTGACAAATTATATCACCTCTTCACCATATTTGCATCTGTATCAGGAGAAAAAAGTCATTGCTTGACATAAAGGGATTTACAGACTTATCAGATAGTCTTTATTTTCATTCATACATACCTTGTTCTTCACCAAACACAAATAAACTGCTTACGAACTACACTCTGAAAAACACTTACAAAAAAGAATACCAGCTTCTCCTGGGAAAAAAACCCTTCAACGTGTCACTGCTTCTAAGCAAAGTGTCGAGAACTGCTGATCCAAGAGTGCTGACACGTGAAGTGTCACGGACAGGTGGGTAAGGGTCTAATAACAAAAGTCGTAAATAGTGAAACTGGAGCTCCTCATAAACAAATACACAACAACAAAACCACAATGGGGTCAATCCCTGACCCCTGCCATTGGTAAGCACCTGCACACCACAAAATCTTATAAGGAGTTCCAAGTAAAATATATTTTTATAACACAGACCTCAAAGTTGCCTTGCTGATAAATGTCTGGAGTATGAGGAAGACAGGAAATCTTTTATGCAAAAATAAAGCATACAATTTGGATAAAGATTATCCTAACCAAGCAAATTCCATCAGGTAGCACTTCATTTACTTATAATTACTTTTAATTGGAATGTCTGTTTGCCAGTAACAATTATTTCTAAGGGACGATAATTAAGAATTACATGATTACAAATTATTTTCCAAGATCACCTAAGATGGAAATATCTCTGGGCATCAGAATCTCTTTTTATAAAATGTGGGGACTGAACCAAAAGGTCATATAGTAACATATAATACTATAATACTTTATGATAGTAAAATTTCTAATTAAATTTATATTTAAATTATAGGGTTTTACATTTTGGCAGTTCAGCAAAAACTAAACATAAAATTACCATAAGGTCCAATAATTCCTCTCTGACTTATCATACCCAAAAGAACTGAAAGAGAAGATTTGAACAGCTACTTACAACCCAATGTTCATAAAAGCATTATTTATAAAAGCCAAAAGGCAGAAACAATTAAAACGCCCACCAACAGATGAAAGGATAAACAAAATGGGGTATAACCATACAACGGGATATTACATAGCCTTAAAAAGGAATGAAATTCTGATATTTCCTACCACAAGAATAGGACCTTAAAATGTCACATTAAGTAAAATTAGACAAACAAAAAAGGGCAGATACTGCCTGATTCCACTTATATCAAATATCTACAACAGCAAACAACAGAGACAGAAAGGAAGGACGTTAGCAGTTTCTAGGGGCTGAAGAGGAGTGGGGAATTATTGCTTAATAATAATTAACCTGTTTGGGGTAGAGAAGGAATTTTAAAGCAGACAGTGGTGATGATTGCACAACTATATGAATGTAATTAATGTCACCGAGTAGTACTCAAATGCTCAAAATGACTAATTTTATAGACAGAGTAGCCATAAAGTTCTCATGCAATTTAAATAGTTGTTAACAGGAACTTTTTGGCCACCCTGTGTTTTGAACTGCAATAAAAAATTATAGAATTTTAAAACATATATACAGATGAGGAAGCTTAAGACATTCTGTGTGATCCTAGGCAAGTTTCAATCTGTCTAATTTTCAGTTTCTTCATCTGTGAAATAAGAATAATAAAATGAATGGCCAATGCATGGGATTCACAGTGGGACATCTGGCCAGAATTCATGAAAAAAATTCCATGTATTAATAAAACTACTTGATCAACTTATAATGGAACAAAGTAGAGATATACAATACTTCCTAAAAGAGATGGACTAGCTCTGAGGCCTGCCCAACTTGAAACTGTAGCCAGAATGAATATATTATCACCCCTAGGAAGAAATAAGCCAATCACAAACAACACTGAATACTATAGAAAACATAAAAGGCCAAACACCACCTGGGGAAAAAGTGAGAATCTTGGCCAGTGGCTGTCCACATATGTCTCACCCACAGCCAGGCTATTCCTACTGTAAGGAGGATGTTGCCTATTAACGTCAAGTGTTCTAATCCTATTCACAACAAGACCAACAAAATAAAAAATATTTTATTCCATATGAGGATATTTTCTGAACAATGGCATGATTACCTCATCTGGAAAAAAGCATGTATAAGAAGAACATGAAGTGAACTTTAATATAATGGTGCTACTTGTATGCTATTGGTATTTTTATTACCAAACAACTGTTAAAGGTTTGCACGCTGAGATAGGAAACACTCATCCACAGGAAGTGCATTGCAAGTATTAATTCACATACTACTCATCCCAACCCTATGGTATAGGGACAATTATCAACCCCATTTTACAGATAGGAAATAGAAGGGCAGAATTTTTTTTTTTTTTTTGAGACAGAGCCTCAAGCTGTCCCCCTGGGTAGAGTGCCATGGCATTACAGCTCACAGCAACCTCCAACTCCTGGGCTCAAGCGAGTCTCCTGCCTCTGCCTCCCAAGTAGCTGGGACCACAGGCGCCTGCCACAACGCCCGGCTATTTTTTGGTTGCAGCCGTCATTGTTGTTTGGCGGGTCCGGGCTGGGGATTCAAACCCACCACCTTAGGTGTACTAGGCTGGCGCCTTAGCCGGTTGAGCTATAGGCGCCGAGCCAGAAATTTTAAGGTCCTTGCCCATAGTCACACAGCTGGTAAGCGGTGGAGCCTGCAATTGCACTAAGGCTCTTAGCTACTATTTTTTACATAAGCCAAACTTCATACTCCTCAGTGTAAATCAGAGAAAGTTTTAATTGCTGGTACTATTAATATTAGAACAGTCCCCAAAATGTAAGCAATTAGGAATAAGGTCTGCTACTGACAGATGGGGCAGCAGGGGTGGTCGGGGAGGAAAGGTGGTGGTGGTGGGAAAAGAAACATACAGGTGGAGCAAGGGAATACCACCGACAGACTTGGCCCCAGTCTCTAAGTAGGACAGACAACACTGACAGGCCATATTTCATAATCAAAGAAGCAGCCTGAAAATCCAATCTAACTTGATTTTCTCCAAGTAAAAGCCAACAGATCACGGCATTTGCTACCAGCCACTCATTCACAGGGCAAATACTGGGAATGTCCACATTCCATTTGGAATTGAGTTTTATAATGCAGGATACTGGCACACAGGGGAACAATGTCAGAGCATCTTACCAAAGATGTTCGATGCCCCCATCCTCTTAAGCTATCACATCCAATAAGTATCTGGTATTAACATAATCAGCCCATGTGAATACACGAGGGAGGGCCACTGTAAACTACCCCCATGGTTAATTTCCCCCGTTACCTCAGAATCCACACAGGACAGATGCATCAGACTACATCTTCATTCATTACAAGTGAATTCATCACACTCCTCTGGTTCTGATTCCATTTTTAACAACATTCTATTTCATGACTTCCTGCCTAGATCTTTCTATAGGGCAAAAAATGTCCTTGCCATTTGAAATTCGAACAATCTAGTCCACTTAAAAGATGGTTCAAAGGCTTTTTTTTGTAAATTCAACTTCATATGTCAGCCTTACGAGTTAGTTAAGGGATCCACCCATGAGAGATGAATGCTTTTGGCAGCCTTTAAGACCGAGCCAGAACTTGGTCTAAGGTAGTGATGGCTGTCCTGTAAATCCCCAGTAAGTATTCCTACCCTACCCCTCTTCAGGTTCCACATGGTTTTCTTTTGTTTGTTTGTTTGTTTGTTTGTTTGTTTTTAATTGTTGGGGATTCACTGAGGGTATGCATGGTTTTCTTCCTTTTTTCTTTTTTTCCATAGAACTATCTATTGGGGTAGTTATAAAAATTCTACGAGATAAAGGCAATTGTGCTTATCAAATTTACCGGCATATAATAGATAAATGATTATTTCCCCCCTACCTTCACCTCTAGGCTCTATTAAACCAATTAAGTATTAGCAATCAGAAAACTTTACACCCATGCTTCATTAGAGTTTTTACATACTCAATAAGACTACACCAATCCTATTTGTTCTGGGGAAAACAATTTTTTTCCTACTTCTCAGAAACTAAAAACAGACTTCTCAGATACTAAAAATCAAGGATATATTGGCATGTGGCAAGTGGGAAGGGGATCCTAAAAAGCACCTGTCAAAAGCTAAAAGGAATAAAAAATATAATTGACAAAATTGGCAACATAAATAGAAAAACTATATAAATTACCCCAAAGTGAGAAAGACCATTAGTCTAATTCATTGAAAATCACATTAGAATGAAACAGATCCAAACTCTCTCAGCTGTCACCAGACTTACCAAAGTAGTTATCAGAAAACAAAGAGTGAATAGTATAAGGAACAGTAAAACTGAGCATTAATGTTTCAAAATGATCTTTGAGAGTGGAAAAATTGGTAGTAAAACCCATTTTGAGGTCGCATTCTTTTGCATTGCTATTATTATAAAATCATCCAACTTTTGCAAAACCATTCTCACATAAGCCAAATTAAAAATACAAAACAAACAACATAAGGAAAGTTCCATTTCCTGCAAGTCTACATTTTTTTTTCTGGCTGTGGCCGAAAGAATTAAAATTTTATGTTGCAATTACAGTTTTCTCCTTTCAGAGTACCCACACAGCTTTGCTGACAACACACAGCTGCCTTAATCTCCCACGCAGGTTAGTGTAGAGACGACACATGAAAAACCACATTTACCATCAGGATTAAAAAAAAAAAGAAAGATAAAAACAGTACATACCTCGTTCAAATTTTAACCGCTGATAGAGCTGAAACTGATCCACAGGTACCAAACAGGCAATCTGAAACCAGAGATTTTAGAAAGATGAGATTCCAGCTGTTATGGGCCCCTAAGTTACGGCTTTTAAGATCTCCCTTCCTGGTTTTACTTACATTCTCCCTGTGCCCATTGTTTGCAAACTTCTCTTTCTCTACACTGTTCATGCAGTGGCATATGCAGCAACTTTCCAATCATCCCCATTCCTCTCCCATGGCTAGGAATCACTGTTCAAGGCACCACTCACAAACTCATCAATCACCTTCCATTCTTCGATCAGTGACTAAGACTAGACAACCAAATTTTATTAGTTAGACTTCCAAATTATTCTTTGTCATCTAGGACAGATGCTCCTATTCACTCCACATTCAAGAATTTTTTTAAGATTATAATTCTAGCCTTGGAACCCTTAAAAACTAAGGTGATAGAATTATGAAATTAGGGTGGTGCCTGTGGCTCAAGGAGTAGGGCACTGGCCCCATACACCAAAGTGGTGGGTTCAAACCTGGCTCTGGCCAAAAACTACAAAAAAAAAAAAAAAAAGAATTATGAAATTATGAAACTTTTCATATGAAAAGTTTGATTATGAAAACTTCATTTGTCACCTAGGAAATAGTAACTTTTAAAAATATGAAAATAATTGCTTCTGACAAAAACCACTTTATAGAGCTCTCAGTTATCACATATTAATATGCAGATCCTGGTAAAAAAAGAATGTCTAAGATATTTCTTGTGGCTAGACTACCATTTCCATTTCAAATGGCAATATGAATCAAAGGTTTACTAGTACACAGTAATGATTCATATCTAACTGACATTTCAGATTAATCATTTTAAAATTACATTTCAAAGGTGATGCAGGAAAAATTAACTGCCCTTAAATTGGCATTTAAAAAATATTGATTCCAGGTGGTGCCTGTGGCTCAGTGGGTAGGGTGGCGGGTTCAAACCCAGTCCCAGCCAAAATGCAACAAAAAAATAGCCAGGCGTTGTGGCAGGAGCCTGCAGTCCCAGCTACTTGGGAGGCTGAAGCAAGAGAAGCCTGAGCCCAGGAGTTGGAGGTTGCTGTGAGCTGTGATGCCACAGCTCTCTACCGAGGGCAACAAAGTGAGACTCTGTCTCTAAAAAAAAAAATATTGATTCTACAGATGTCACAGGACATAAGTATACTGACATTGCTTAAAAGATTTATAACTGGCTCGGCGCCTGTGGCTCAAGAGGCTAAGGCGCCAGCCACATACACCTAAGGTGGCGGGTTCGCAGCCCGGGCCTGCCAAACAACAATGATGGCTGCAACCAAAAAATGGCTGGGCATTGTGGCGGGCACCTGTGGTCCCAGCTACTTGGAAGGCTGAGGCAGGAGACTCGCTTGAGCCCAGGAGTTGGAGGTTGCTGTGAGCGTGATGCCATGGCACTCTACCCAGGGGGATAGCTTGAGGCTCCGTCTCAAAAAAAAAAAAAAAAAAAAAGATTTATAACTGAGAAAAATCAAAGGATTTAATGTTAGCCTTCAGATTTTCAAAAGGTAATAGAGGACATAGCCTTAGCCTTGTTGATTTCAACTTTAAACTATTAATTTTTTGGTATAAGCTATATCTTGACAGGAGTTCTTACAACTAACAAAAGGAAATCTGCTTGAGAAAACTGGAGTTAGAAAATGATGCAGTTAAAATTAAATAACAAATAAAATACATTTAAAATGCATTCAAAATCTAATCCTCTGCCTTACAAAAATAATTTCATTTATTTATTTTGCAAATGGATCAAACTAAGTTAGCTAAAATGTGTGAAAGACCACAAAAAAAGCAAGTTTAGTCTTCTTCATTCCGAGCAAAGAATGGTTAAACATAAACTTAATTATAAGCACATTTTTCTCCAAATCTCCTTTCTCCAGTTGCAGAGAAAATGTGTTGCCTTTTCATCAGGTATAATCAAAGCTCCTTAGCAATCCTTGTACAAAAAAAAAATATTATGGACAATTTCATCTTGTATATATAACAATACTTTATTTATTATACTGAAAGCCTAGCTTTGTTCATCTGTTATAACACTACCCAGACATCTTTCATGAAAGATAAATGTGTCTCAAACAAAATTTGGGATTGGAGATATAAGGTATAGATAGATAAATTAACTGATGGGAAAATTTGAGGAACCAGGGTTGAATCCCTGACTTTGTCACTGACACACTGTGGGTGAAAGAAATAACCCAATGCTACTTCAAGGTCATATCATCCGGGCCCAAGAGACCACAGTGGATATGATGAATCTATTTTAACCACCTTTCCAAAAGCTCTTTAAGGTCTTTGATTCTATGTATCACACTCACCACCTTCTAAAATAGTTTGTAGGCTGATGAAGAATTTCTTTAAATCCATCAAAGTTAGCCCCTAACAATTTTGATGTTTTGATGACAAGTAACATATAACAGCTGTGTCAAATTCAGTGTATGGAAGACAAGGAAAACAGAAAATGTTTTAGACATAGATGAAATGCTAATAAGAAAATAGCAGAAATTAATGCAGTAACAAAAAGTTAACAACAGGAGACATGGATGTTTAACTTTAAATTAAAAAGATACATTTCATTACAGTATACATTACCATCAGCAGGGAAGATAGGGTCTCTCATTTTTTATCTTTCACTCTACTTTGGATATCCTATTTATTACAAATCAAATGTCTACATGGAATTAAGACTTTATAAGGTAAATCAATTTTTCTATTGAAATTTGTGATCACAAAAAGTTAATTCCATCACTTCTCATTTCTATTTGATCCTTTGGAATAAAAATCATCTCCAGAACACACCATTCTCTTCCCCAGCCCCCAGCATTTAGGCTTGCATCTTCTTCACATACTTGTAGACAATGACCACCAGTAAGGAAAGGGTTGAAAGCCTGAGGCATACAATTAGGAAGGGCACATAGAAGCTACACTCAAGGAACTTAAATTATTCTGAAAGCAACAAATACATAGCAAATCCCCCAAAGATCTACTCCACCTGTTATCTGTTGAATTTTGCAGACTAGAGTGAATTTTCTGAAATACATTTTTAGTTTATGATGAGAGAAAATTGGACCTGGTTAAAAGAATAACAAATGATCTAAAGTATTAAATTCCTGGTTCTATTGGCATTTGGAATTAACACACAATTGCTTGATGCCTCTGTTTCTACCATTATAAAACTGAAATAATTGTGTTACAATGATTATTGGAAGACCCAGTCAAGTTGCATGTAAAAGAGCTACAACCAATTTTTGGAGGATACTCACAAGTACTCCAAAATTGGTTTGCTAGACTAACAGTCCTAGAGAATAATAAAAGAATACAAAGGGGAATCTTGTGGTATATATTTATCCTCTTTTTTTGCCAAAAAAGGCATTCTAAATCACATCAGAACATATTAAAAAATAAAGTTGCCAAATTTGCATAGAGATTTTCTAAATGCCATTCCCCCAACTTCCTCTAATGATAACTAACACCTGTATAACCATAGTCAGTACAGAAAAAAATGAAACGTGCACTGATACAATCAAATTATCTTCAGGCCTTTTTCAAACTTTGCAAATTATCCCATTAAGGCCCTTTTGTCTATCCAGATCCAGTTCAGGCTATCATCTTGCATCTTACTTTGGTGTTTTCTAGGTCTTCCAACCTGTGCCAGCTCCTCAGTTTACCTTTCATGACCTTGATGTGTTTGAAGAGCCCATACTGGTACAGTGTTCCCCAACTGAATTTTTCCAATGCTTTCTCATTAGATTCAGGTTATGTTTTGGCAAGGTCACAGACATGACCTAGGGGCCGTCAGGAGCTGCACAAGGATAATGTGTCTCATTACTGGGGATGTTAACTTTTTAACCTGGTTAAGGTAGCATCTACCAGGTTTCTCCAGCCTTTGTGATCAATAAATATCTTGGAGGAAGATACCTTGAGACTATGCAAAGTCCCGTTTCTCATCACACCTTTGCCCACTAGTTTTTTCATCTCTTGATAATTCTTCCCCCAAATAATTATTACTGTAGAATGTGCTTAATAATTACTTTCTATTTTCCATGATTCATTCTGTGTTTGGTGATTCACATTCTAGTAAGAAAAGCTGTCCCTCTTCCCCTATTTGTTTATTCCATTTTCTAATTTAGCTCAGCATGGACTGATTTTTTAATTCAGTGGGTTCTAATCTATTACTAACCAAATCCATATTCAAGCAGAAGCAAAGGTCTCTAAGTGTCTTCTCAACTCTTGAGACCACTTCCCTCAGCACTACTAAAAAGTCTTTAACTTGATTTAAAGTTATTTTTTGATACCTCTTTTCTGAAATTTATGCCAGTTTGTCCATTAAACAGAAATTTCTCTCTCCTCCAATCTAAACACAAAAGACTGCCTTTCCTTATCATCATCATTTGAGAAACTTTCCAGAAAGAAAAAACTTTAATTCAAAGAGACTATAAATTCAGTTTCATTTTAATAGAATAAGATCAATAATATAAGAAAAATAACAATAAAAAGCTACTAATGGCCGATAGTCACTATTTTGTTTGGTTTTGTTTCTGATGAAAATGAACCTGAGGATCTTTATTCCATACTCAGTTCTGCTGAATGTCCTTGCTTTTCCCTTCCACCTACAGCACAGCATAATTAGGAAAATCAGAGTCCACCTAGTGTAGCAGTGTGGTAACCACTACACATGCAGCAGTGGGGTAACCACCAGACAGAATACTTAACTGGATGTCTCTAATATCCATAATGGAGAAGAAACAAAAAGAGATGCACACCCTTGATTAGCGGTGTTAACCATAACACTTGTATACATTTATACAAGCATCACCGGCCAGCGGCATGCGGTGGCTCACACCTGTAATCCTAGCACTCTGGGAAGCCAAGTCAGGTAGACTGCTTGAGCTCAGGAGTTTGAGACCAGCCTGAGCAAGAGTGAGACCCCATCTCTACTAAAGGTAGAAAAACTAGCCAAGCATTGTACCAGGTACCTGTAGTCTCAGCTACTTGGGGGGCTGAGGCAAGAGGATCTCTTAAATCTAGGAGTTTGAGATTGCTGTGAGCTATAAAAGACAGCATGGCACTCTACCTAGGACAACAGAGTGAGACGCTGTCTCAAAAAATAAAATAGAATAAAATAAAATAAAATAACCAAAAACTAAAAAAAGATAAACAAGTATCACCACCTACATTTATACTAACCCTACAAAAACTAAAGAAAAAGAAGGGGCAGAGAGTGGAGCCTGCTCACCACAGAAGCATATATGCTGAGAGTGGTATGTATTCCCATAAGAAATACTAATAAATACAATATATACTGCATTTGGGTTAGGAAACTAATGCTCAAACTTTAGCTCAGCATGGACTGATTTTTTAATTCAGTGGGTTCTAATCTATTACTAACCAAATCACTTGAAAGAGAAGTTAGGGATCAGTTTCAGGGAGGTATACACATCAGAATCTGAAAAGCCAGTCCAAAGAAGGAAGCACCCAGACTTTACTCATGTTTGGCCCTTTAAATCACGCTCCTGCTACAGGTACTTTCAAAAATTAAGAAATAGGCTGAACGTATAAAAAGCAGATCAGTCCATCTGGAGATAGAACTGACCACTACTAGATTATCATAACCCGCCAAGGTTTTGGCAATTTTGTGGGGTGTTATGACTACTGGATGTAAAAGCAGGAGAAATAATACTTGGCTTAGAGATCAATGTCCAATCACACTAATACAGAAACTAAGAATGTTTTTTATTTCAACCCAGAACTGCTCCTCCTAACAGAGAACAAAAAAGGGGCAGCGCCTGTGGCTCAGTGAGTAGGGCACTGGCCCCATATACTGAGGGTAATGGGTTCAAACCCAGCTCCGGCCTAACTGCAACAAAAAAACAGCTGGGTGTTGTGGCAGGCACCTGTAGTCCCAGCTACTTGGGAGGCTGAGGCAAGAGAATCACCTAAGCCCAGGAGTTGGAGGTTGCTATGAGCTGTGACTTCACAGCACTCCACTGAGGGTTAAGTGAAACTCTGTCCCCAAAAAAATCAAAAAAGGCACATTCACTCCATTCACCTAAGTAAAACTCACAAACTCAAGTCTTACCTAAATTCTAGATAACAAATCCTGATTGGAAAAAAATCAAGAGGGCATCAACACCTGAAAGGCAGAAGAGAGGGCCCCTGGGAGAGGGAAAGGTGGGGGAGAAGTAGAATTCCAGGGCTAGAGATGGTCTTCACAGTTTGCTGCTGAGGATGGCTTTGGCTGCTATTTTTCCCATGTTCTGCAGACGTCTCCATACACTATGAAACCCAGATCATCTTCCCACATCATGCCCTGGTTTGTCCTCCCTCAACTCATCCCATGGGGAAATGGACACGTGCACGTCCACGTGACACACTCAACCCACCGCTGCTTAGCTTCCCTATATTTAGTTAAAGAAGAATCTCAGAATTCTTTTTCTCCACTTACATGCAGTTTTAAATACATTCTAAAACACTTTTAAAGACTTTCCATAGGCTCGGCGCCTATAGCTCAACCGGCTAAGGCGCCAGCCACGTACACCTAATGTGGCGGGTTCGAATCCCCAGCCCGGACCCGCCAAACAACAATGACGGCTGCAACCAAAAAATAGCCGGGCGTTGTGGCGGGCGCCTGTGGTCCCAGCTACTTGGGAGGCAGAGGCAGGAGACTCGCTTGAGCCCAGGAGTTGGAGGTTGCTGTGAGCTGTAATGCCATGGCACTCTACCCAGGGGGACAGCTTGAGGCTCTGTCTCAAAAAAAAAAAAAAAAAAAAAAAAAAGACTTTCCATAAACAAAATTCAGCTGAGAACATCAAAAATCTCTATTAACTCTGGCTTGGTGGAGTCCTTTATCTCTTACCACCTGAAAGGCTTACTTTTCTCCAGCCAGCACATATTGCAGCTAAAGGTTATTACAGACATATTCAATCCCTCCCCATTCAGATCCTTAAACCACAGTAACCAGAATATGGCCTCTTGCCAGGACATCCCGATTCTTCATCTGCCCCAGCTACCTACTGTGATAATGGGAAGGATGAATGCTAAGAGAAGAGAAAGCAAGTGGAGGTGGTGCTGAAGGAGACCTGGGGAGAACCCTTGGATCCTGTGACTCTTAGTAGCCTTTCTCAAAGCCACCCTAAGTAAATAAGCAATCTAAGTAAAAACTATTCATTTTGCGAACATAGCTTCAAATTCCTTTGTACTCTATCCCATTCCTCCTTCCCTCTAGCACAGCCCTCCAGAGTGGCACAAAAATTCCTTCCTATGGAAATTCTGGAGCCCCCATTCTTGGCAGCTGCACCCACCCTTCCTCTGATGTGTGCTGTGACACTAGCAGACACTGGCAGGTTGGCCATTTCCATAGCCTGGGACTTGGAAGGAGTATTAGTGGCAGTTGGAGGAAATTAGATTTCCCAGGCTGTGGAATGGCAGGTACTACTCAGAAAGGATTATTCACTCACCGCTGAAATTGTACGTGGCCCAGAAGCGTGGTTCAGGCCCTCCCAGAAGTGACAATAGGCTAGTTCCATAACACCATAGGGGAACTGCTTAAACTAGACATCACCTTTTTAAACAGAGCTTTGTCTGAAATAATGCTATCAGAATAAACAATCTGTGTCCTGTCTTTCATATTTCCATGTTGGACAAGATTCCTAGATTCAATACATTGGAAAAGTTCCACAGAGCCACTGCTGCAAGTACCAGATGATGCAATGAAGGAAAGTTTTACTTTTTTCCTGGCTCCTCATGGGTTCACGTCTAGCCATAAGTCCTCCAGAGTTACTAGGTGTTTTGTTTTGTTTTGTTTTGTTTTTGCTGTTTTTGGCCAGGGCTGGGTTTGAACCTGCCACCTCTGGCATACAGAGCTGACGCCCTTCTCCTTTGAGCCACAGGCACCACCCAGAGTCACTAGTTTTTAACAACGTCCATAACACTGAAGGGGAAATTACCATTTTCTATTATTTCCTACACAAAAAAACAGTCCCATTGGTATCTGTGGGGGACTGGTTCCAAGACCTCCCATAGACACCAAAATATTCAGATGCACAAGTCCCTGGTATAAAATAAAGCAGTGTATTTGCATATAACTTATACACATCCTCCTATATACCTTTTCAATGATCTTTAAATTAAATAAAATACCTAATACGATAAAAATGCAAGGTAAATAGTTGTTATACTGGGACAGCACCTGTAACTCAGTGGGTAGGGCACCGGCCACAGACACCCAGGCTGGCAGGTTCAAACCCGGCCTGAGCCAACTAAACAGCAATGACAACTGCAAGAAAAACATAGGCAGGCATTGTGGCAGGTGCCTGTAGTCCCAGATACTTGGGAGGCTAAGGCAAGAGAATCCCTTAAGCCCAAGAGTTTGAGGTTTCTGTGAGCTGTGATACCACAGCACTCTACTGAGGGTGACACAGTGAGACTGTCTCAAAAAAGAAAAATAAATAGCTGTTATACCATATTGTTCAGGGAATAATGACAAGGGGAAAAGCCTGTACATGTTCAGTACCAACACAATTTTTCTTCTGAATATTTTTGATCTGTAGCTGATTAAACCATGGATGTACAATCCATAGAAACCAAGGACTTGAACTAGGCATTAAATGCTTCACTAATGAGGCTATTTCTACTAGAGAAAAGTTAAGTGGCAAGGTCACAGCTGAGCCAATTTGGAGGTATCAAGAAGACAGGCGCATGGCACATAGCCAACTATGTAAGCCAGAGCTATATGGTCAAGGCAAGAGCTGAAATTGCTAGTGCCCTCTGAAGATGGAAACACGCTAGACTTAACCACATCTTGTAAGGCATGGAATGATAAAGAATCATATGTTGTAACATAAATACCGGCAGGACAAAAGGAACCAGCACTAACCAGTACTATTTTTAAGAAGCAAAGGATATTTATGTGTTATCTGTGTAATTCAACACTTTTTTTTTTTTTTTTTTTGCAGTTTTTGGCCGGGGCTGGGTTTGAACCTGCCACCTCCAGCATATGAGGCTGGCGCCCTACTCCTTTGAGCCACAGGTACTGTCCAATTCAACACTTCTTAAAAGATTGAAAGTAGTAGTGGTCAGGGAGACAGAATCCTATAGAATCCAGTTAAGCACCAAGCACAAGAATGAGCTCCATTGTAATATGCTCAATAATAAGTAGATTATGAGATATATCAAGGAAAAAATCATAACTGTATATGATGGAATCCTGATGAAAAGCAAGTTAGAAAGGAAGGTGGTACAGCTTAACTTCATGTGTGTGTGGTGTTTCCTTTCAAAGAAAGAGTTCCATGTAAACCAGCGGTTCTCAACCTGTGGTTTAATACAGGAACTGTATTAAAGGGCTGTGGCATGAGAAAGGTTGAGAACCACTGATGTAAACTGATGAAGTTACCTGTATCTCCAATATAAACTTCTATTCAGTTCTCAATTCAAAATGAGAAACAATCACCACCACCATGTTTTTTACCACTCTAAAAAAATAGAAGCAAGTTACTTAAGGACATTTGATTACTGCATATTTATGCCTACCTTTGGTCAAGCTCTCAGCAAGAACAATGAGCAGGAGTGACCCTTAATGCCCTAAAACAGGTGTCCTCAAACTACGGCCCTGCGGGCCACATGCAGCCTAACGAGGATGTTTATCCAGCCCGCCGGGTGTTTTTGCCGCCCCTGCCTGTCCTGCTTAGCAGCCAACTCATCCTGGGACCCGCAGTCTAGCCCTCCAAAAGTCTGAGGGACAGTGAACTGGCCCTCTGTTTAAAAAGTTTGAGGACCCCTGCCCTAAAATATCTTCCACTCATTTAATAAGAAAAAGACTTTAGAAAATTTAAGAAATACCACAGCTGAGTTTGGAATATGATTTTTCCCCCAAAATAGACTTTTATAAATTTTTAATTTTTTAAATTTTTTTAAATTAAATCATAATCATGTGTACATTGATGCATTTATGGAGTTCAGTGTACTGATTTGATATACAATGTGAAATGCCTACATCAAACTGATTAACACATCCATCACCTCACTTACTTATTTGTTGTGGTTAAGACAATTATACTCTTTTCTTAATAGTTTTGAAATGTACCATTGCATCATGCACATTAGGTAAGGTCCCCCCCAAATGCCCTCCCTCCTCCCATCTCCACTCTCCTTTCCCTTCTTTCTTCTCTTCCCTTCTACTTTCTGGACTATAGTTATGTTTTGCCATTCATATGAGTCTGTAGGTGGTTATATATTGATTTCATAGTAGTATTGAGTACATTGAATACTTTTTTTTTCCATTCTTGAGATACTTTACTAAAAAGAATATGTTCCAGCTCCACCCAGGTAAATGTAAAAGATGTGAAGTCTCTATCTTTTTATAACTGCATAGTATTCCAGGGTGTACATATACCACAATTGACTTTTATAATTTTTTTTTAATTTATTGTTGGGGATTCATTGAGGGTACAAGAAACCAGGATTCACTGATTGCATTTGTTAGGTAAAGTCCCTCTTACAATCGTGTCTTGCCCCCAAAAGGTGTGGCACACACCAAGACCCCACCTCCCTCCCTCCTTCTCTCTCTCTGCTAATCCCTTCCCCATTCCTCCCTCCTTCTTCCTCTCTCTGCTCACCCCCTCCCCTTGTCATTAATTGTCCTCATATCAAAATTGAGTACATAGGATTTTAAAGAGCCATTATGGGGTTTGCTTGGTTTTACTATATGACCTAAAATAAAATTTGCTTTTAGAATAAAACTGAATAAAGAGAACCATAAGCAGGAAAGTGTGACAGGGAAAATACAAAGAGAAAAGCAATCAGGAAATTCAAGCTCTAGTCTAAAGAAGGATGAGACGAACTCTGGCCAGTCTTAACCCACTCATCCAGACATATTAGCCCTAACATTCAATATCCAAAATGCCAATGGCTGATGGCCGCCATTTACTGAAAAGTCTAGAACAGCAACTAAGCAATTGAGCTTTCTGCAATGATGGAAATGTTCTACTCTGTGCAGTTGAATCTGGTAATCATTTGCCACCTGTGGCTATGGAACACCTAAAAACCTTTACTGACTAGTCTAACCAAAGAACTGAATTTTTAATTTTATTTAATTTTAATTAATCTGAATAGCCACAGGTGGCTAGTGGTTCCTGAATTGGACAGTACAAGTCTAGAATATAGGACTCCGATTAATTTCATAAGCTTGTTTTGAAATTTCACCAAACTATCCATTTCATTTATGTTTAATAGATTTTGCATACATGAATTCTATAAGAATTCACACCAGACACAGCTCTTACTGCCTGTCCCAATCCTCACATTTCACTTTTATAGTTATCTGACTCATCTGTTGATCAGAAGCTCTACGAGGACAGCACTGGTGGGCCTGGATTGGTCCTGCATACTCTGAACTCCTTATTAACCCTTGTGATCGTTCAGACACCAGAGGAGCAAGTCAAAAAGGAAGCATCAGTCCTGGAAAGATTAGGCATAACCAGACACTTTCAAATACTGAGGCTCCTTTGAGAAGCAATTTCTAAGTGACATAGATCAACAGTATTCTTAGTAGCTAGTCTAATTTTCTCCTGCCATAATTTCCTTTTACCCTACACACACGAACATAAACAGAGGTTCTCACCATAGGATTTATATATTCAATATTACCTTTCTACCAAAAAATTAAATTATTTCATGAATTCCTTAAAATGAGTCATTTCTAAACCATTAACTATTCCTTGTATGCCTCCCTAAACATACAACTACCCTTCTAAGGTCACTGTCACTTGTACAATTCATCTGACATTCCATAAACTGAACACAGGGTATCCAGATATAGATTGATTAGAAATCATCTATACCAGATGGCACTGTAGCTCGGTCAGTAGGGTGCCAGCCACCTACACTGAGGCTAGCGGGTTTGAACCTGGCTCAGGCCTGCTAAAACAACAGTGACAACTGCAACAAAAAAATAGCCGGACATTGTGGTGGGTGCCTGTAGTCCCAGCTACTTGGGAGGCTGAGGCAAGAGAATTGCTTAAGCCCAAGAGTTTGAGTTGCTGTGAGCTGTGACACCCCAGCACTCTACCCATGGCCACAGTTTGAGACTCTGTCTCCAAAAAAAAAAAAAAAATCATCTATGCCAGTTTTCTGACTACTTTGCTTATAAAGCAAAAGACATATATGTAAAAGCATTTATATTCATAAATAATTAATAATACTTATAATAAATAATTTCTTCACATACTTATATGCACTCAATATGTTGAGCTAACAATTACCTACCTAGTTCTACTCTTAATGCCATATAGTTAAGAAAGCTAGAAAGAACTAGATTAGAACTATATCTCTTCTACTTTCTAGCTATATGCTTTGGGATAAGTTACTCCAATCCTCTGGGCCTCAGGTTTCCTATCTGAAAGTAAGACCCAATTTCATGGGATTTGCTGAGAGAATTACATAACAGACCAGCTATGACCACATCTAGAAGGCTACCTGCTATAAAGTAGGTGTTCTGTGTCTGCTGAATAAATAACTTATTTCGTTTGTTTCTTGGGGCATCTTTCAGAGGCTCACAAAATCCCTAAAAATGGATAAAAAATCATTATAATATAAAGTGAACAAGATTTTAAAATAAAAAGGCAGATTTTAAGGATAAGTTGATGACCAGGGATTGAACAAACAAAAGAAAGTGTTAAATCACAGTCTTAAGAAAATGGGAGAACTCACTCAAAAAAGAAAGTTGCCTAATACAGATCAACAGAAGGCCTCTGATGCTTGGAAATGGTTCCATTCAGCCTATCACTATAAAATCACAATTTATATTTTCAATAACTGTGGCTAATCTGTGGTCTATTTATCTTTAAGTAATAAAAAAAAAATCACAAAGCCACTCACTACTTAGCCTCCAAACCTCATACTGATAAAGTTGATCTCTAGCACCTTTGCCTGTTACAGAGCTGCTTCAACAGTGAAGATCCATAAATAGAACTGAGGCAAATGACAGCTTTAACAGTTTATGGAAAGAACATAAAGGTATTTATAGCAATAAAGCACGCCTTTATAAAGGTAATCTGCATTTCGTTGCAAGACTCCCTGGTATGGAGGTACATAAAGAGTCAAGATCCTAATAAATGTTAATAATATCATTAACAAAGAAGGGAAGATATGGTATCCCTACATACCTCAGCTTCCTGCAGGGTCCCATGGTTTAGGCACACCATGTCTGGGCAAGTGATGGGAGACCCACATCCTTCTCGGATTGCCAGCTGCATGTACTGTTTCAGGCACTAGGAGTTAAGAAGAAAAAAGACAGACAATTACCCACCTCATTACAGTAGCACAAAGGTTGCCTAACAGAACCAGTCACTGCCTCTTTTTCCTTAATTGGCTGTCCTGGGCTCTTGTACACAGGAAACATAAGTTATCACAAGTGCAAATACTAAGAGCCATCACTTTGGAAAGAATGCAGAGACAGGTGATTCACTGTGTATGACTTCATCCTAAGAGTTTATTCAAGTCAGATTCCTGCATGCTTTCTCCCACCCTGAATTGTGAAAAGAAGAAATGCTCTTTTCTTTTCTTTCTTTCTTTTTTTTTTTAATTTTTAAAACAAGGTCTCACTGTTGCCCCAGGTTAGAGTGTGGTGGCATCAGCTCAGCTCATAGCAAACTCAGACTCCTGAGTTCAAGCAACCACAATGCCTGGATAATTTTTCTATTTTTGCAGAAATGAGGGTCTTGCTCAGGCTCAAACTCCTAGGCTCAAGGAATCCTTCCTACCAGGCCTCCCGAAGTGCTAGGATTACAGGTGTGAGCCACCACACCCAGCTCTTTTCTAATGGGAAGGTCACCTTACTTTCTAAAACAACTTCTGTTATCTTCCAATTCCATTTTTACCTGAAAGTCTCACCATCAAAAAGCAAACAATTCAGTGATTAGCTCGCACTTAGCTAGCCAAACAGAAACAAAGTGAGATGAAGGCAGTGACTTACTTAGGAATACATTTAAAAGCAAATGTACCTGGAGAAGAGAATGTCAAGTTGAGAAACTCAGGGGACTTTCTGCTGATAAATGATGGCAAAGACACAGGGAGAATGAGACCTTCCCGAAACTATGGGCCTCGGTGGGTGCCATGGTGAGAAGGTTTGAGTAGAAAAAAGGTACAGGTCACTCAAGAAAAGAAGAAATTGGACAAAAAAAAAGATATCCAGAGAAGAGGGAGGACATCAAGAGGAACCTGGTCTACTCATGCACTGCCTGATGTATGTGAACCTCGGAGCAGTGGGGCACAGTGGGAAGGCAGGAGAGGGACTGACAACTCTGCAGACGTCTCTAATGCCTCCCCCTCTCCCTCCCAATCCATCTGTACTCACTCACAGGAAACTGAAGCTAACAAACAAAACTCTAAGAAATCCAAAAGTTGGCTCTTCAATTTCTACTAATTTGCTCATAATTGTAAGCCTTTTTCGATATGCATGAAAAAATAGTCCAGCTCAAATGTATACCCCACGAAAAATACACAGCTAGTCAAAAACAAAGTAATGACTCTTACAAAGTGGTGCTTACTTAGAATCGGGTTTAGATGTTTCAAATGTATACCCTAAAGCAGTGGTTCTCAACCTTTCTAATGCTGTGACCCTTTAATACAGTTCCTCATGTTGTGGTGACCCCAACCATAAAATTATTTTTGCTGCTACTTAATAACTGTAATTTTTGTTACTGTTATGAATTGCAATGTAAATATCTGATATGCAGGATATATTTAGGCAACCCCTATGAAAGGGTTGTTCAATCCCCAAAGGGGTTGCGACCCACAGGTTGAGAACTGCTGCCCTAAAGTATCAACTTGCTACATTAAAAATATTGCCATTCCACCAACTTTTTATAAAAGCATAAACCATTAAATACAATTCAGAATACTAAAGACACAGTTGTGAAATCTCTTCCTTTCATTGATACTCTTTATTCATTTTCCCCACCTGAAGATAAAACTAACATCACTACTATTTTATTTCCAAAAAATACTTGATTAAAACAACCTTTACAATGTATGGATGAATCAATCCAAGGCAAATCATTTAAGCCAGATTTGTATCTCTTCATGCAGCTGATCATTTCCTTTCTCCAAAGAGTCATTTTTTTCTATGATGTTCTTCACAGCAAAAACTAGAAAATAACCTTAAATATCCAAAATAGAAGAACACAAATATATTTTGCTAAATTTATGCAATGAAATGCTACAGAATCATGAAAAATATTTTGAAATGATATTCAAGGACATGGGGAAAATGCTTGTGATTTAGCTTAAAGTGAGAAATAAAAAGCTATCCGGAAGCAGAGGGCCTGTTAAGTCACTCTCCCCTTACAACTGACCTCAATAGAGACAGTATATTTTAACCTTGACTTTCTTATTCAAGAGAAGGGTGAACAATGAACAATCATTTGCTCTAGGACTTACTGTCTGTACCCAGCATGGTCCCCAGTACCAGGAACAGTGGAATGTAGAAGACAGTGGCAGGAAGAAAACATGGGGAAGAATTCTGAAGAAAAGACAAAACCCCAGAGGAACAGAAAAAGTAGCTCACAAAAAGGTGTATCACACCAAGAGAACAAATGAATAAATGATGGGAAAGGCTGTCCCTCTTGTTCCCATCAGCCTTACCAGTTCCAGAGTTACTGCCTTAATCCTCCCTCTCACCCCCAAACTGCCACTTAAAAAGATTTAAGACTCTGAAAATATATGATCTTCAGGCTCAAGGGGAAGGTATCTGAGGAAAACAAGGTGAACTTCAGATCCTAATACCTGGGTTGTACTACATAAGCCCTGATCTACTTGAATCTATGACCAAATTGTACTTCCCTTAATTTTAAAAATAAGAACAATAATACCTATTGTTGTTACCTCACAGGATTTAACACACATGAAAACAACTGAAATTTTATATACTAAATTTGGAAATTGCAGAATATTAGGTCATATTATTACTCTTCTTCTCCTGGTCTGAGACTGTCTATCAAAAACTTGTGGGAATATTTATAATGATATCTGCATACCTTCATGCAGCCTCTCAGAGTTATTTGGATCTGTGGGAAAAAGATTAAATAGGATCTATAGATATTATGCAAGTCTTCATGGACAAAAAAATTTCATTTCGACTTATACTGCAAATTTGTTAAGTTGCCAGCCTCCCCAAGGGCTTATAATGGATGTTCCATTTGCTAATGTAATATTTGTAGGTACACTGCAAACCACGATACATCAACCTAATGAATTTCGAAACTTACCACAAGCACTCTCCTAGCCGAAAGTAATATTATGTGTGACCCATGATTTCAGTAGAGAAGTTAGAGCCTACATGCTGACTACGAGTTTACTCTTTAATTCTAAGAAACACCGGTTCATGCTAGAGGTTTGTTAAGTGTGTGTTGCCAGGTAATCCTCTAGCACAGATACTTTGAGGGTCCGTCAGGGTGGGCATGTGATCCTACTCAAAGGCAGAGAGAGAAAACAACTAGTTCCAATACTGTTTCCTACTGAACTGTCAAGTACTTCAGGTTCATGATATGCCTTCCATTATCTGTCACTAAAATGTTTAATCTCAAAGCCTTCCTCTCTTTTCAATTCCTCTGACTAAAAGCACAAAAGAGGGAAAGACATTCACAAGAACACCATGTATTATGTTATACAAACCAAATATAGATGCGTGGTTAACAATTCTGGGGGACACTGGTATCTAACTTATAAATAAAGACAGAGAAATATAGGGGAAGAAAAGAAAATTATTATCATTTAGTACCATTTAAAAAACTGTATTCCATTAAACAATAGCATAAACAGGTTATCTAAATATGCAATTTTCTCAAGAACTAACAAATTCTAAGGGGAATGGTTCAAATAGAACATTCCAAAAACCCAAATGACCCAAGAAAGAAATGTTTTCTCTTGAATAGTCAACATTTTACTTAGTTTGGTAGAATTTGGAGTAATTTTTAAGCCACAAAAGGTTACATCTAACAAGGACTGTTCACCAAACTTACTCTACAATCCTCAAGGATTCAGATGAGATTTAACTATCACAGACATGGTGAACCAGATGACTCACATTATCTCTTCCAACTCTGAGAGTCTATGAATTATGTATAATGGAATGTTGGCAGAAAGTGGTTTCTCCTAGACACCTTTATAGGGTGATAGTTTTCAACGTACCATTGGCCTGGGAATTCTTCACGTAAGATTTCTTCTCTATTATGGTGGACATGGCAAAAAGGGTCACACTGTTAAGACAAAGCTGCTATGTACCTACCCACGAACAAACCACAGGAGTGGGGAGGAAATACGTATATATGCTTTTTAACTTACTCTAAGTACCTGTGTCACTAGATTACACCTATTTAAATGGTTTTTTTTTTTTTGTATGAGGGAAGCATTACAATGAAGAGTCAGTGAAAATAGATTGCAATGATCATGATTGAAGTACCAGCTTTGAAGTCTCCTCTGCGTTTCAGGTCATTACCCTCTCTAGCTACAGTGCTGTCATTTACAAACCGGGACAATATCACTCACCTAGCCTGCTCTAGAGTAAATGGGGAGTTGGTCCCTCATTAGAGTACATACATAAAAATACTCAGAGAATTGAAAACGTGTATGCAAAGTATAAATGAAGAATGAAATAGATGGCTCTGAATCAGAAGCCTGGCAGAAACGGAAGCCCCAGAGGTCAGTCGCATGAGCAGAGTGGAGATAATAGTTTCTGCTGGGAGGAAGGTGGTACTGGGTGCTGTCAGTTAAAGTTTAAATTGACCTCCAGGATCTTGGATCCTTCTGGATGCTGGTGCTGGGGTCCTGAGATGAAAGGAGGACTGGCTTGGAGCCAAGTTGGTAAAGTATGGACCTAGGGTTTGTCATCCTAGGTCAGGCCTGAGTGGAAAGGAAGGTGATGCGGGGGAAAGTACCAATTGGCCAGAACCCAGACAGGCCTCAAGTGCCTGTTTTGCTTTTTATAATTACAGGTACAATGCGTACATTCAGGTGGCTGTTCCATAAAACATAGACTAACATTTCTCTGCCTCAGACACAATTACATCACAATGTCTCCACTGTGTTCTAAATAACATCTCATGTTGAAGCCAACATTCTATTAATTCCACTTCAGACTATGATCTCTACACATGAGCCAAGGAGAAAGCCTTCTTTGTTGAATACTGTTGAGTTACATTATCAGAACAACTCAAGATGGTATCTCTCTCAACTCAAAAGATGGCACACTAAAAGTATCCGGTTTGAAAAATTCACATAAATCAATAGTCTATAGCTAGGCAGGAAAAATATTTCTGGATGTAATCTGATTCTAAACTTTCTCCCACAAAACCCCTTTCAGAGACCTTGGCTTTTTATCAATCTAAAATTACTGACAGCAACCGACTTGTCCATCATATGTGTTTGCCAACCACACAGGACAAGGAAGATGGATAGGAAAACCTGATACCACACAGTTAAAAAGAAGAAGCCCCCAACCAAACAAAAAGCCATAAATAAGCATGGATGAAAGAGACCTTAGTTTTACAGTTCTCATCCCTCAGCTTCTCTTGTTCCAGAAAGCTTTCCAGCCCCAGCTCCCAGTCTAGAGGGCACCTAGCCCACCTGACTGCCTAGCTAGCACTGCTCTTTTCAAACTGAGCGCAAGGGTATATTCTTGGGAGTCCAAGAGTTCTTCCTGGCAAGATTTTTCCCATTTTATGTTTACTCAGGCAGGGGTAGAAACCTGTGGCCTTCTGATTTCAACCTGTGGCCTTTCTGATCTGTTTTTCTTAAGCACCAAAGGAGGCAAGAAAAGCTTCCTCTGTCTCTGATGTACCCTTTTAATAAAATGATTTGTTATGTAAAATTTAGATTTAGTCAAAAGGCAACATACTTCCTTAAGCTTCTCCACCCTTGCCTGGTCACTCCTTATTTCCACCCAACTGCAATGTTCACACTTGCGTTTGTGGTGCTTTCCTTTGCCAGGGAGGAATCCTTGCATTGTCACTGCAGATGAGAAAAGAATAGAAGAATCTGGGCCTGGTACAAGTCAAGTTTTTAGTGATTCCACCAGAGAATCACAAGTGGCAGAATCACTGAATTTCCTCTTACTTTTTGGAATATGCCAAGTCCAGAGCCTACCTAAAAACTGACTTAACTGCAGCTAAACCCATTAAATTCATGTTAACTTAAATTTCACTGATATGTAATTTTTGTCAATACTCATCTTGCACATTTTTTTTCTGGTGTTCTTACTATAAGAGACCTATACCTAAATGTGCTTATATAGTACTTGTATTATGTTTACATAAGTTTTAATAACACTCTAAAAAAATTTTAAAATAGCTCAATTATGAGTTTCTAATGATTACAGGCATGAGCCACCATGCCCAGACTATCTTTTAACTTTCTTAATGATGTCCATGGAAGCATAAAGGTTTTAAATTTTGATGAAGTTCAATTCATGTATTATTTCTCTTGTTGTTCATGCCTTTGGTGTCATGTCTAAAAATGACTTGCCTAACCAAAGGTCATGAAAAATTTTCTAAATGAAAAAAAAATTTTTTTCTAAATGAATATATATTCTTTTCAGAGTTTTATAGTTTTAGCTCTTATATTTAGGTCTACGGTCCATTTTTAGTTAATGTTCATCTACAGTGTGCAGAAGCAGTCTAACTTCTTTTACAAATGCACATTCAGTTGTCAAATATCATTTGTGGAAAAATTCTTCTCTCCCCCCTTAAATTATCTTGGCATCTTGTTGAAACTCAACTAACAATAAATAAGACTTATTTCTGGACTCTCAATTCCATTCCATTGGTTTATCTGTCCATCCTTATGACAGTATTGCACTGTTTTGATTTGTGTAGCTTTGCAGTAAATTCTGAAATCAGGAAATGAATTCTCCAACTTTCTTCTTTTTCCAGACTGACAATTCTAGGTCCCTCAAATTTCCACATAATTTTTAAAATCAACATGTCAATTTCTGCAAAAAAGACAGCCGAAATTTTTATAAGGAGTGTGTTGAATCTATAAGGCTATATGTGGCATATGTGCCATCTTAACAAGTTTTTTAATCCATGAATATGGGGTGTCTGTTTATTTAATCTTTTTAAATTTCTTTCAAGAATGTTTAGAAACTGTTAGAAAGCTTCATACTTTGCTAAAGTTATTCCTAAATATTGTATTCCTTTTGAGGCTACTATATATGGAATTATTTTCTTATTAATGCCATTATCATAATTATTCCTCATCAATGTATAGAAATACAATTGATTTTTTATATCGACCTTGTATTCTGCAATCTTGATGAATTGGCATTTGTATTTTTAAACTCCTGAAGTCATTCCAATGTACAACCAAATCTGAGCACCACTAATCAGTTCAATACCACCTATGCCCTCAATCCTAATCATGGAAGATGCTTTTATGTCTATTATAACTACTTACAAGTTATTTAATAATGCTAAGCAATATGAACTCCAGAGGAAGGAAGAACTCTTTTCTAACTAACATCTCCATAGAGAATACATGCATTCAGCTAGTTTCAGAAAAAAAATAGTGAAGGATGCTTAAGGGAGGAATTATATGTGCAAAATTTGGAACTCTAATTGAGAGCCTTTAAATACTTTAGCCCAAAATAGTTCCCTTACTTTTTCTGGAAAAGGATACTTATAAGGTTTATCTTGTAAGTTTGAGAACAATCATACAATATGGGGGCTCCAATCAAAAGTACCTTCAGTTCCCACCAAGCAAGAGTGATCGAACAGTTCTATCTTTATCTCAAGAGATCATGAAACACCTAAATTAAGAAATTCAGTGACAGAAATAGCTCTGAAGAGAACTCCACTGGATATGCAACAGCCTGGTCCAGTTCTCACAAGGAAGCCAATTAAATCTGCTAAAATGGAAGGACATTCCAATCAGAGCAGTGAGCCAGCACTAGCACTGGAAAGATCTACTTCCAACACGAGTAATTTAATATATCTCCCATTATTAACCTTTCAGAGCATTTGCTTTTGTTCCTCTTGTACTGCCTTTCCTAACAGTGGGAGGCCCCGGTTCTTACACTAGTCCCAAAGAGATCCATCTGGGCCAAGGCTATCTTATGACACAGTATACCCAGAAAAGCAACTGATAGTTCCAAGAGAAAGAAAACAAGAAGGCCTGCCAAGTTTACATCCTTCTACTTTCTACAAAGAAACATTAGCCCTTAGAACTGCAAGCCTTCAACTGTCACCAAAATCCTACAGACAGGCCCAACAGAGTCTGAGAATAAGAATACCCTGGATTAAACATGGGCAGATTCTATTTAATTCATTTGTTACTTTCTTCTTCCTCCTGCTAGAGTCCCCACTTGAACTTTTTGTAAATACTTCTGAATTTTTAAGAATGTACACAAGGTCTCAGCAATACAGGAAAAAAAAAAACCAAGTTAATAGAAGGTGGAGAAACTCTTTAGTCAGGAGGCAGGGCTATCTATGCAAGTTGAACAAAATATAACCATTAACCCAATCTAAACAAATACCCTGGGTACTTAACATTCCACTAAAGAATTCAGAATGAGTATTAAAACTACACCAAAAATAGCAGGATGGATCAACAAATGATAAAGTAAAAAGTTAACATTAGAATCTGCTACAGTAGGGGGGCGCCTGTAGCTCAGTAGGCAGAGTGCTGGCCACATACACCAAGGGTGGCGGGTTTGAACCCAGCCTGGGCCAGCTAAAATACAACAATGACAACTGCAACGACAACAAAAAAATAGCCGGGCAATGCGGCGGGAACCTTGTAAGGCTGAGGCAAGAGAATCGCTTAAGCCCAAGAGTTTGAGGTTGCTGTGAGCTGTGATGCCACAATATTCTACCTAGGGCAACAGCTTGAGACTCTGTCTCAAAAAAAAAAAAAAAAAAAAAAAAAAGAATCTGCTATGGTTTGAATGATGGTGTTCCCTCCAAAATCCATGTTGAAACTTAACCCGTGATGCAATAGTATTAAGAGGTGTGGCTTTGAGAGTTCACAAATGGGATTAGCAACCTTATAAAAGGGCCAGGATTGAAGGGAGCTCTCCTGTCCTTCCATCCCTTCCCACATGGTGACACAGCATCCCTGCATTCCAAAGGACACAGCAATAAGGCACCATCTTGGAAGCAGAGAGCAGCCCTTACCAGACCCAAACCTGCTAACACTTTGATCTCAGATTTCCACTTCCCAGCCTCCAGAACTCTGAGAAATAAATTTCTATTGTTTATAAATTACCCAGCCTTGGGTGTTTTGTGATGGCAGCTAAATGGACTAAGACAGAATCTAAGTGGCAACAGGTACACAGTCCTCCATATCTATGGGTTTCACATCCTTAGATTCAACCAACCATGGAAAGAAAATATTAAAAAGTAAAAGAAAAATACAACCATAAAAAAAAAACAACACAAATTCTGGTGCCCGTAGCTCAGTGGTTAGGGTGCCGGCCACATACACTGGGCCTGGCTAGTTTAAACCCAGCTCTGGCCTTCTAAACAACAATGACAACTGCAACAAAAATTAGATCAGTATTATGGTGGGTGCCTGTAGTCTCAGCTACTTGGGAGGCTGAGGCAAGAGAATCCCTTAAGCCCAAGAGTTTGAGGTTGCTGTAAGCTAGGATGCCACAGCACTCTACCAAGGGTGACATAGTGAGACTCTGTCTCAAAAAAAAAAAAACCACAAATTTAAAAAGCAAACATGGTATTTACATGGCATTTATATTCTATTAGGTGTTATAAGTACTCTCCCATATACTTTAAGTCACTTGAGAGTTGGCCACATCTCTTAATGATGATTTAAAGGCAAACAAGGTATTTACATGGCATTTATATTGTATTAGGTGTTATAAGTAATCTATTCTTTCCCCCATATTAATTGCCATAATTTGAACCAGTCTTCCTTTTCTCTTAGTAAATCCTTACATCTACATATTTGAGCCTACTTCTCACTCTATTCTCTTTTTAAAATCTAACATAGATATTATCCTTGAACTACTACCTTCCAAATATTTTTAAGTTAGCATCATATTCTAGCAAACTAGAGTAACAAGGCAAAGGTCATAAGTCAAAGCTTTGCGACCAGATGTTTCAGAAATATGTGTCAGTGGTTACAAAAGAGATGGCAGGGCATATATACTTCAAAGCACATGATAATGAGAAATTAACATATGCTTTGCAATAAAGTGCTCTGCAAATACCCTAGACCAGACCAGCAGTATCACCTAAAAGATGAGCTGAAACACAGATCATCAGGCCCCATCCCTGGAGTTTCCAATTCAGTAGGGTTAGACTTTATACACCTAACAAGTTTATAAGCGATGTTGGTGCTGGGGCTACTGGTATAAAGGCCATACTTTGAAGAACAATTGCTTAGAACTAAAATATTAATTATCTAAGAGGCAGAGGGAAACAGGGAAGTGATGAGGCTGAGAATATTCATTGAGGTCCTATGATGGTTATGGTTTGTGTCTTAGAGTGACCTCATGTAACCTTCACAGCCACTCTGAGACTAGGATTATCCTTATTTCACACAAAGCAACTGAGTAACTTGCCCTAAAGTTCCCATGATTAAAAAACACAGGAGTTGTGATTTAAACTACCTAAAACAGTCTACCCTTTCTTTCTCTTAGTAAATCCACAGGCTTGCATACCTCCTTGTTTTCCCACTACATCACAATTATTTCCATGTTACTAGAACTAACATTTGAGAAAACACCAGAATCTTTATAACGTGGAAACACTACTTGTTCTCTCCAAAGGTGAGCAATGCTATAGATAAAGTTTTTCTAAGATCAGACACCATTCCAGATTAAAACAAACTATAATTAACACACTACCCAGGAAAATCAGATGTTTCAGCTTTCAGCTAAAAATATTTTCTTTCCATTTACAGAAAAGGCTCTGTGCTCTGGAGTAACCCATGCATTGATCGCCCCCAGCACACAGGAATCACTTGGAAACAATCATCAGACTGAGGTCCTCTTGGGAACCCCAGTAATGTCCACACACCCAGTGTGTGGGGGGAACTGAGGGGAAAACACTCTTTAAGGCAGAGGCCTAGGTCTGAACCTTGACTTCAGTTTCAACATGTGAAAATACACGAAATGCCCTGGGAGCTTCCAGTTGTGTAAACCAGACCTCTTAATCTCCTGGCTTTGGGCTTTGGTTTCCTCAAATAACTTGCCCCGAGTCACACAGTCGAAAGTTCATAGCACACCGTTCAATCCCTTTAATCTGAGGCCATGGCCATCACTGTTTTCAGACTACATACTCTCTGTTCTCTGAGAAACTCAATGAAATTTTTTTAATTGGCTATTCCCTACATTTATTTTGTACCAACTAAACTTTTACATATATAAAATCAGTTGTCAGTTTTGCATCATATAGGCCATTGTCAAGTTTTAGAAATTACAAGTAAGGTCATAAGAACCTAAACATGGGCCTTCGCCAACTATCATACTAACAAATAAAACTTAGGGAGCACATACGATGTGCTATGCAGCACATTACATATTTTCACAGACATTGTTCTTATTTCCTGCAAATAATGCTATGATACAGGAATTGAGCATGGATCTTGGGCAAGCTACTTACCTCTGTGTTGGTTTCTTTCTTTTTTTTTTTTTGTAGAGACAGAGTCTTATTTTATCGCCCTCGGTAGAGTGCTGTGGCCTCACACTGCTCACAGCAACTTTCAGCTCCTGGGCTTTGGCAATTCTCTTGCCTCAGCCTCCTGAGTAGATGGGACTACAGGCACCTGCCACAACGCCTAGCTATTTTTTTGTTACAGTTTGGCTGGGGCCAGGTTTGAACCCACCACCCTCAGTATATGGGGCCGGTGCTCTACCCACTGAGCCACAGGCACCGCCCCTGCGTTGGTTTCTTTTTCTGTAAAACTGGAGAGTGACAGTAAATGAAAAAGAAAACAGAGTACCCTTGCATGTTATATGGTAAATAGTTTTTTTCTTTGATGTTTTTCTTTTTTACAGACAAATAAACTGAGGTTCAGAGAGACTGAATAAACATCCCATGTTCACATGGTAAATAACTCACACATGCTCTCCAGAAGAGTCAAACCAAGAGGACTTCCTTACTGGGGGATGGAAATGATTCAAAATCATTCGGCTTTCAGTTAACACAGAGCTTTTTATTTCTACGGAAGAGAGGCACTGACTGCGTCTCACCTGATCCCAAGAGGTATGGTGCCTATCTGGAATCTACAATATAAGCCTTACATAACCAATCTTTGATGAACTGAAAGGTTCAGAAAATGGGTTTGTGGAATTAACTGAATTTTCTAGTCAATTCACAGCCTTTTTCAAGCTTGCCTAAATGTTTTCAATTTCCTTTTCCTACTTTGTACCCTAAACACAAACTTTTTAGTGTGATAAAGCATTTTCCACTGTCTTAAAATCGTCACTGTAAACATCACTTTTTTTCATTCATTCATATCTGGTATATGTCATATACTTTTCTAGATATGACCTATTTTGTGAATATCAAGGTATAAAATCAGTTGAAACTATACTGGCACTGAACGTATTATACATTTTTCCAAGATAGATTTATGAGATGAGCTTTATTTGCTACAACTTGTTTCCTCCTTAAAAGAGGAAGCATGGATTAAACAGTGAGATATGTTCTTTTCACATAACAAATTAGGAAAAGTGAAAAGTTTAAAAATACCCCAAGTGTCAAAAGAAGGGGTTTTCCAACACTATTGGTGGGATTGCTAAACTGGTGTGACAGTTTGGGAAGGTACTTTGGCAACACATATTGACTTAAAATGTACATATCTTTTGATTAGGCAATTCTATGTCTAAAAATTTATTCAAATAAGAGATATGTGTACATTTATATAAGTACAATAATTTTTATTTATAATAGCAAAAAAAATTATTATTAGGAGTGGCCTACTTAAATAAATTTTTATACACACATACTATAGAACGCTTTAAAAGGAAGGTAACTCTGTATATGTCTATGCAGAAACATGTAAACAATATACTAAGTTAAATTTGGAAAACTCAAGTTAAAGAAAAGTATGTCTAGATAAATAGCCTATTTCTCTTTTAAGTGGTGCATATGAACAAATTTCCAGGCATGTGTTTATGGTCTGGATGGGGGTACAGGTGAGCTGTTCACACATTCAGCACCTTTTGAGGTTTTTGTTTTACTTTGTTTTAAAATCACCATGTATAACATTTATAATTTAAAATTAGTCTTCAATTTAAATAAAGCAAGGAAGAGAGGGGAAAGGAGGGGTCATGGTGTATGGCACTCCTCTTGGGGGCAGGACAAAATTACAAGAGGGACTTTACCTAACAAACACAATCAGTGTAACCTAATTCTTTATACCCTCAATGAATCCCAAAACAGTAAAATAAATAAATAAAAAGAGGCAAGCAAAACTGGATAAGAGGAAGAGAAAGAGGTAACTGAGGTTTTACCATACTTCAAATAAAATTTTCTACTCCCATCACTATACCTAAAATTAGTCACCAAAAATGTTGCATTTATCTGAAGTCTAGATCTAAGACCTGAAAGCCCATTCTGTGTTGGCAACTGAAGGAAAGAGAGAATTCAGCCATCAGCCATGTGGGCATGTGGGCTTTTCCTGCAGACTCTTCTGATGGAGGCCCTTCATTTGCACCCAAGTTCTACAAAGAGATAAAGAAGAACTAAAACCCAACATATTCCACCCTTAGGTTACTGTAAACTTTGTAGAAAGAACTGAAGTTAACTGGAGCAGCTATCTGGTAATGGCACAGTATCACCCCACCCCTGCCTATCCTAAGTACTTCTTAGAAATTGGCAATTAAGTAAATGGCTTATTAGGACAGCTGACTGGGCCTCCAAACACAGATGTACAATCCAAAAAACTGTTACACCTGATTCCAAGAGGTATGGTGCCTAATCTGGAACCCACAATATAAGAAAAAAGTAGTCCACGATAGTAGGAAAAAGTCACTACTGTGCATCAACTTCATAATCTTTAAAATAGGGATAATTTTAATGCCCAGTTTGGGTTATTACATGGATAAAATGGGTTAAAGCTCTTAGGACAATGCCTTATACTGAGTAAGTGTTCAATAAATGCTAGCTGTTATTCTTGTGACAACAATGATGACCAGTGATGCCTAATTGCCTTTCTTTGACTCTAAGTGGAAAGATAAAATGGATCTATGCCAAACAGCTAGAAGATAAGGCAATAGAGATATCTGTGTGAATTCTATTTAATTAGATTTAAATGCTAAATGCTTTCAGAGAAAAAAATGACCATTTTACACTAGGGTAGCCAATGCTACCAGGAAAGAAAGCATGCTTGAATCTTTCACTAATAAATCCCCTATGACCTAGCATGCTGCTTGTCAAAATAAGTAAGTATTGGTTAAATAATGAATAGAGGTGTGCCTTGACCAGGCAACAAAACATCACTAGGCATCAAGCTGTTGGAGTTCAAGAAAGAAAGGAAAGAGAAGTATTCTAGGAAGGAGACAAGGAAGTATGCTTTGTTTAGCTCATGTGAAAAGGTAACAGAAGGGGATCTGGATAGGTGCTCTGTGATAGTTAGCAGGACAACTTGAACATCAGCACAAAGCAATAGGATTCAAGTAAGAGCACACACATCCTTAATAATGGTAGTGGCATTCTGCAAATCTGACAGTATCCCAAATGGATATCAAAAAGGAAGGATGCAGGACCTAATTTAAATGCTCCAGACATCAGAATTACAGTCAACCACAACATGGACAACCTAAGTTGATGAGGGTGTTGCCCAAGCTCCTCCCCAACCCATCTCGCTTCCTTCATACCACTCCTGTCTTGCCCACTTTTGGTCCATTCTCCACCCTATACCAAAGCCCTTCCCCTTACCTCACCCCCACACAAAGCCTTCCAGTGTCTCCATAAAGCGATTTAAACATGGTGTATAAGACTTTCCATTGGGAACACTCATCTCACTCACAGCCCACCAACACGTGCATCTGGCAATTCCTATTCATCTTTCAGTCTCAGCCCTCAGGAAGCCTTCCTGCTGTCCCCGGTCTAGTTTGTGTGGGTTCCCATATGCTCACTGTACTTCCTTTATCAGAGGCTCTGCTGCCCACATGAGAGCAGAATCAGTTCTGTGTGGTGACTGCCATTTGCTCCACAATTATTACAGAGCCTGGCACATAGTAGTACCAAATGGATAAGTAGAATCTACATGAAGATGTGAACAGACTTAGAGGAATAAAACTAGAATAAAACTTCAAAAAAATAAAATAAACTTTTATGACTTCCTGGCTATAGCAGAAAGTTCTCTCATGGTTAGGCTACTTTTGTATGCTTACTGGTCATGGTTTACATGTTTGGCCAGCCCATCACATTCTGAAATGTGGTTTGAAGAATTAAACTTTGGCAAAGTCATGCTTTTAAAAGAAGGTCTACACAACATACAAGCACAGATTACCAAACTAGCATTTTTTTATAACTTTATAGAAAAGAAACAAAATCTTGTTTCATAATGTAGCAAACCACCTCCCACCCTAATGACATATGATTTCCTCAAGTAACATAGAAAAGCTTGAAATATGTGCTGAATCTATGACATGAAGTCAAGAATGTGGTGCAAGCAAAGTTTGTTTCAAAAGAATTACGGCAACCCAAGGAGGGGAGAGAATCAAGTATAGTTTGTTAATCTATCCATTCCAAGAAGGTAAAGTATAAAGAGATGTACCAGAAAAAAAGGAGAATTTTCCAGTTTCTATAGAATTGTGTAAATATACTAATAAAGCAGAATGGTGACAAACTTAAGTGTTTTCCCCTATACTTTATTAGTTAAACTAGAGGCAAAGGGAGGAACAGAAGACTATAAAAATCATGAGATGCTTATTTGTGAGGGGAAAGGAAACATTTTTCTGGACTACATAGCTAGGGGCTAATGAGAACATTAGTAATTCAAAGATATGTGTCTTGAACTAAGTTACCTAGAAATAGATTTTGAGATGATGAATTCCATATTGAAGATTTTTAGGGGTGTACTCTCACCAAAATCATGCCTATAAGGAAGTGAGGACATAGAACCGGGAAGAGGAGGAGATCCTGACCCAAGGTACAGCTGTGCTCAGGGTCTGAACTAGTCTTACTACCCAGCAAGGTGCTTTGGAAGTGGGAATGGCCCTTAAAAGCTGCCCTTTATTAAGCCAAGAGACTTTTATATCCCTGCAATAATCAATCAGTCACTGGCCAGCAGGTCAGTCCCTGGGAAAGGGAAGATGGGATGGAACACTACCCAAAGAAGGCTCTAAACAAATACCACAGTGTTTACTTCATTTGTGTTTCCATTCCAAATGGAATAAAATCTTGCTCATGGATTTTTTTTAATTTTTAATTTTTTTTATCTAATGGATTTTTTTTGAGGCAGGGTATCATTCTGTCACCCAAGCTAGAGTGCAGGAGCACCATCACAGTTCACTGTAACCTCAAACTCCAGCAATCCTCCTGTCTCAGCCTCCCAATGACTGTAGGCATCTACCATCACACTCAGCTAGTTTTTCTATTTTTTGTATAGATGGGTTCTTGCTCTTGCTCAGCCTGGGCTCAAACTCCTAAATTCAAGTGATCCTCCTGCCTCAGCATCCCAGAGTGCTAGGATTACGGTGTGAGCTACCACAACTAACCTTGCTCACTTAACTATAGGATCAAAATGTGAAAGATAAATGCATATTAAAAGAGTAAGTAGTAAGTATATATTTCCCTTAGCAAACTGAAACCTCCCATAGGAGAATGATTCAGCTGGTTAAAGTAATTAAGGAGTCCCAGTTTAAAGTAGAGAGAACTATGAAGAAAAAAAATCTCATCAATTGTCTGGAAAGATCCCAATCCAAGCCATCATTTGACATATGAGGGAAATATAGATAAATGATTTGTTCAGTCACAGAGTTAGTGACAGAAATTAAATGAGAGCTAGACATAAATTTCAAGACTGCCCCAGACAGGTCACTACATCTCACACTGAGCACTGCAGGAGAATTTTTAACAAGTAATCTAATCTTTGCCCTTCATGCAAATAATAGAAACTCAGTAAACAGAATCAGATTTCAACACTAATAGGAAAATTAGATTCCAATGAATTTTGTTTTGGAGAGCAGAACTAGCATTCATAGTTTCAAATCAATGTAAAAGAAAAGGTTGCTTAGATTTAGAATTTCTAATAATTAAATATCCAGTGTTACAGTATGTCCCAATCTTGGAGGTTTTCAGTGAAAAACTAGATGACCACACTAAAAAGAGCAAAGCAACTGCTAGTTGTATTCCAAGTACTGTACTAAGTGCTCTATCTAGATTACATAGTATAAAATTCTCTATAATCTTATATAATGATTATTATCTCTATATCATATGAAAGAAAAGGAAGACTTAGACTACCCAAAGACATTAACAGCTACTACCTACTGCTCCAAACCACTATCATCTCTGACCTGGGCTATTATGTTTGCCTTCTGACTAGTCTTGCTCCTATAGTTTTTTCTCTATGAAGCAGCAAGTGTGATTGTGATGGTTAATTTTATGTGTTAATTCGACTGGGCCACAGGGTACCCAGATATTTGGTTAAACATCACGTCTCAGTGTGTCTTTGAGGATGCTCCTGAATGAGGTTGTCATTTAAACCAGTAGACTAAGTAAAGCAGACAGTCCTCGCCATTGTAGATGAGCATCATCAAATCCATTTGGGCCCTAAATAGAACAAAAAGATGGAGGAAAGGAGAAGACACTCTCTCTACCTGACTGCTTGAGCTGGGACATGGAGTCTATCCTGCCATCAGACTGAGACTCATACCATTAGCTCTCTTGGTTCTCAGGTCCCCAGACTCAGACTGGAAGGATACCACTGGTTCTCCTGAATCTCCAGCTTATAGATGCAGATCATAGGACTTTACCTTTATCTCTTCCCTTAAACAAATCACACTCTCTCACACACACACACTTCTCCAACTCCACTTGCTATATCAAAACACACCAAAAACACTCCCAGTTTAAGACCTTCATACTGTGTGCTTCTGCCTAAAACCCTTTTCTCCCAGACATCTGTATGGCTTGTTCCCTATTACCTTCAGGTCTCTGCTCAAATAATGTCAGTGGGACTTCTCTGACCATCTAATATGAAGTAGAAACCCCCTTCCTTACAGCTCTCCCTAGCCCCTTCACCACACTTCATTTTTCCAGAGTACATACCATCATCTGACTTCTGTATTTACTTGTCAGCATCTGTGTTGAAGCACAGATCAAAACGGGCCTTGATCTGATCATTCACTGCTGTATCCTAACCATCATAACTGTGCAAGACACAGTAAATATTTGCCGAATAAATGAAGCTGGGGCTACCAGACTTAAGACCTATTCTCTTAAATGCCAAACCAGCCTGGCATCCAGGAAAAGGACTTCATTCATGAAGAGGGTGGGGGAACTATTTTAACAGATCTAAGGTCCCTTCCAATTCTGGGACGATGATGCTATGACAAAGACATTAGGGCCTTAATAGCATGGCTTTCTTTTGCCGCTCTTTCCTCTCTTGCCACAGTTTACTACTTTCCTTGAATAAGTAAGTGGTGAGCATTAGGCATGGATGAGATCATAGGTCCAGGAAGCCAGCTCTTCCTTGAGTCATCTCTAATCCATTTCTCATGTTGTTACTATTTGCTCTTATTCTGCAGATGCCATCTGACTCTGCACCAACTCAGTTGTAAGTGGAAAAATATAGTATCGAAGTGGGCATTTTAAACCAGAGACTTGACTGATAGATACAAAGTCATCATAGCATTATCATTAAATCTCTAAATAGGAATAAGCAGCAAGTATACTAATGTTACATGAAAGCAACCTTACAAGCAAGTATATTTTAGTACCAGAAACTAACAAAAAATAACAGAGTGCTTTGAATTTACTTTTATCAAATGACAGGATCACTCTGTCCACTTAACAGTTATAGAAGACATGAAAATCTAGAGTGTTAGAGAATTTAAAAGCCTGAAGAAAAGTTGCAGGTATTGTGACCAGAAGAAGGGACAGAAAATTGTTCTGTGATATTGACCTGGAGTAAGATACTTTATTATTCCTCGAAGCTCTATAGAGTTCTTCCAAAAAGGTATTTTAAATGATTATACTAGACTACCATATCAAACCAACAAGTAAGCACACTATTACATTCTTGGAAGTAAGCAGCTCTTAAATAAAGACCAGAGTACACTATTTGAACAATAATTTTTAATTCAGCTTGTTAATATGTTGTTTAGGATATTGCATCCTCATTTATAAATGAAATATGTTTGTAATTTCCCTTTACAATAATACATTTTTTCTAATTTTATTTTATTTTATTTATTTATTTATTTATTTTTGAGACGGAGCCTCAAGCTATACCCCTGGGTAGAGTGCAATGGCTTCACAGCTCACAGCAACCTCCAACTCCTGGGCTCAAGTGAGTCTCCTGCCTCTGCCTCCCAAGTAGCTGGGACCACAGGCGCC
>NW_003852421.1:14566963-14569115 GCF_000181295.1 Otolemur garnettii | reverse complement strand
CCTTAGCCGCTTGAGCCACAGGCGCCGAGCCATTTTTTCTAATTTTAATATCAGGTATATCCAGATAAAGTAGAATGATTTTGAAGTATTTCTTCTTTTTCTATTGTCTATAAGATTTGGCATGATCTGTTTTTTGAAATTATCTTCTATTTTTATTTATAAAAATATATATTCTCTATTTTTTGAGACTTTGGAAAAAAACAAAAAAGAAGTTAACTGATGACTCCATACTGAACCTCAGAGTTAAAGCATTCTATGATAGACATAATTTTATCTGACAATGTGAATGTTACTTTTTTTGCATTATTATTGCTCAATATTTCATTGTAGCAATCATCTGATTTCTTTTCCAACTGTATTTATATTGTTCTTAACAAGGTTTTTGTTTCTAGTTCTTATCTTAAACATTGTTATTGTTATTAAAATAAATAAATAAATAAAAATAAATAAATGATAGTTTGAAATGCCCTTTCCTCTGGATCTTCTATACCCACCAGAAATGTGCTTAGCTCCTTATTCCCAAAGTTGTATTGGTTTTTCTCCCCCCTGTAAGTGCCATTCTAGATCTTCAGTTTAAACATCCACCTGTAAGCCACACTTCGAACACATCCAACAGAGAAATTTCTGTCTCTATCCTAATTGCTCATCTCCAGGTGTCTCAGAATAGTAGTGAGGTTGAAATCATTTGTATAATTCCTGTTTTATGAAAGACTGCTGAGGAAGCCTGAGGCATCTTTATAGGACTTCCTTTCTCTAAAACATTTTTGAAAAATAGAACAGTTCAGTTGGAACTTAGGAAAGAAAGGAATAATGATAATACAAACTTACTATGGGGTTGGCACGTCCTAGATGCTTTAATAGACTTCTTACTTGATGCCTCCTAAAAAACTCTAAGATAGATATTACAACCCTTCCCTCCCTCTCTCTCTCTTACAGGTGAGGAAACCACGGTTTAGAGAAGTCAAAGAACTCGCCCAAATTCATATACCATTAAATGGCAAAACCTGAACTTGAGTCTGGGTCTTCCTGCCTCCATTATCTGCACTCTTAACCACTATACCATGCCATAAGGGAGAAGTGGAAGTGGGAAGGAGAAAGGGCATTCCTTTCTCCTCATGCTGATGTCAGAACTCAGGAGAGAACCACTGAAGGTCCTCCACTTCGTTTGTAACTTACCAAACCGTGTCTGTGCACATGCATGCGTATGTACACACTCGTGATGCACATCTTCCCAATTGTCCATGTTTCTGAGAGGATTTGGGCATGATCTGTCTGTCCCCATTAAAACTTGTGTTTAAATCTGATCCCCAATATGATAGTGTGGGGAGATGGGGTCTAACAGAAGGTGTCTGGGTCATGGGGTGGATCCCTCATAAATTGCTTGGAGCCATTCTCATAATAGTGAGTGACTTTTCACTCTGGGTTATTAATTCTTGCAGGACTAGATTCATTCCCACCAGAGTGCATTGTTATATAGACCAGAAGACCCTGGGGTTTGGTCTCTTCCCATGTGTCTGTTTCCCTTTGGCCCTTCTCTGGACTGTGTTTCAACCTAACATGTGGGCCTCACCAGATAGTCGCACCATGATTTTCAGACTTCCCTGTCTGCAGAACCATGAGCTAAATAAACCTCTTTTCTTTATAAATTACCCAGTCTCAGGTATTCTGTTAAAGCAACACAAAATAGACTAAGACAGTCTCCCAAGCCATCTGTGGGTTTTTCTTAAAGGTCACCCAACAGGCCCCAAGGGAAAGAAGGGCTTGGTCTAAAAAGTTTTAAATTTCCTCTTACTTTTCAAACATTGGAAAATCCATTTGGCTCAGAGAAATGAATAGTAAAAGGAGTTCTAACTACCTAGAGCCAACAGAATGTAATGGAAAAATGGCAAAAATATGGCTGGACTTTATTTTCTTTTTGCTCAGCACATCCTGTCTTTAATCTGGAAGGTAAATAGGCCATGCCCAACATACCAATTCTTTTCAGGTGAAATTATCTAGGTTACAAAAACAAGCAACAACTGTGTTTTTATTATTCCTTAACTCATGGCCGACAAAAATCGTTTTCAAAATAAATCAGAGGCAAATATTGTCCACAGGGAGCAAACCTACAAATTTCTATTACATTGATAACTGACTTTTTTTTTTTTTTTTT
>NW_003852421.1:14554502-14566848 GCF_000181295.1 Otolemur garnettii | reverse complement strand
CCCGCCACAACGCCCGGCTATTTTTTGGTTGCAGCCGTCATTGTTGTTTGGCGGGTCCGGGCTGGGGATTCGAACCCGCCACCTTAGATGTACGTGGCTGGTGCCTTAGCCGGTTGAGCTATAGGCGCCAAGCCGATAACTGACTTTTGTGAATTTTTTTCTTTCACTTTAAGTAACATAGTGTGGCACTATGTGAAAGAGAGCATTGCAAAAACCAAAAAAGGAAAATTTTAATTTTCATATTTGGGTTATTTAAATCTACAGGCAAAAAAATAGAGACAGATAGATACTCTTTGAATATCAGAAGTAGACTAAAATCCCTGAGATATTTAACCTTCAGAATAGAACATATAATTCTGGCACACTTCTCTCCCTGTAATCCCAACATATCAACTTCTTTGACTCAGTAATACACCTAATCATCTACATCTTCCATGCAACTGACAGCTATGCCTATTTTTTGTCTTATATATGCAGCTTCTCTTACTTTATATTTTCTTCTATAGACTAAAACTGAACAAATAGTCTACAGAAACCATCTTCACAGAGAGAACACCCTTGAACAAGAAACTAGATAACACTAAGGGTTAGTGTGAAGCAACGTCTATTACATTCCTTTCCCTAAATGTCATTTAAATCAAGAATTACCTACATGAAATAATTTAAAGCAGTGTTCTTCAGAACACCAGTTGTAGGCAAGTTAATATCTGTTTCACATTAAAAGGTGGCATGGTCAGCCAAAGTTAAATGAGGTCCCCCCCCTTCCTCTTAACCACATATTTCACAGAGCCTGTAAAATGCAAATGTGCATTGTACAAATGCAAATGTGCTCCAAGAAAGGAATAGAGAACATAGCAGTTTTCAAGCTAATTTGACTATGGAACACTTTATTCAAGGACCCTCTTGGTTCACAGAGCTGGTGGCCCATGGAACACACTTGGGATAGGTGGGGGTAGGAATCAATGTAAAGACCAGGTCTGCCAGAGACAGAGAATGGACGGTCAACACTCAATGATCAAGTCAGACTTCCCACCTCTGTCCATTCTGCACTCCCAGCTTAGATGGCACCCCATATTTGGAACACTGTAAAGGGTCATTTTATACATGAGAACTCAGAGACCTGAAGAGATTTTACTCAATCACACAGCTGAATTAGGGTAGAGCTAGAAATGGAGCACAGTCATCTCAGAAACAAAATGCATTTAAACTCACAGCAAAATGGTCAGGGATACCTCTCAGAGAAAACAGAAGAAAGACAGAATGTTTTTAAAGATTTATTAAATCCATGGAAAATATACCAGTATAACACCAAATTTAGTGAGAGAAATATATTTGGACACTCCCCAGGGACAAGGTGGGGTGGCATTCTTAGTAAAACCAGTAAAATCCTTTTTTTTTTTTTTGAGTCAGGATCTTGCTCTGTCATCCAGGCTAGAGTATAGTAGTATGAGCATAGTTTACTGCAACCTCAAATACCTATGCCCAGGTGATCCTCCTGCCTCAGTTTCCTGAATAGTTGGGACCACAGGTGCATGCCACCACACTTGGTTAATTTATTTTTATTTTTGTAGAGACATTCTTGCTATGTTGCCCAGGCTAGTCTCAAACTTCTGGCCTCAAGCCATCCTTCTACTTTGGGTTACCAATATGCTAGAATTATAGGCAAGAGGCACTCTGTCCAACCTAAGACTATCTTAAATGTATGGTATGCACAAAAATCTTACCCAGCCAATAACTGGGAGATGTCATCCAATCCTATTTAAAAGTGGGAAATTAGTACTATATGGCATATCCAAAAAAAATTACAAATTTCTTGTCAGTCTTAAAAATGCAAAACATATTTGATATCTTTAATTTGAATGTAAATTAATGCCTGGGAATATTAGACGCATTTTTAAAATGTTTTTTTAAAAAGAAGAAATAAATCTCTAACCAAAAGAAAGTTATAGTATTTCAAGTAAGTCTGATTTTAATTGCAAATTTACAGGCATTAATGTAATCATATGCAACTTATTACAGCAGAACTTTGTAAATTGACCACCCATGGGACTGTAACAAACTGGTCAACATACAGAGGTGGTCAACATAAGAAACTAGGCCTACTTACTGATACATATATGTGGTGCATGTCCAGTCTGTGAAAATTAGGTAGACTTAGGAAGTGATCAGTGCAGAAGTGGTCAACTATAGAGGTGCTTTTGGCAAACCATAGGTAATGGGGTAATAAGATATCAGAGAAGATTAATATTCATAGGTACAAAAAGTTTCAAAATTGGAAAGATACCAAAAATGTCAAGCCATTTGACTTTTCTGCTTTTGGGCACTCCCTAACAATATAAAAATATGAATCTCAATACCAGAATAATCTAATTATACTAACTCCTCCTCCCAAATTGCTGATAGAGAAATGGGCAGCAATGGTGCTGTTTTTAATTAGGAACTAAAATCCCTTCAAACAAAGATAGGATGAGTGAATACCCATATGAAACAGCCTTTACTTAGGTATTCTTTACCCAACATTGATGCACAAAGTTGAATTCTGCGCTTTAAATCTCATAGCAAAACCTGAATTCACGGTCTGCTTTAAATATCAGAAACCCTCAGGGGAAATTTTCCATCCTGGTTTTCAGCAAATGTTGCTTGTGACTCATTTGTTTCAAGGATTAGCAAGGGTCTGAAACATGTATTAGAATGTCAGAGAAATAATCATTTTTGAAGGACAGCCTTCAGAAACAAAGCCAGACCAAAGAAAACTGAAGTTGCTTTGAGATGACAAAGCTGTTTCCTCACTTCCTATAAAGTAGCACATGGAGAAGATGAGAAAGAAGATGGCAGCACAAATATTACTCCGCAGTGAGGCCTGCTCCTGACCCTCTCCTTAAACCTGCAGCATCCGCTCAGCCCTGCACTCCTGTATAACTTCCTTTGATAAAAATCTAAGGTCCTAAGAGCAAGAACCTTAGCTGGGTTTTGTTTCTTTAACTGATAAATCCTGGTGCCTACAACAGCTCCTAGGACATAGCTGCTGCTCAATAATGCTAATCAATTAACAAACAATATTGTTCTTTGTCATCTCTGAATCCTGTAGCAGCTCATCAGTCTGTTTCCTATCCTTATACCTTAAATAGCCAACCTTCAAGGAAAGGTCACAGGTATTGATATCAGTGTCACACTAAGAGACAAGCAGACTCCTGCAGATCTATGATGACCATACGAAGATGACCTATGAAGATTCAGTAGAGTAAATTACTACCAGATTTCTCCATCATTCAAAATATTGGATAAGCTTCTTACAGACAATACTTAACTAAAGTATTCAAAAAATTCTCTATTTTGTTCCTTAGCTAGAAACATAAGAACTGAAAGACTATTTATTGAACCAATAATTATTAAATGTACATGATACTTACAAATAAACATCGGACTTACCATTCAAGATACTATTTGTAAACAGAACCAAATGTGGATTGTTTTCCAAAGCAGGATCGCATCGTGCCAAACTCTGGCTTCTCAGTATGCCTTAGACACATATCTCATCCTTTTATAACTTTTCCTTTTTGATTTTCTCATAATGAAAGCATTAAAGAAAACTTACGGCTGTGCAAAACATGCACCGGCATTCCTGGAGTGTGGTCATCTTGTCCAGAGACTGTTCACACAGGCAGAGTTTGCAAGTGACAAGTGGAGCCAGAGCCAAGTCTCCAGACGTGGGATTTTCGGCAGTCATGGTGAGATAGGGGAGTCTACCAACTGAGCCCATCAGCCTATCTTCTGCCTTCTTCAGTCTCCTCGGACCCTACAGAAAGACCAGAAAAATCCAAAGCAAAGAATGTTATGTCCATTGATACAGCTATTGTTTAACCAACACACATGGGCACCAGCAGAGAAAACTCTCACCCTCGGTGGTCTCTAAACGTGCACCCAATGTATTTCTGAGAATCATGGGTTAGAGAGCCTACTACCTTGGCAAGGTGTTCCCGATATCCTGATTTCAAGCTGACCTCACTGTCTTGCTAGATATCACATGAGCTATAGAAATTAGAAGACCACTATGAAGGGTGGGTAGGAATATAGAGATGTTGGTCAAAGGTAAAAAGTTTCACTTAGACAAGATAAGTAAGTTCCAGTAAGTTCTGGGAATCTCTTGTGAAGCATGGAGGCTAGAGTTAGTAATAATATTATGAAGTGTACACTTGGAAATAGCTGAAAGTAGATTTTCAATATTCTCACCACAAAAAAAGTGATTATATATTAATTAGCTTGATTTCATCATTTCATAATGTAGAGATGTATCACATTATATACCACAAGTATAAGCAATTTTTATTTATCAATTATACCTTAATAAAGCAGGAGTGGGAAGAAACCACTACTATGAACAAGCACTTCATTTAGGTGTTCCATTGTTACAATGCCAAATTCAACAGATTCAAAAAGACCTAGAAATAGAGTGTCACTCAAAAAGTTAAAGAATTACCATATGATCCAGCAATTTCTTTCTGTGTATTTACCCAAAACAACTGCAGGCAGGCTATCAAACAGATATTTGTACATCCAAACCCACAGCAGCATTATTCACATTAGCTAAAAGGTGGAAGCAAGGTGAGTGCCATCAACAGATGAATGAGCAAAATGTGATATATACACACATGAAATGAATAAGAGCGAAATTCTGATACATGGTACAGTATGCATGAACCTTGAAGACATTATGCTAAGTGAAAAAAGCCAGAAAAAAAAAAATAGCAAATGTTGTGTGATTTCCCTTTGTAAGTGGTGCCTAGAACAGACAATTCGTAGAGACAAAAAGTAGAGTAGAGGTTCTCAGGGGCTGGTGGGAAGGGAAAATGATGAATTAGTATTTAATGGGCACAGAGTTTCTCCTTGGGATGATAAATTGTGGAAGTGGATAGTGGTAAGCATACACAACACAGTGAATATACTTAACATCACTGAACTGTACACCTAACATGACTTGAAATAGTAAATTTTATATACATATAATTATTATATATATAAATAAAATTTCTCCCCAATAATTTTTTAAGTAGGATGTCAGCATTGTGTTCCTTCAAATATATTATTTCATGTAAACTTTCACAACCATAATGATTTCCTTCATACTATATGTTAAACTGAGGTACTAAGAAGTTAAGGAATTGGCCAACATTCCCAGAACTTGTACACGGCACAGAACATGAACGTCCATTTTCTGAGGCCAAGCTGAGTGCTTGACTTACCACACCAAAGCTGCCTAATGCATGGATGTTCTGGGAGGGATGAAGCAGCAGAAGAAAAAAGGACAAAGAAAGAATGAGAGTTGAAGTCTGTGACTATAGCTATCTTTAAGTTGTACAATGCACGTGGCATGACATAAGAAAAGATAGCTTTATACTGAGATATAGAAATTTTAACCAAAGTCCTTTTATCAGATTATTTTTATTCAGAATCTTTATATGTAAAAGAAGTGAAATAATTGTAAAAATGATCTTCCTCCATATTTATATTTTATATCATATCAAGAAATTTCAGGGCTGGGTATGGTGGCTTATGCCTATAATCCCGCCACTCTGGGAGGCCGTGGCAAGTGGATTGCTTGAGCTCAGGAGATCGAGACCAGCTTGAGTAAAAGCAACACTCATCTCTAAAAATAGCCAGGCATTGCGGAGGGCACCTGCAGTCCCAGCTACTTAGAGGCTGAGGCAAGAGAATCACTTGAGCCCAAGAGTTCGAGGTTGCTATGAGCTGTGACACTACAGCACTCTACTGAGGGCTACAAAATGAGACTCTGTCTCAAAAAAAGAAAAGAAAAAAGAGAAAGAAATTTCACACTCTGATTAAATAAAAGCAAAATCTTAAAAGTTCTTAAATTATTAAGAAATTTGGCCAATTCTAATAAATTCTGCCATAGAAATAACTACAAATACCCCCTCCCCCCAGCAAGAACCATACTCTCTTCTTTTTAGACAAAAGAAATTACTTTACATTTGCTATTTAGACCCACAGTGGCTTAAGTCTCAATATACATACAGGTATACAAATACTAAAACAAGGGAGGAAATATCAAACTGGATTAGATGGGAAAAAAAAATCAGTGAGATTTTTGCTTCTTGATTTGCCCACATTAAATTTCCTAATGTCAGGCCCGGCGTGGTGACTCACACCTGTAATTCCAACACTCTGAGAGGCCGAGGCAGGAGGATTGCTTGAGCCCAGGAGTTCAAGAACAGCTTGAGCAAAAGTGAGACACCCAGCTCTAAAAAAAGCTGGGCGTTATGGCAGGTAACTGTAGTCCCAGCTACCAGGGAGGCTGAGGAAAGAGGATCACTTGAGCCCAAGAGTTTGAAGTTGCTGTGAGCTACGATGCCATAGCACTCTACCCAGGGCAACAGAATGAGACTCTCTGTCTCAGAAAAAAAGAAAAAAGTTTCTTAATGTCATACCTGAAAGAGTTAACAGTTACTAACTCTAGTAACCTGAAGTGTTTATGGTTTCTTACCTACTCCTTGAGTAGCAGAAGATGTGATTCAAAATAAATTAAGTAGGACACTAACCAATAATTAGTTTCCATATGAAAAATGTGCTCCTTCTTGGCAAAAGCCCAATGATGTTTAATACAATGTTCTTATTCCATTACCTATTGAGGAAGGAGCAAGCATCCAAGAGCAGACTCAGTTCAAATGGGCCTTTATATCAAATTCACGATTTTGATGTTTTTCTAAAAAAACCTCTCTTTAGGGTGAACATAGAGGTAAAAATAAATGACTTTTCCTCTTCTCTCTTCTCAGTTCATGCTCAGACAGCTATCACCAGTTGGTTTCTCCAGGACTCCCCAGCTCATAGCACACAGTCCCACCAGCTTCACCCACCTGCAGTCTTCTCATCTCTGTTTTCTCAACACTGATCATACAAGCCATTCCAAATTATCTTTCCCTCAAAATGAGAAATCTCAATTAAAACAAGAAGAAATGTAGTCAGTAAATACTTCCTGAGCAGGGAAGATGGAAAATGACACAGGCCAGAATCATCCCACACAAACTTCAATTACCCTGAAGAGCCCTTCAGAGGAAGCTAATGTGAATCGTTGATCCTTCTGTTCTAACCTAGCAGGACCTAGATACTCTTTGAGAAAACTTAAATATTTCTCACAGATTCACCCTATATCATAATGAAGGCAACATTAAGCAGGTCGCATTTTTAATGTGCTGTTGAAAAACAAAAGCATAATCATATATCTCTTAGAAATTAATTGGATACTCTTGAAAAAGACATACTTGGATACCTCTAATAATATTCTCAATTTTTATCCAAACTTAGACATCAATAATCAGAAATCTCTTAGAAATAGTTGTCTTTGCAAGGCAGAACTAGAACTATATGAATCAAGGCCATCTGAAATATCATCTTATCTCTTGCCATATGCATAACCATTTACTCCTTAGTTTGTGTGTTGTATGCCTATAGGCTATGAAATCAAAGTTATAAAAAGTATAAAAATATATTTTATATGAAAAAAAGTATTTTTATGACATAAAAACCTTGCACATAGCAGAGATGCATTTTGTCCTAAAAAAGATTTCTAAGCATTCCAACATTCAGGACTTGTGACTCAGTGAGATAGAGGAAAGAAGTCACATATTTCATCTCTTTGAGATGTGAACAATCCAAAATGAATCTTCAAAAAGAAGTGATTTATTTTTATGTGTACAATAGCACCAATTCCCTAACGTGATGACTTTCCAACATTTTTCAAGCAATAAAATTCTATAAAAACAAAAATCTTAAGCAAGCAGCCACTATAGAAAAGAGATTAAGGTGGCCTAGTGCTGGCTCAATAGTGGGAGATGCAGGAGGACCCCGTGACCCTCCCCTCCCCAACAGCCTCCCAGCCACCATCACAAAAGCCTGAGGTTTCATCATGCACCCAGTGAAAACTAGCCCTTTAGTTTTTTACTTTGGGCAAAATCAATAATGGATGTTTAACAAAATGAATGAAACACAGCAAGCACTTCATCAAAAACAGAATATCAAACAAGAAACCCTTTCATCACTGACTGAAGAGCTTGACTTCCAATGAAGGAGAAACAGGAGAAACTCTCAGAATATCTCTACTGATTTCCCCACATCTAGATGTCTGTGAACAGCTTCCAAGGTCTCTTTGTGTTTCTTCACTTGTGTTGTGTTACAATTCTCCAGTCCCTGGCCAGGACCAATCACTCACGCCTGTCATCCTAACACTGTGGAAGGCCAAAGTGGGAAATTGCTTGAGGTCAGGAGTTTAAGACTAGCCTGAGCAACAGTGAGACCCCAGAAAAAATTAGCCAGGCATAGTGGCACATACTTGTGGTCCCAACTACTGGGAAGGCTGAGGAAGGAAGATAGCTTGCTTGAGCCCAGCAGTTTCAGGAGCTATGGAGATGCCATTATACTCTAGCCTGGGAGACAGAGTGAGATTCTGTCTTTTTTTTTTTTTTTTTTTTTTTGAGACAGAGCCTCAAGCTTTCCCCCTGGGTAGAGTGCCATGGCATTACAGCTCACAGCAACCTCCAACTCCTGGGCTCAAGCGAGTCTCTTGCCTCCGCCTCCCAAGTAGCTGGGACCACAGGCGCCCGCCACAACGCCCGGCTATTTTTTGGTTGCAGCCGTCATTGTTGTTTGGCGGGTCCGGGCTGGGGATCCGAACCCGCCACCTTAGGTGTACGTGGCTGGCGCCTTAGCCGGTTGAGCTATAGGCGCCGAGCCGATTCTGTCTTTTTTAAAAAAATAAATCCCCCAGTTTCTACAAATAAAAACCACAAATAACAGAAACTCACCTCCGTCCCCTCACCCAAAGTACTTAGTAACCCGTGTGAAACTTGGAGGACTGGCGATATGCTCCCAGCTCCTCCTGTCCCTGTTCCATGAAGCCACACCTTCAAGAGAGCCCAGCATTTCACACCCACTCACTCCCCTCCAGGTTTTAAGAAAAAAAGACTTCATTCCAGAGAGATGCTAACTCATACCTACTGGGGTTTGCTCAACTTGCTCCACCTCATACCTCACATTTTTATCTGAAGTAAAAAAGTGACTTGAATTATCTACCTTACCACTTGCTTTTAAAAGGCAGTAATTATAATTCCTTTTACAGTTATTACAGATGTGCCTCTCACTGGGTGTCAAGAACCCCTTAGGAAAAGAATTTTGGCAGAGAATTTAAGGGGCATGTTGGAAAGAAGTGAAACCTGACAGCTGCCTTCAGGTTTAAACTTTCCAAGATCAGTAGCGGGTTTCACTTGCTTATATACACCTAACAGGACAGACTGGCTGTGCCACGTAAGGAAGGAAAGTCATGCTAAAAATCTGATTTTGCATCAAATCAGAAGAAAACAAGAGCTGCATTTCTACCTGCTGTCTGTGTCTCCTACACAATCAAGTGTTCATTATGTGAGAAGTACTATCTGATAGGAAGGAACAGGAAAGTCCCTTTTTCCTTCATGTGTTTTCATTAGAATTGCCAAAGAAAGGCATACCTCAGAAGCTGGGCTGCAAGCACAGGATGTATAAGGAATTTTCATATTCTGCTGGCGGCCTGAAAAGCAATCTGGTCCAAAAATGCTCAGGGTAGGAGAGCTGACATTCAAAGTATTTTTAACTAATGTAGTTTATGCCTCTTTAACTATTCAAAATCAAGACAGTTATCTCTTTGCACAAAAAGATAATGTAATTGGAAAGGACAATGGTTTATTAGGATACTTATATAGTTAATTAGGAATTTTTACCTCATCATACAAAAAGTTTAAAATTCAGAAAAATTGCCAAGGCATAACTAAAGAAACAGAAAGCTACCAAAATGAATCAATTGGGTATAACTGATGTAGCAAAATATTTAATGTAAGTAAAAATCCAGCTGATCTGTGCTGAAGTGGTAATTCTAGGCTATGCTCTGAAATTCTAAAAGTTACTTAAGAACAAGGGACAAAACAGAAATGGAGATATATGAATACTCTCAAAATGTTTTTATGTTCTTATAAGACATTGAGCCATGTCTGTGGAATAGCTGGAATAACAGATGTGAGTGTATGGGAGGAACTAAGAGAAAGAAGGGTTTTCAGGAAGGATAAGTGGTGGGGAGGTAAGGCTAAAGTGTTGGCTTGTACAGTGGAGAAATATTCTCAGGAAGCCAATATTCTCATAGAGCAGACAAAAGCATCAATCTAAAGTTTCCACCTCTGCCCTCTTGGGAAAGCTAAGACCAAAATGCAAGGCAACTGGCTCTCCTGCAACACAATCTGAAAATTAGTATTGTGTTAATCTTGGCACTTCTGCCCAATACAGTGTTTATTTAGCTACTGGTTCTTAAGAGAAACTGTGAGTGACCCAAATGGTACTGGCTGAGTCTAACAAAGAACTGACCGTCATCAGCCAGTTGAAGTGTTGCCCTCAATACAATCTGGAATGGAAAACAGACCTGCTCAAAGGTGGCAGGAGGGACAATGAGTGTTGGTATTATGTGGGGCAGGGACTTATGGCAGCCCTCTTACTGGATAGTGCTGGGTTCTACTTCCTGTTACATCTCTGACCAGCGCTCTGGTCATCCAGGGACAAGATGAAGCAGTGGAGAAAGTTCTAATGTGTACCCTGAGAGGACAGACATGACCATATGGAAACATAGGCAGCCTCCTTCAGCAGTCAGAAAAATACAATTGCTCAAGTATATTTTATATCTATTTACATGTAATTCAAAAGAATTCAAAAGAATAATGCTCAGGGCCAATGAGTACGTGCATGGAATCACACACAAGATACTTTGTCATTATTTGAAAAAATAGAATATACTCTAGCATAAGCAAACCTAGGAAATCCTTAGTGAGGAAGTAAACATTCACCTCCTCATGCCCTATAAGCTGGCAGTGTTGTAAAACATTGTTTATCACTGTGGTTGGAAAGGGGACTTCTCTGGTCTCTCCAGTTTCCCAGCTTCATTCAGAGGAAAGCAAGAAATGGAAAAGCACATCAGCCTACAATTCCTTAGTTTTAACGTTTCATCTCAACAGTTTATAGGATGGCAATAACTTTGTGACTTGGAGACTGGAACTGATATACAAATACATCCTATTAACGTTTTTTGTGGTGAAAAAGACAGACGCTCCATAGGGAAGGAGGAACATCTTCAATATTAAGAAGAACTATTTTCTAATAGTTCCTTTCCTTTTTGAAATTAGGTTATAAATAAAGTCCAACTATTTTAATGAGATTTAATTTTTTCAGTATTTTTTTCTACAGAAGGTATATTGGAAGAGGTATGCTAGCATGGCCAACAAAATACATGACATTGTGATAAGCTAACTCTAAATTCTATAGAGTATAGGGCATCTGAATATCATTGTAACATTTGCAAAATACTGTTCCTTTTTCTAAAAAGCACATTTCTTACTTCTTGCCTTCTTTCCATATTCTCATTATATACTACAGGGTAAGGCCCAAGAGGCAGAAATCCATTCCCAGCTTTCCTAACAATATAAACTTATCAAAGAATAAGTGAATAGGAATAAGTGAATAGAAGAATAGCAGCTCAATGATAATTTTGGCATTGTAACTTTACATTCATTGTGGTAGCTCCCTCTTCAACAAAAACATTGTGCCTTACCCACTCTTTCATTGGTTCCCCTGCCTCCCACAATTATTCACACAGCCCTGCTGAATAATTTTCTTCCCCCTACCTGGCATAACAACAAAGCTCAGATGCAGGAAGGAGCACCACTCAAAGGCAGGTCAGATAATGATGTAATTAATTCAAGAAGAAGTGGTATTTCAGAGAGCTTCATGGAGTAAGAGACAGGCTAATTTCTCGGGTTAAGACATTATTAGGAAACTACAGTCACTAAAGCATGAATATCTAAATCAAAAATTTTTCTCCAAATGAATAAAAAGCATGTATAAATATTATCTCCTTTTATGAAATTCAAAGACTTCACATTCAAATTTTAATTAGATATTTCAAATTGTATATAAAAATAGCACCCTGTACCCCCATGACAGTATCAATGTACACAGCTATGATAAAATTTAAAAAAAAGAAAGAAAAAGAAAAAGAAATTTTAATTAGAAACAAATTCAAAACCAGTTTGGGGCTCGGTGCCTGTGGCTCAAGTGGCTAAGGCGCCAACCACATACACCTAAGACGGCACCTTAAAATCCAGCCCGGGCCCGCCAAACAACAATGATGGCTGCAACCAAAAGATAGCCAGGCATTGTGGCGGGCACCTGTGGTCCCAACTACTTGGGAGGCGGAGGCAGGAGACTTGCTTGAGCCCAGGCGTTGGAGGTTGCTGTGAACTGTGATGCCACAGCACTCTACCCAGGGGGA
>NW_003852421.1:14546749-14553739 GCF_000181295.1 Otolemur garnettii | reverse complement strand
GCCGGTTGAGCTATAGGCGCCGAGCCACTTTTTCTTTCTTTAATGTATAGTTTTCCATTTTTTAATAACTACTATAGTATGAGGCATTAGGTTGAGAACTACTTGTCGGCTCAGCACCTGTGGCTCAAGTGGCTAAGGCGCCAGCCACATACACCTAAGGTGGCGGGTTCAAATCTAGCCTGGGCCCACCAAACAACAATGATGGCTGCAACCGAAAAAAAAAAAAAAAGAGAACTACTTGTCCATCAAGTAAATAGCAAATGCCAAAATTAGGACAAATAAAACACTAGTCCAAGACTTCCCACAGACACCTAAAAGTGAAAAATAAAATAGCTAAATAAACTTATGTGCTGCTATGCCTCTTCAAATTATTTAATGTTCAAATGGCATCAGAGAAACATGACCTAAAAGAAAAATGAACACGATAACAAATAAATGTCAAAATTGTTTTCATATTGATAAAACAACATGAATTGGGAATTACCACTCTAGTCCAAAGCCACTTTCAAGCTTATAAGAATTTCCTTAGGACAGAGACTACATCATATCTTCATATTCCCAGCATCCAGCATAGCACCTAGCAAACAGTCAGTAGTTGAGTAGATAACTTTTCTGTTATACATAGAGGACAAAAAATATTTAAGCCCTAGTTCTCATCTATATTTAACTCTAGCCATTCAAAAGCTAAAAATATTGATAATTTGGTGTAGCTAAGGAGCTCCTATAAATTAAGGCATTCCTGGAAGAAATGTCTTGGTACATAGAAGCAATGGCTGCAGATAGCTACTCCCGAAGACCAAAGAGGAAACCATAACTTGTGTGGCACCTCGGCCCCTTGCCCACATCCACAATGATCAGTTGCACAAAGTAGGCTTAGTCCCAAAACTTTTCAGACTTTGTTCCTCCACTAACATCTGGGTTCAGCATGATTTCTGACCTCTACCTCAAACTGGAGATTTCAAACAATAAGAACCTAACTCAACAAGAAAGTAATGTCACAAGTCAAGGCCAGGCCAGGATCAGCAGAAACACTTCAGAGAAATGATTCTGACCCACACATACATGTTTCTAAATATCTAAAATACTAATTTTTCAAGAAGCAAATTTTAAATATACTTTCTCAGATTAAAAGTATTCATACTACTGAAGAGAAAAAATGTTTTCCGGGAAGTTAATGGCCCTACTAAGTAGATAAAATAAGCTTTTTTCCCTTTCTTTCTAGAGAGAACATACTTTTTTCTTTTTTGTAGAATTTGGCTCCAAAATCCTGGCTCATAAATCTGAGACCCAAAAACCGATTCTTTTAAAAAGACGTCTCAAGCTGACCTAGTTTGGAAGCTTGGATGCCTTTAAATTGCCAATGAACTGAAACCATTCATGAGAATGGGGCTTTTGAATGCTGAGAATGTTCTTTGGAGCTCAGCACAAAGATATTTGGCATAGATGACTATAAATATTTGTAAAACTCTGGGTAAATGGACAGAATTTGACCACACTCAAACCTTACTTCCAGCACAGTAGTGTAGAAGTGAGTTATCTAGGGTGACTGAGTTTTGGAGGCTGAGTTTTGTTGTTTGTTTTAAATAAAAAGCCAAGCAACACAATTCTGCTACTTGATATCTTTTTCACATTCACTATACATGTTTGCCTGGAACTATTTTACTCATCAAGATAATCAAAGGTTACTTTTGAAACAGAGGTGTTTCTCTTTTCTTTTTGATTTTTCTAACTTTAAGCCCACCACAAAGAATAAAACACTATTCAAAGGTGTATCAGGGCAGGGCAGGAATTGTGTGAAATCATGACCTTGGATTTCATAGTAAATTATCTCCAAGTAGCTTTGTGGGTCTACTAGAAAGTTTTCTTTCTCTCTCCTTCTCTCATCCTCAAGATAGTTTAGAAATACTTTAGGGACTGCTACTTATTAAAAGCATCAGTGTTGGGAAGGAAGGATAAAACAAGGAGGAGGGAACCATAGAAAAATTAGATGTGAAAGGGACCAGAGATCAAGAGGCTCATTTCAGTGAAAGCTGGAGCAGCCAGATACTTTAGTCAGCAACTCAGTTAAGACTGGCCAGATTCCTTCTGCCTCTTACCCACACCCTAAAAACTGAGTAATGCTCAGTTTTTAGTTCTTTTATTTTACTTCTGGGCAGAGACACCCCTAATCAGCTGCTTCAGAAATGTTAGGTACATTTGTCCTTTAATTCATACTTCTCAGCGTTCAAATAAACACACAGAAATGCCAAATCAGAAAATACTAATAATCCTATTAGGAACCCAGAGCTAATGTTTTGATAAGATGCATGGGGCAGAAAGCAATAAGAAACTGAGTCCGTAATGGAAACGTAAAGAAAGAACATTTTCCCAGAGAAGGGAATTAATGCCAACAAATCTGAATGTGAGGAGTAGCTACATCAGGGGTGGACTTAAAGCATATTCCCTGAAACTAAAAAGATAAGCAAAAGGTGCCCTGGAAGAGACATCTTTTCCCTGTTGAAAGAGTAATCCATTTCATTTTAACTTAAATTTGAGAACAGCTTTATGGAATCAGGAGTTTCATTCTGTTTATCAGCAATTACCTACTTGGTGGAATAATCACTATACTGTAATGGCCAGGATGCCACGGCTAATAAAACATGCTATTTATAGCTATACATGTCAACATATTGCTATCCATTTCCAAATAACAAAAGGTGATATGGCATATGCCAATTTTTAGTCTCCCCCTTAAGACGTAAGGAGGTGTGGTCTAATCTTCAATTTTACAATACATTCCATAGAGACTGTTTTATTAGAAATGAAGCTGCTTTCTGTTTTCCTTACAAAGGTATCTATGTTTAAAAGTTAACAGGTGTTTAAAGCATTCAGAAAGAAAATTCAATTCTGTATGATTTAAAAGCACTTAAGGCAGAAAACAAATCCCAAAATCATGGTGTCACAGTTAGTCCCCCGTCCTTTTCTTTCAGTCCAACACCGTTCTGGTTTTGCAATGCCTGCAGCCTTTAAAAAAATCTCACTACACCTACCTGGCAGGAGACCTGTATTCCTCCGGCCGCTGCCGGGCTTCTCAACAGCTTCCCTCGCGCGCACGGCCAGCCGGGGTTGCTCGCACACCGGGCAAGAGGAGCTGTTTCATTCTCTCCTTCCTCCTCCGGGCTCTGCGGCTGACAGCTTCACACTTTACAGGATTGCAACAGGACTGGGGCTCCCGGACCTATTGGTCGGGAGGAGGAGGAGTCCCCAACCGCCTCCTCCCCCTGACTGGCAGCTGCGATGCCCGGGAACCTCGCGGCGCGAGTATGGGGCGCAGTTCGCCAGCGGCGGCAGCAGCGCGTTTATTTACACAGGAAGCACAGGCGCCGCACTTCCTACTTCCCATCTGGGTCGCACTTCGGCTGCAGGTGATGGCCTTAACCCTGTCCCAACCGGCCGCCGTGCGCCTCGGCGCTCCTGCGTCCAGTCCACCTTGTCAAGACCCCTCTCGCATTTTCCTGGGACAGCTGTTGCAGGATTCCCGAGCATCATGTCCGGGCAGCAGCGTTTGGTGCCCTTGTCTTACCCAGACCGGGACCGTTTAGCCCTTGGCCTTCAGCGCCTGCTGCCTCTCTGACTACGCCTGTCCTCACAGGCCACCTTTCTTCTCACCCCTTCCCAGCTCTTCACTTCTCTTTCTTCTACTTCTCACAGCCCAGACCTAACTTTCCACCTACCCAGAAAACTGTTTCTTATCAAAAAACAGTTCGTACCTGATTTGTCCCTTTGCCTCTAATGATAAAATTAGGAGATAGGCAAATCAAATTAGAAGCAATCTGTTTACCTCCTGAAATATAGGCTCGTCTTTATGAAAGGAAATGAAGTCCTTTGTAATTTAACCGGTTGTACCTTCAATTAAAGAAAAATATAACAAAAAATCCAGAAGCTGTGAGCTGCTGTAAAGTGTCTTCCTCGCTCTAAAACCTTGGATACTTGAATTGTATGATGTTTTTAACTCCCCCCCCCCCACACACACACAGAGGCCACAATCACAAACCTAAATCTGTTAACTATGCAATTTGGAAGTCACTAATCTGACTCAGGAATCTTTCTTTGCTCACTGTGCAACCTCACTCCACTTTTAAACCGACTCTCAGGAATGTGCTTCCTAAAAGGGGGGGGGGGGGGCTCACAAGCCCTTTGTGGAAGGCATCTGTGCTCGTGCCAGTGAAGTAGCAGCAGCAGGCACAGTTCCAAAGGACACAAGCAAACTGCTTCTTAGCTCTCCGTGTGGAAGCAAACCTCTAGGTCAAAGCTAAGTGCCAAAGAACACAGCATATCTATTAACATGTGTGTGATGCTAGGACCAGCCTACTACTGAGGAAGGAAGAGGAAAAAGGTCAGGATAGATAACACAGTAAAAGAAACCTCACAGTAGGGACCCAAAGTAATATAATTAAAGGTTATTTGAGCTTGAAGAGTCCTTTCAGCTATTTTAGCCCAAACAACCTAATTTTAAAAATAAGAAAACTGATGACCAGGGAGATTTAAGTGGTTGGCCCAAACCAGACAGGGGCAGAGTGAGAGTGAGGTGCATGTTAATGAAAACTACCCCCTAAGGATGTATAACTTCATGTTTAGGTTCTGAGATAATCTATCTCAAGGAATTTTCTTGCATAGTAACTGCTTCTGACAGAAAGGAACTAGGAAATATAAACAAAGCACCTTTGAGGAGGTTATTTATTATGGTTGATGCAAATCTTCTGAGCCTTAAGCCAAAGTTCAATACAGAGTCCACTTTTTAAATTACCAATCAATCAAGTTATAATCTCTGGTTAACCAATAAGGGAAGAAGCTGCTGCCAATATGAATAAAAACATAACTTAAGCAATAATCATGCTTCCTGTCATCACAAATATTTTGTACACTGAATAACATCACCAATGATTATTTTTAACCTTGGGAAAATTGTATAAGTTGCAGTCAAAATTTTATAAAACTAAATAAACATGTTGAATGCTATACTATTAAGTAAACAACCCTTATAGATCTGCCTAAAGAGTCTACAGAGTGAATGAAGATTCATTCCCTTGAGCATTTATTGATCTCCTCCCAGACAAGCTGCTAGGTGCTAGAAGGATAAAGAAAAGTTAGATATGCTCCTCTCCTCAAAGACTTCTCAATCCAGGGAAGGAGTCAGACAAGCAAACTGATTTTCAGGGTACTGATAGTTGACCCTGAGTGATATGTGATGAGTGAAATGACAAACTAAAGCATGGTGTGCTATGAGAACATAAAGAAGACTAATTTAAATAAAGGAAGAGGGTTGATGAATCAAAGAAGGCTTCTCTGAGTAAAATGATTTAAATCTGAATCTTCAAGTATCCAAGTGAGGGTGGTGAAGAAGGATGAATCAGGCAGAGCAGACAGCTAGTACAAAGGCTTAGATGTCAGACTTTGGGTGAAGCTTTTCATCATGCATAGCTAAGGCTTTCAGAATGAATGAATGAGGGCCTGGACTAATGTAGTGACAACTGGCATGCAAAGGTAGGAAACCAATAGAGAGAGATTTCAAAAACAGAATTGATGGGACGTGGCATCTCATTAGGTGTGGGGGATGAGAGAGAAAGAATAGTCCAGGGTGTTGGCACCACTAAGAATGGGAATGAAAGAAAAGCAGTGGTAAGGAAAATGATGATGATTCAATTTCAAGTCTACAGAATCTGAAGGGCCCCTGGGGCATATTGGAAGAACTGTCTAGTAGGCCATCAATAGAGAGATCTGAGGTAGGGAGCCATTTGGGAATTGCCATGATTTAGATGGTGGCTATGGATGAGATAAACAAAAGCTAAAATCACCCACAACAGGTAGATGGTAGAGGGAAGCCAAGGCTTTAGACTTAAACAAAGACTACTTACCCATTCATTATGTAACCTTAGGCAAATTATTTAACATTCTCAAAACTCAGTTTTCTCATCTATAAAACAGGAATGACGATACTCATCTCATAGGTTGCTGTGAAGGTAAATGAGAGGTTTGTAAAGTAGAACCTCTCATTGACATCCACATCTGATGGACAGAAATGCCTGTACTATGCAAGTCTTGGGAGAGTAGGTCAGTGAATGTCACTTTCTCTAATTGTGCAGTACACAACCTCTTCCACTGTACGCTATGGCCCTGGCCTGATACACAACAGTAACTCAGTCAGTCAGAGCTATTCATTTAAGAAGGAAAGAGTAAGAAAGGGGCAGAAAAGAGAACCCAAAGGAATACAGGTATTTAAAGAATAGGTTAAAGAGAAGAGTCCTCAAATAAACCTAATAAGTAATTGCTTCACATTGACTGCAAAAATAAATGTACTATCTGATATCTCAGATGGTATAAAATCCAGATACTATAATCTGCAGAAATATATTTTAGCATTCTGAGTAATGACATAATACTACAAATTCTTCACTAGAGATTGAAATCATTTGACCTGCATTATAATAGAAAATCACTTTCTAATCTGAATTCCAGACCTTCCTAGAGAAAAGGCATATAAAATCTTGATATTAATGCCAAACAACCCAAATTGTATTAGTAATACAACTAAAGTCAAAAAAGAGAAAAATCAAAAGAAATTCAAAGCATAAAGTTTTCTCTGCATGTGAGGCAAAAAAATAATTACTAGATTCTCTATGTATAAGATGCTGAAATAATATGTATCATAATATGTAATACATAATATATAACAGGTATACGTCATGAAATACATTATAATCCTACATAAGAAAAGAATCACAAGTAGGATTTATTCTTCAGAAAGTTATTTTCTTTAGTTAATATAAAGAAAAATCAAGATTTGTTTATGAAATTACTCTTCTATTCAACCTTAGAATGTAAGTTCGTAACACATATCTTACATTTGACATCTTAATTATTTCCTGTTGTTAAAACATAATTATTTATTTATTTATTTGTTGTTGTTGTTGCTGGGGCCAGGTTCAAACCCACCACCCTTGGTATATGGGG
>NW_003852421.1:14534794-14546709 GCF_000181295.1 Otolemur garnettii | reverse complement strand
ACCACCCTTGGTATATGGGGATGGTGCCCTACCCACTGAACCACAGGCACTGCCCAAAATGTAATTTTTGGAGGGTTTTTTTGAGACAGAGCCTCAAGCTGTTGCCCTAGGTAGAGAGCTGTGGCATCACAGCTCACAGTAACCTCTAACTCCTGGGCTCAAGCAATTCTCCTGCCTCTACCTCCCTAGTAGCTTGGACTACAGGCACCCACCACAACACCCCAGCTATTTTTAGGTTGCAGTCGTCATTGTTGTTGGGCGGGCCAGGGCTGAATTCCAACCTCCAGCTCAGGCCTATGTGGCTGGCACCTTAGGCACTTGGGCCACAGGCACTGAGCCCAAAATGTAATTTTTTTTAATGGTTGGTTCAGTTTTGATAAATCAGATGGACGAACCCAAGTATTAGGAAACCAGTCTGCAGCAGGTACAATTCCCTATCCATGGGAACAGATATAAAGCAAAGGTCCTGGTGTTCTTCCATTGACAGATTGGTAATTTCTCATTTCCAAACAGCTAGTATAATTTTATTTGTATGTTTCTGTTACATCTAATGGGGTTCATCTTACTCATTCTTTCAACATTTGTTGAGTGCAACGCATTTAGAACTAAGAGTAAGACACGATACAAAATAAGTCTAAGAAGGTCACAAAATAATATGATAGAAACTGTGCCAGAGTTACATTCAGGGGGGCGGAGCAGTCAATGAACAGACTTTACACTACACAGAAAGCCCAAACAAGACCCAGAAGACATCATCCAGTTACTTGGGGCTTTGATAACAAAAGTTTCACAAAGCTTGAGATAGCTTATTTGGTACTATTGTATACACATAAAAGGCATCTCAATACTTTACAGAGCGAGGTGTAATCTAGGTAAAAAGAGAATAATCTCAAACTGCCATTGCCATTAGATTACACAAGAGCCCATAATTACTAGAGATGGAGATATGAATGAGAGAAGACGACTCCAATGGAGTTCAGCACTCTTATACAACACCTAACTCTCTCTAGAAAAAAATGACTTCACACTAGCCCTGAATTAAGATCATCTGTGAGAAAGTCAGATGAAATAGTCTCAAGAATTGTTATGTTTGAAAAGCTTTCTTTCTACTATGGCCATCTCCTCCAAATTCCTGCATAAGACAACCAATGGGGGAAAGAAATCCCTCCAAACAATGTTCCCATAGTCATCATGCCAGATAAGGAACTAACCAGTTTATATGAAGTAAAGCACTCAGTACTATGCATCCACATCCCACATGGATAGAAAGGACTCTTCTGAATTAAAAGACAAAATATTTCTTGGCCTAACAGCTGGGGAACTTCCTTCTTGGGATTAAAGATTCTACCTTACAGAGACCAAATGACTCACAGATAAGAATATTATAGAATTATCTATATATATAAATATTAATAATTATTTATATATAAATATTAAATATTAAGAATTATTAATATGTAATTTTCATTATATATTATAATGAAAAATACCTTAAAACATTAAGTTTTCTCACCGGGCATGGTGGTTCATGCCTGTAATCCTAGCACTCTAGGAGGCTGAGGTGGGCAGATTGTCTGAACTCAGGAGTCTTAGACCAACTGAGCAAGAGCGAGACCCTGTCTCTACTAAAAATAGAAAAACTAGCCAGGCATTGTGAGCACTGATGCCATGGCACTCTGCCCAGGGTGAAAGTGAGACTCTGCCCCCCCCCCCAAAAAAGTAAGTTTTCTTTATGACCTATATGGCAGATTCCCTTCTTTTCCCACCTTCTCCTTCCCCCCACCCTCACCTGCTCCCTCTTCCCACGAAACAGTGAATCACCAAGTCCCCAGTGAAACCAGAAGCCAGATGGAGCTAGCAAATACTACCATCTGCAAAGAAACAAAATAAGTGAAGGATGGAAGTTAAGGCTGGATGAAGTGTGGAAAGGATAAGAACTACTGGAGGGCAAATACAGGTACCTCTAGTGGGGGTTGGGGGAAGAGCCTGTCCTACTACATGAGAAAAAAATCTCCCACTCTGGCAAAGTCTATTTCACTTCCACATTTACCGCGGGTTACATGAAGTCCTCTGTATCCTCCTCAGAATGGTTCAAGAGGACTGGCTATTGATTCAATATACCTTTCCACAGCACATGCCACAGGATGGCCCTCAAGGAGCACTCGGGGGTGGGGGGGTTAGCTTGTGTAGAAACAATCATAAACTGAGCATGCCACAATGTGCACATCTCTAACAAAATGGAATCTCAAAGGGCCTTCTTACACAACTGCATTCCTTCAGCAGATCCTTGTCATTCCCTGGGAGAGGGATCATATTACATGTCTTTGTAAAGCACCTTTTTCCAAGGCCGGACCAACAAAACTATACTAATCTTATAAAATCACTAGTTGCAAGGAATTATCTCGGAAAGTCAACAATGCATGGGCCTTTCCTTCATCCTCTAACACAGCTCTCTTTATTCCTCAACAGCAGCACTTATGAAGCACTCTATTTATGTCTGTCTTCCTCAATAGTCTATGAGAAGAATGTTAAAAAAAAATTTTTTTTTAACTTTCCACTCACATCAGGTCCTCCCTAACCCCTATACCAAAATTAATAGCCTAGAATGTCTTGTCAACATTTTTCTGTGTCCTTGAATCATACCCACATATGGTACATACATATGCACACACACATATACACCATACACATACACCATATATCTTAGCTCTGTGAATTATCTATTCATGTTTTGTCCATCTTGCTGTAGAATAGCTTATATTTCTCCTGTCAATTTATAAGAGTTCTTTGTAAATTATAGTGACTAGCACTCTTTCTGAAATATATGTTACAAATTTTTTTCCAGACATCCAGACAGGTGATGCCTATTTACTTAAAGTTTTATATTACTATTTCCATATAATTGTTTTTAATTGCATATATCTGATGTGGCTTCCTTTTCTTATATATTATATGTTAATATAACATTAACATAAAACTGAGTTTCTAGTCTTAAGGTTTCCCAAGCTTTACATGTATGTTTTCCTAGATTTTTCTATGAAATGGTTATTTTTTTTTAAATTTGTCTTTAGTCCATTAAGGGATTATTTTAGTATCATTTATGATGAATCCTGTTACATTTTAACCAGAGAACTATTTATACCAGAATAATTGCTTAAGTAACCCATGGCTTTTTAATGAATTGGACTGCAACACATATCAAATATTATCTGTATTCTGAATTAACTATGCTGAAGTATCTTTTCTGAAGCATCCATTTTTTAATCTATTCTGTTCTAATGTCTGTCTATTGCTAAGCCAACACTATCTTAATTATGGTGACTTTATGGTATTCTTATTTTTCATACTTTTCTTGGATATAATAAGGCATTTCTTTAACAATGTAAAACTTTATGATGATTTTATGCAATTTCTTAAAACCCATGCTGCTATTCTATTTCTGAATTGTGAAATATATATATATGTATAATGTATATTTTTACAGTTTTATCACATAAGGGAAAATTTACCCCCATATCTTAGTGCTTTTTGGTAAAATAAAGATTTCAGTTTATACATTTACCTTGTATCTACCCATCCCCCCAAACATTTTATTTCTATTACAGTGAGAAGTTTTTTCTTTAATACAGTCTTATGTTTGGTAGTGTGTACACAACCATGTCAGCAACAACCACAAAAAATAGGTTTATCTCTTCTTTTCCAGTCAATATATTCCAGTTGAAAATATCTGGACTCTTATTTAATTAGTTGTAGCATTTCACCATTTATGATGAAGTTTGTTTTTCACAGATGTCTTTATGAATTTAAATAGTTTCCTTCTATTCCTCTTTAAGATTTTTATTAAAAATAGTTCTAAACTTTATCAAATGGCTTTTCAGCAACTCTTGATATGATCATATGTTATTCATCTGTTAAAGTTTTTATTTAAAGAACTAAGTTGCTGGATTTTCAGATATTAAACCAAATTTACATTCCTGAAATAATACCTTCTTGATCATTGTGTATTGTCTTATACCAGTATTAAATGTATGCTGGTTTCATTAAGTGAATTGGGGGGATATTTATCTCTTTCTAATGGTCTGAAAGAGGTTAAATAACACTATAATTATCTGACTTTTAAAGGTAGACTATCAATTTCACATTTAAACCAGGACACTTTGTAAACATTCAGAAAGGCCAAGGTGGGTGGATTGTCTGAGCTCACAAGTTTGAGACCAGCCTGAGCCAGAGTGAGACTTCATTTCTAAAAACAGCCAGGTGTTGTGGCAGGTGACTGTAGTCCTTGCTACTTGGGAGACTGAGGCAAGAGAATTGCTTAAGCCCAAGACTTTGAGGTTGCTGTGAGCTATGATGCCATGGCATTCTTCCAAGGGCAACAAAGTGAGACTCTGTCTCAAAAAAAAAGACACTTTGAAAATGAAAGAAGATGCTAATAAATGAAAACTACAGAATTTTTAAAATATACCTTAATTGTCAAAATAACTGATTTTATTATATTGGTGGACTGAGAAAATAATTTAGTTCAAATATTACCCTCAAAAATAAAATTTAAAAAACTTTTTTATATTAATTTACCTTAATTTTGACATATAGCAAGGTAAATTATTTCTGGCAAATATTTGAATACTTTATCACTGATACTGAGTCATGCTATTTTTATGAAGAATGTTATATTTTTAATATAATAGGTTTAACTTTTTTAGCAAGAATTCCTACAATCTATTTCAGAGGTGCATTTTATAGTTAATAAATTTAAAATTGGTACCACCTTCAATCAAGTCAGTTTTCTAACATGCTCTCTCTCCAGTGCTCCAGTACCTAATATATTCAGAGAAAATTCTACTAACTGGAATATATATTTTTTTCATTCATCAGGCCCAGGCAAGGTTCAAACTCCCCACCTCTGGTCTGCAGGGCCAGCACTCTAACCACTGAACTACACCACCCAACTTGGAGTATGTTCTTAATTTCCCTGTCTTTATATTGAAATACAGTTGACCTTTGAGCAACTGTTTGAACAACAAGGTTTGAATTATGCAGATCCACTTACGTGCAGATTTTCTTCTACCGCTGCCACCTCTGAGACAGCGAGACCACCCGCTCCTCTTCTGCTACCTCCTCAGCCTGCTCAGTGTGAAGATGACAAGGATAAAGATGTTCATGATGATCTACTAGTAAACATACCTTTTCTTCCTTATGGTTTTATGATTTTTCCTAACACTTTCTTTTTCTCTAGCTTACTTGATTGTAAAAATATAGCATATAACACACTGACATAAAACATGTGTTACTCAACTATTATCACTAAGGCTCCTGGTCAACAGTAGGATATTCCTTTTTATGTCGTAAAGTTACGTGTGGATTGTCAACCATATGGGTTGGGGTTGGCATCCCTAACCCCTATGTTGTTCAAGGACCAACTATACATAACTATTTAAGCTAAAGTATTTTCAAAGATATTGTATTTTTTAGAAAAATTGCAGAAACAAAACTTATCAAATAAATTGCCTGTTTATTCTTTTTACACTTTCATCAAATTTAGATCCTACCTTGAAATCACAGGCCGTCTACAATTCAGTCCAATTTGAATTCTAATTTGAAGTCTAATCTAAATAATTTATATTATTAAATATAAATCTACCCTATTAAAAACAGTAGTTCCACCAAAAGATTCTTCCCACAAGTCCAGATATTCCAAGTGTAACTATTCAGGGTAGCCATAAAGTTTGTGTGCAGTGGCCATGCTGTATAATTTCAAATTTAAATCCTGTACATAGTTGGGGAGTTTTGGGGGGTTTTCTTTGTTCCTATCTTTTTTATTTTTATTAAATCATACCTGTGTACATTAATATAGTCATGGAGTAATGGAGTACAGTGTGCTGGTTCTATATACAATCTGAAATATTTTCATCAAACTGGTTAACATAGCCTTCATGTCCTTTTCTTAGTTATTGTGTTAAGACATTTATGTTCTACATTTAGAAAGAGTCACATGAACCCTTATAAGATGAACCATAGGTGTGGTCCCCGTAATCACCCTCCCTTCACCCATCCTCCCTCTCCCCTTCCTTCCCTCTCCCCTTTCCCCATATTCTTGGGCTATAATCGGGTTATAGCTTTCATATGAAAGCTATAGATTAGTTTCATAGTAGGGCTGAGTACATTGGATACTTTTTCTTCCATTCTTGAGATATTTTGCTAAGAAGAATATTTTCCAGCTCCATCCATGTAAACATGAAGGAGATAAAGGGTTTTGAGTTCTTATTTTTTAATTTGCTCAGGTCCTACCTTGCATTTGTAGGAATGAATTCCAGTGCCTTCCTGTTCGAAAGTCTTGTTTTCCATAACCAGAATTTGTAAAATGTCAAAAGCTAAATGTTTTGCCAGCTTATTATGATTATAAATCTCCAACCTATTCCAAACAAAATACAACCAAAATTTAGGAGACCCCTTTGCAGGGGAGGCAGGGAGATGAGTATTATCAATAGGCCCTGATTGACAAGGTACTTCTTCAAAGACTCAAATATTTCTAAAATCTGATTGCAAAGAGAGAAAATATATACTGCATAAAGGGTTTTTTTACAATCAACATCAGCTTCATCACAAAAATTTTATAGTTCAACTAGGTAGTATATAGAAACAAGACACAATATTTGTCAATTTTGCAACTATTTCTCTTGTAGTTCCTTTGAAAAAAATCATGAGTTATATTTGCAAATTTCTCCTCCATGGGTTTTCTTCTTTAGTAATTCCATTGCTTATATTCTGACATTGTACCTACCAAAACCCTTATTGGCATTTTTGCTGAAAAGTAAATCCCTTTTACCTGTTACCAGGGGCTAGTTGTGAAAGTAGGAATTGACTGCAAAGGGACACTGGATAAATTGGGGGGTAATAGAAATGCTTTAAAACTGGATGGTAATGATGGTTATACACCAATGTAAACTATCAAACTATACATTAAAAATTTTGTCCCAATAAAGTTGTTAAAAAGATTTTATTTTTAATGATAAACTTTTTGATGAAATTTACAATAGAATTCACAATGATATTAAATGTTTAAACTTCAGTAGGATGATTTTTTTCTACAAGCTTTACCTTGATTCCATAAATTCAATGAAAATAAACCATTTGGGCACTAAATTTAACTGAATTTCTATTTGAAGTTACTGGTAATATTAATATAAAATAAGCATAACTTAACTGTGCAAATTCCTTACCACATGATTGGCTATCACGTCACTTTTCATATATGTATATATATGAAAACTTATAATTGAAAATTGGTAAAATAGATTTAGAAGAATTATTTATTCCAAATAAAAAGTCATCCTCCACAGAATGAAATATAATGGCACTACCCGTGGCTTATGTGTTAAATCATCAAAATATTCTTGAAATAATTACAAACTTTTAAAGTAGATATCGATGCTGCTTCAATAGATTTGTAAATTACACATTCATCAGCAACCTCCTTGAAAAACAGAAATTTAATACTAAATTTTTTATCAAATTTGCATATTTTAGCTCATTTTCTGACAAAAGGAGTTATTCCAAAATAAATTTTAAATTTGCTAAACAAATAAATAGCTATAGATTTATACCATTAAAAAATGGCAAAACCACTGTACCAAAAGCATTCAGACTTCACACATTTCCAACTGATATCACCAGTGGTTGGCTTGGAACCTCCCAGCTTTTTGTGGGTCCCTCTGCAGGCCAAGGCACAACTGACTGGTGCATCAAGAAGCTGAAAGGGCATTAAGTAGTTCTCCCACCACTATTTACACTAGAATGAGTTAGCTGTCCTTAGCTACCAGTGTAAGAACATCGTATTTCATTTTATCAGCAAGTGCCTTGTATGCTATTCTTAAAGGGAGGTGTCAGTTACTTGTACTTTGTGAGAACTGAGGGGAAAAACAAGGTTATACTCATCATCTTTCAAATTTAAGCACAAGTAAAAAACACAAGTATCATATATACTATTGGGTGGACCACAGTAAAACCTGGTATTATGGGGAGGACAATCATGCCATCTTAATCAAATGCCTTGTTAAATAATAATACTTCCTTAAAAATTAAATTCAGAGCAAATGTCAAATGGAACATATAAGGTTGAGTTTTCTTTTCTTTTTTTTCTTGAGACAGAGTCTCACTTTTTTACCCTCAATAAAGTGCCATGGCATCATAGCTCACAGTAGCCACAAACTCTTGAGCTCAAGTGACCCTCTTGCTTCAGTTTTTCATTTTTAGTAGAGACAGGATCTCACTCTAGCCCAGGCTGGTCTTGAACTCCTGAGCTCAAGAAATCTACCCACCTTGGGCTCCCAGACTACTAGGATTTTAGGCATGAGCCACACCTAGCCTAAGGTTGGGTTTTCTGTAGTAATTGACTTGTTTGAATTTGCTACTTGAATCAATTTTGGCCTTTTATATTTTGCTTATAAATTATTCATTTCTTCCATATTTTCAAATTTGTTGCCATAGAGTTTTATACTTACTCTTTACGTAAAAAATTCTGATAATTATTTTTATCTCTCCTACACTTGTGATTTTATCTATTTACCCATTCCTAATCTTGTATATTTTTACTCTTCTTCCATTTTTTTTTTCCTAATTTTAACCTTTCTACTTACTTTTTCTATTCCATTACTTCCAGCTTTTAAGAGTTTAACTTTATCAATTCCTCTTCCTAGTTTGTGTGTGTATCTGTGTATTTGGTTTGGGATGGTTTTTTGAGGGAACAGGTGTTTTTCTGGTCTTTATGAACAAAAAAAGATATTTTGCTGTTATAAATTTTCCTTAGAGTATTGGTTTTAGGTAATCTTATGCCCTAAAGATTTGAATATAAAGTTTACTTTTTTATTGCTTTCTTTAAAAACTGATCATTTTTCTTGGATTTTTCTCTTTGATCCAAGGTTTATCTGGGAAAGTGTTTCTTAATTTCCAAGTAGATTTTTTTTGGTCTTCTGTTTAGTACTGACTTCTAATTTAACTGGATTATGATGAGGAAATGTCATCTATAAAATTTCTTTTTGTATATGTTAGAGTTTTACTTTATTTTGACCATATAGGTTAATAATTCAATTTTTCTAATTATTGGAATTTGGAAAATTGCACATATCCAAGGAAATGCTCCCTGACATGTTTTGTGATGGGACCAGGTAACCTGACCTAATCCTCCAAACACTAAACCACAATTAACTGTTGCTCATGTTTCATCGTCCCATTGCAAAATGCATCCTAACTTGCAAATCTGGAACCATTACATCTCTAGACAGAAAACAAGGCAGTTAATTATTTTTAATAGTCAGGGACTGTGTCAGTTTGGAATTTAATCAAAAGCTACACAATATTCCTGAATTGTGCACAGCAAAACCTGGTTTCAAGTTCTCATTTCCCAACCTGGCATCTCCTCTTCAACATTAGTAGCTCAGGAAAACCTGTTGCCTACCCACCAATTTAAGAGAAAACCATTTGCCTTTTTGTCAATAAAGACTCAGCGTGATTTCATAGAAACCTTGAGGTGAACGGGACCAGAACTATTTTTTTAAAACTGCTAAAATAGTCCTACTGAGGATTAAAGATTCTGTACTCAGATCAGCCTCCGTGATGTAAGAAAATGAGCACATCTGAGAGAGGAAATCACCAAGGAAATTCCAAACTTCTACAAAAGAATTAGCGGATATTTCAGCAAGGGCACATTTCGAGACAGGATGTTGTTTCTTCCTAAATTTTGTAATGATAAAGTGGAAGCTTCCTCAGCTCTGGGGAGTTTGAGAAAGAAACAGATTATGTTACTTAGTGAGAACCTACTGTGTGCCAGGCATGGTACCTGATCCTAAGCATCCTGTGTACTTTATCTCTTTTAATCTTCACTAAAATAATCATTACCTCATCTATTTACAAACTCTTTGTAAGCATCACATTTATAAACAGTTAGTAACTGATATACCAGGAAAGTCCTCATTAATATGTAGTCTCAGCTATAAAGTTGTCTCACAATATAGGACAATATAGGACATTTAACCATTTAGGGTTAAATTGAGACTGCACTACTTTTGTCTCTGCATCAGGGGGAATCCCCTTAAAACTTCTGAGATTTCAGTCTGCGATTTCAGTAAACATGTGTTTCAAACACAAACCAATATGTCCATCCATCTAATTTGAAGTAATTGTTACACAATTAATTAAATATTCAAGCTCTTCTAATCAAATGACCACTTGAAATCTAATCCCAGACCTGGCTTTTATACTATTGATCAGTGCATCACAGAGGTAATTCTGGCTAATAACCTAAATAATTTTCTTGATTGGTATAAAATTCAAATGTGCAACCTGCCTTTCACTTTAAATTCATCCTCTTTTGATCCTTTTTCACTTTGCATATAAATTCTGGCCATACCAAACTATTTCAGAGTACTTCAAATTTCTCATTCATGAACTCCTGTGGTTTTTCATTTACAAAGCCATTCTTCCTCACTTTTTTCACCTAATAGCTCGTCAATCCAAAAAAAAGTCACTTAAGGTTTATCTTTTCTACCTTTCCCCTCCCCCCTAAAGTTCCTCTTCCAAAAGAGGAAGCTCTCTGGGCCCTACCTTATGTCCCTATTATAATGCCCTACCTTCATTTCCCCATTCAACAAACATTTATTAAACTCCTATCACCTACCAAGTTTTTTATTAGGTTCTGGGAAAATAAATGTAAATAAACATAACACTTCAAGTGGTGTAAAAAAAAAAAGACAAGTTAGGCATGTTAACCAGTCAGAGCAGTGTCATGATCAGGAGGGCAAGAAGTGTTTGGAGCCCAACCCTGCAAGACCTGGAGGACTTAATAGGTAGAATCCTGGGAAGACAAAAGGGAGGAAGTGGAAGGGCCTTTTAGGCAGAAAGAATTGCATGATCAAAGTCAGAGAGATGTGGGTAATAGGTAAGCTTTGCTGATGACAGAAAACAAATTTCTCCATCCAAGGCATTCTGTTTTAAAAACTTTAGAACTACTCAGTTATAAACTATATTGGGTTATAGTAAAAGTAAAAGATAAGCATGGAATGTCAACCCCAATTTTATTTATTGTTTATTAATTTCCAGTACTTTTCTTAAACCCAAAAAGACTCATGTGATATGTTAATACCACATAAACTTTCAAATTTTATCAAAGGACAAAATAAGTATTTTATGACTCCTTTGATATGCATTGTGAATAAAATTAAATAGTTCAGTCATGTTAGCATCAACATGGTAAACTGAGGTGGTGCCTATGGTTCATGGAGTAGGGCACCAGCCTCACATGCCCAGGGTGGCAGGTGTCATACCCATTCCCAGCAAAAAAAAAACATGGTAAATTGAGAAACGGTAACTTAAAAAGGAGATTTATTCACCTCTCTATGTAAGGGTGGATCAAGACAAATGATAGAAACTTTGGTGCAAAACTCCCATATCATTCTGTTGGGATTAGAGGGGCCTTGTCTAGTATCTGACCTCCTTTCCTGTCACCTAATGTGCACACACATAGGCTGAAGTTCTCCTCAGCAGTTATGCTGAAAATAACTAATCTAAAAAATTAACCTTTTTTGGTGTAAGGAATCCATAAGCATACCAACAGAGACAAAACACTGAAAGTGAACAGTGTTATTACATAGTGTTACTTAATTTTTTTCCCAATCTTTTCAACCTGCCATTTTTACAGTCATGTATGCTTTGGACAACATACATGTTACAGAACATACCTATGGTTATCAAAACCAGAGATAGATAAGGAAGCAGAAATCAAATACCATCATCCCTCAAAGAACACTACTCTTCGATGGCTGCCTGCCTACTTCATACCCATTGTTTCAGGTCAGCAGTTCAGATTGCTCGTGATGTTCTTTGATATATATAAGCTTACATCTCTTTTTTTTTTTTTTTTT
>NW_003852421.1:14521439-14534422 GCF_000181295.1 Otolemur garnettii | reverse complement strand
GCCTCCCAAGTAGCTGGGACCACAGGTGCCTGCCACAACGCCCAGCTATTTTTTGGTTGCAGCCATTGTTGTTTGGCAGGTCCAGGCTGGATTCGAACCCGCCACCTTAGGTCTATGTGGCTGGCACCTTAGCCACTTGAGCCACAGGCGCCGAGCCCTAAGCTTATGTCTCTTACCAGAAAGCATGAGGCAATAAATACCCCCAACTGAGCAAGGGAGGTACTGTGATTCACACTATGCCATGAATTAGACTACAGTATATTTTTAAAAAGCCAAATGGAGAATGAAACCACAAAGGAGTAGACATTGCTACTCCTTTATAGCAAGGATTGGATGGAAGGCATCTGTTAAACAATGTACTTGGTTTAGCAGATTTTTATGTGAATTAATTACATCTTTCTTATTATGAACTATTTTGTTATAGAGGAAGGACAGTTTGAATCTCTAGAAACTGATCAAAATCTGTTATTACAACAATGTCGTCTCAGCTAAGTACTTTGACGGACATAATTTCATTTAATACTCAGTTGATGTTTTGTCTTTCCCATTGTGCACTTGAGGAAACTGAGCCCTGAAACATGAAATGACTTCCTTTAGCTCACACAGTGACTGGATAACCTGCACTAGAACTCAATGACCAAATCAAGTGAGTTTCAATTCAAGCACCCTCACTTCCCAAAATAAAGTTATAGATGAAATCAAAGCTCCCCTTTTTTCCTGGGTCAGTATCTTTTTTGGAAGGAGGATAAAAATAGAAGGTTAATGGCAAAACTTTTAGTTCTATTTTAAACATCTACTTAGGGCAAAAGGCCAGATGTTTTGCCAAAACAAATTAGACAATATTCTTATATCAGTAGAATTCCAGTCTTCACCAAGAAGAAAAATATGAAACATACATTGAGAAGAGAGGCCAACAGCCGAGTACACTGAATTCTCAGCATTGCCTTCTGCAAGGAGAAAGGCACAAATTTCCTGTAGGAACGAGCAGTTAAAGAGTATGACTCAAAGCCTATTTCAGTATAAGATCTTATTTCAACTTTGTTGTCCATCTGTTTGCTGCGAATGTAAACTTGTCTGGTTCCAAGTCAGAAAGGGGGATGAACTCATCTGCTAAATCCACATAAGCTGGAGCCCTACAAAGGCATACTGTGATTATATCACATAGCCTTGCCACAAGAGGCGGTTCACATCTTCTTGTTACCTGGCTGAACTTCAGGACAGTCATGATGCCTCATCCCAGGGAGGTGAGCAGGGAGATCCAGCTAAGCAAATGAGGAATGCTGTAAAATTCATTCGTCATTTACTGCAAGTTAATGGAAGGAAAGAACAACTCAAAGAATTATATACCACAAAAAAGTAATAAATATTTTAAATGCAGACATTGATTAACTAATGGCAATACCCATTTAGCAAAACTTGCAGCCAGCCATTCTTATCTCCCTACTCCTCCTCCCAGCCTTCACTTTCCTTTTTATGAGAGTCACAAGGACATAAAACTCACTACCCTTTACTTGGCTCCCTATCCTTTCTTTTGTATCTTCTACCACCCCTGCATCTTTCAAAATCTGGTACCCACACCCACAGTCTACTTGTATTCCTCCATGACCTCTCCCTACCTCCTTTAAAATAAGAAAAAACAGAAGTTTCAGGGAGCTCTAAATTTTATAGATGCTAAGGGAAATTCAGGAAACTCATGAATTCAGGGCTCTTGACAAGTGTTTGGACTTTAAGGGCAAGGAAAATTTCAAGGTCACAGTTACCATATCTGCTACGTTGTAGGCCAAATGATCATTTATAGTTTGGCTGGAAACCTCAACTAGCAAGTGTAGTATTGTTTCCAGAGTCAAATAAGTTCCAGGTTCTAAACAACTGACCTACAAACAAATATTTGATGAAACACTAACTAGTCATAAGTTTGGGCTACTTACAAAAAAAGGTAACATAAATATTTCCCTTGCATTTTTTTTGTTTGTTTAGATGCAGAAAAAAATAGAAAGTATGCATGTATACAACTGGGTGTGGAGATCTGACCTCCTTCCTTGGGAGCTACTTCAGCTGAGAAACTAGTGACCACCATTTGTTCCTAAGAGCCCTCAGTAAATTCACTGTTACCAGTATGCCCAATGAGAGTAACTGGACCCGCCATGGGATAAGAAGTAACAATTGGGAAAAGGAGTCTCAATATCATAAAGAGAATAGGCACAACAGCTTTGGGGAGGGTTTTATTCACTTTACATTGGCAAATGGAGTCACTACTGCTAGTATAGCAATAGTAAAAAATTGAGCTCCAATGGAGGTAGGTGATTCCTTCTGAACAGATATTCTAAATGTACCCCTGAGTAAGAGAGAGAGAATTAATTGGCTATAAGGAACAAGATAGGGGTACAATGAAGATGTACTTCAAAAGAGGAAAATCACTGACATGACAACATATCAGTCAAGCCCATCCTAGTCTTATTTGCTCTTCAAAGAACTACAAATCACAGGTCAAACCTGGAGGAAAACTCCTAGACTTCTCCACAAAACAATTAGAACATACACAGTGGGCCACAGCCGAAACAGATGAGTAAGAAAAAGCAAGAGTCAGACACTCCTACCAGTAAAGGATGGTGCCTTCAAATCCCATGGCAGCCATGTTTGGATGATGTAATTCTGCCTTCTTGGCTAAAGCTGATTGGACCCAGGAAGGATGTCTGTTTGAAGCAGAGCGAATCAGATTTTCTCTACTAGGAATTTGGAATTTGGATCTAGGGACAGCTAATCTCTGTACTTGGTTAAAGCTATGCAGCAACCATATTCCATCATCTGTATAAGCAGTGGAAAAAAGCCAGAGAACAATAAGGCAGATGTTCAAGAAGGAAAGTAAGATAAGACTCAGAGAAAGAGAATTATGGCTTTCCAGCTAGTTCTCAGTTCCAGTTCCTCATAGAAGCCAGCTGGATTTCTATCTTTAGGTTCCTCAAAACACTCCCTGTCTTTATAATAAATTTTCCTTTTTTGTTAAAGCTAGTTCAAATTTATTTCAGTTATTTGAAACTAGGAACACCTTGACTAACCAGCATTACCAAAAAGTAAGTCAGGATTGTGCAATAAAGACAGCATAGACTTTTGAATCTGCCCATTCAAATCAGCGCACACCCCTCACCCCCAAATATAAGCTATCTAGTCTAGAGTCACATTTCCTAGCCTGTTTGAGCCTTGGTATCCTCACTTATAAAATGCAGATACTGACTACCATGCATAATTGCTGAGAAAATCATAAAAATATACACACAGACTCTGGCACATGATAAGCATGAATTCTAACTTTTAGTAGAATTCATTGGAGTAGCAGTCATGGTAGCAGTAACAGTATTGCTATAAACAACTTACTAGGAGGATTACATACAAAAGCCAGAACTGATGAATACACAAAGATGTCTTCCTTAAATTCCTTACTTCACAAAATAACTCAACCTAAGTTACTTTAGTACACGCAAAATACGAATTGACTTAAAAATATTTCTGAATATATCATCTACCACAGATTACTTCTGTATTTGTGGGGAAAATCCTAGGGAAATCCCTGGATAATCATTTCTTTATCAATTCATCTCCCTCCTCCATCAATTTATTCATTAGAGCAAAAGTTCTAATCCTTATGGAAATCACAGGCCCCTTTGAGAACATGAAAAAACTATGAGATTTTGCTTCAAAAGATTCATGCGTATATTGTTACATAAACTATGTGTACATGAGGTTTTGTGCATTTTCTGGAGTGCCCAGGCCTGCTGTCCTTCATCTATGAATCCCCAAGGATTAAACAGTTTGATACACTTCTATACCAGGCATTTTTTTTTCTTTTTTTTAATTAAATCATAGCTGTGTACATTAATGTAATCATGGGGTACAATGTGCTGGTTTTATATACCATTTGAAATATTTTCATCAAACTGGTTAACATAGCCTTTACCTCATTTTCTTAGTTATTGTGTTCAGACATGTATACTCTACACTTAGTAAATTTAACATGTACCCTTGTAAAATGTACCATAGGTGTGTTCTCACCAATTACCCTCCCCTCACCCATCCTTCCCTCTCCTCTTCCCTCCCTCTCCTCTTTCCCATTCTTCTTGGGCTATAGTTGGGTTATAGCTATCATATAAAAGCTATAAATTGGTTTCATAGTAGGGCTGAGTACATTGGATACTTTTTCTTCCATTCTCGAGATACTTTGCTAAGAAGAATATGTTCCAGCTCCATCCATGTAAACATGAAAGAGGCAAAGTCTCCATCTCTTTTTAAGGCTGCATAATATTCCATGGTGTACATATACTACAATTTATTGATCCATTTGTGAGTCAATGGGCACTTGGGCTTCTTCCATGACTCAACAATTATGAATTGGGCTGCATAAACATTCTGGTGCAAATATCTTTGTTATAATGTGATTTTTGGCCTTTTGGATATATACCTAGTAGAGGAATTGTAGGATCGAATGGTAGGTCTATTTTTAGATCTCTAAGTATTCTCCAAACATCTTTCCAAAAGGAACGTATTAGTTTGCATTTCCACCAGTAGTGTAGAAGTGTTCCCTTTTCTTCACATCTATGCCAACATCTCTGGTTTGGGGATTTTGTGACATGGGCTAATCTTGCTAGAGTTAGATGATATCTCAAAGTAGTTTTGATTTGCATTTCCTTGATGATTAATGATGATGAGCATTTTTTCATATATCTGTAGGCCATGCGCCTGTCTTCTTCAGAGAAGTTTCTCTTCAAGTCCCTTGCCCACCCTGAGATGGGATCACTTGTTCTTTTCTTGCTAATACGTTTGAGTTCTCTGTGGATTCTGGTTATTAAACCTTTGTCAGAGACATACCTGCAAATATCTTCTCCCATTCTGAGGGCTGTCTGCTTGCTTTACTTACTGTGTTTTTGGCTGTGCAGAAACTTTTTAGTTTGATCAGATCCCACTAATGTATTTTTGGTGTTGCTTCAATTGCCCAGGAGGGTCGACCTTATAAAATATTCTCCCAGGCTGATTTTTCTTCAAGTTTTTTCCCTGCACTTTCTTCTAGTATTTTTATAGTTTCATGTCTTAAGTTTAAATCTTTAATCCAGTGAGAGTCTATCTTAGTTAATGGTAAAAAGTGTGGGTCCAGTTTCAGTCTTCTACAGGTCGCCAGCCAGTTCACCCAGCACCATTTATTAAATAGGGAATCTTTTCCCATTGAATGTTTTTAATTGGCTTGTCAAAGATCAAATAATGGTAAGTAGCTGGATTCATCTCTTGGTTCTTTATTCTGTTCCATACATCTACCTCTCTGTTTTTGTGCCAGTACCATGCTATTTTGATCAGTATCAATTTATAGTATAATCTGAGGTCTAGTAGTATGATTCTTCCTGCTTTATTTTTATTTCTGAGTAATGTCTTGGCTATTTGAGGTTTTTTCTGATTCCATATAAAACAAAGTATTATTTTTTTGAGATCTTTAAAGTATGACAGTGGAGCTTTAATAGGGATTGTATTAAAATTGTATATTGCTTTGGGTAGTATGGACATTTTAATAATGTTGATTCTTCCCAGCCATGAGCATGGTATGTTTTTCCATTTGTTAACATCTTCAGCTATTTCTTTTGTTAGAGTTTCATAGTTCTCTTTATAGATCTTTCACGTCCTTTGTTAGGTAAACTCCCAAATATTTCATCTTCTTTGGCACTACTGTGAAAGGAATAGAGTCCTTGACTGTTTTTTCAGCTTGACTATTGTTGGTACATATAAAGGCTACAGATTTATGAGTGTTGATTTTGTAACCTGAGATGCTGATATATTCCTTGATCACTTCTAAGAGTTTTGTAGTAGAATCCTGGCATTTTCCAGATATACAATCATATCATCTGTAAAGAGTGAAAGTTTGATCTCCTCTGACCCTATATGAATACCCCTGATCTCCTTCTCTTGTTTACCAGGCATTTCTTACAATTCTCTACATCTCACAATGAACTTCTAGGCACAATCCACAGAAAAGCAATAACCTGCATTAACATCCCACCACTACTCAAGCTAAGGGGTGTTGCCAAAACACAACATAGCAGGCCCCTGCTTGTCCAGGAAAGGGACGTGGGTAGTCCCAAGGCAGCCTTCCTTCCATACTCTACTATAGCACTTACTCTACTATATTTTAATCACTAACTTATTTGCCTGTCTCCCATATTAAACTGTAAATGAGGATAGAAAATGTGTCTGTCATTTCTAGTATTATGCTTCTTAAAGTATTCATTAAGTCCAGGAACAGATTAACAAGCATTGGTATATGTATAACATGGAATACTATTCAGCCATTAAAAAAAATGGATACCTTACATCTTTTGTATTAATCTGGATAGAGTTGGAATAGTTGGATAACTTACATCTTTTGTATAAACCTGGATAGAATGTACTCAATTCTAATATGAAGCCAGTAGATGATCTAACACATACCCTCATAAGAGAAACACTCAAAATCAATGGAAGGTGAGGGAAAAGGGAATGAGGGAGTGGAGAGACGGGAGGAGGAAAGAGGATGCAGGTTCACAGTGTATGGCATACCTCTTAGGGGTGGGACACAATTATAAGAGGGACTTTACCTAACAAATGCAATCAGTGTAATCTAATTCTTTGTACCCTCAATGAACCCCAAACAATTAAAAAAAGAAAAAGAAAAAGTAACCAAACAAGTATAATGAGAAAAAAATAGATTGAAGGTACAAAAAATTCAATAAATGATAAATAAATAAGCGTATTTTGTGGATCCAAACTATGATTTATATTAGTCTTTCACTCAAGAAATAAATTCCAGAAAATGTGCAGGGAATAAAAGGATTTTCATCTACTTCAGAATATCCCTCAAAAATGTAATTCATGGCTTGATGCCTGTGGCTCAAGTGGCTAAGGCGCCAACCACATACACCTAGGCCACATACACCTAGGGTTCGAATCCAGCCTGGGCCCACCAAACAACATGATAGTTGCAACCAAAAAAATAGCCAGGCGTTGTAGCAGGCGCCTGTGGTCTCAGCTACTTGGGAGGCTGAGGCAGGAGACTCGCTTGATACCAGGAGTTGGAGGTTGCTGTGAGCTGTGATGCCAGGGCACTCTACCCAGGGGGATAGCTTAAGGCTCTGTCTCAAAAGAAAAAAAAAAGTAATTCATTCCACAACAGCCCTATCGTGGCTGAAGGAAGTTTCTGTTTAGTCAATTATGAAGAATTTAATTTTTGTGCCAGTGGACTTTTTCTTTGACTCTCTTCTACTTAGGACATTTCTAAAATATACACCACCATACACACAAACATGCACATATACATATACAAATAAGTACCACATTTTTGTGGGCTTGTCTTGCACCACAACCAGCCAAATATATTATTCATTTTTCTTTAGGAATGTTGAAGGAAATGGGAATGACAAGGAGAATTAGAGTATAGAGTCCCCTCAAGGCACATACACTGTGCCTTCAACATCAGTAAGATATTGAATGAATAATAAACCAAAATCAATCAACTTGAAGCAAGTTAAAGATAGAGACTCTTACCTTTATATTATTACTGCCTTAACTAATCCATGGAAGATGCCACCTTCTTACCCAAACTCAGCCTTTTATTCATTCATTCAACAAATAATAAGTAAATCCTTATTATATGCCAGGCACAGAGTTAGACCCTAGGAATACAAAGGTAAATGAGAAAGCCAGGGCACCTGACTTCACAAGAAAGAATTTCTAGCAGGAAAGATAATTTTTAAAAATCAGTAATAATAAAATGTGATGAGTGCTGTGGTAGGGCACACACACATGCTATGGACACACTTCACTAGAGTCCAAACTTGATCTAACCTACAGCAATGTTTTCAAAGTGTGGTCCCCAGACCAGCAGCATGGCATCACCTGGGGATGGGCTTTAACAAGCTCTTCAGGTGATTCTGATTCACAACCCATCCCAGCGCAAGCAAATCAGATCCTTGATTTAAAAAACAAAACAAAACAAAACAAAACAAAACAAAACTCCCAGCTGACCATGAAATGTGGAGCCAAGAGTTAACAACTACTGGCCCACAGGGTGAGGGAATTGACATATAAGCTAAGATGTGGATGAGTAGGAATCGGAAAACAGGAAAAAAGAGTTTCAAGGCAGAAAAAACCTCATGTTTAAAAGGCATAAGGCATAAAACCATGGTGTGTTTGAGGAATTTAAAGAATTCCACAGGGCAAGACTGTGGAAAGGTTGAGGAAGAGTGTTTTGAAATTAAAGTGTGGGTCCAATGATAGAGAAGGAATTTATAAATTTATGTGTTCTACTAAGGCCACACCCATTGGCTCACACCTATAATCCCAGCCCTTTGGGAGGCCAAGGGGGGAGAATGGCTTGAGCCCAAGAGTTTATACTATGTCAACCTGGGCAACATAGCAAGACCTCCTCTCTACAAAAAAAAAAAAAAAAAAAAAAAAATTAACCAGACACAGTGGCACTCACCTACAATTATAGTGATTTGGGAGGCTGAAGCAGGAGGACAGCTTGAGTTGGAGTTAAAGGTGAGCTATGGTTACACCACTGCACCCCAACCTGGGTAAGCAAGATTCTGTCTTGATTTAAAAAAAAAAAAAAAAAAAAGGGTTGAACTCAAAGACCATGATAAGCCTATTTTGGCAACTTGACATTACCATATCTGTAAGTTTTAAATAATCACCCTGGGTTGTGGTGGAGAAATAAGTTGAAAGGTAGCAAAACTGAATGCAGTTGCTTCTGTTAATGAGTAAGACTGTTGCAGTACATGTGAGAGATGCTGCTGGTGGTAAGAACAGGGCTGGAAAGAAGTGAATAGTTTCACACATTACTAACAAGATACTCACTAGGAATGGGGGATTCAAAGGATGTTGGAGGTGTGGGAATTCAATAATTCAGTGTTTATTTCCCAAAGCAATTGGTGGATGATTTTGGAGGAATAACACAAATCTAGACTTAATCTACCATTAACTAAATAATAATGGTTATAATAATAATAATGGATGTGAATAATTTAACCTACAGAGTAATGCAAATTTGAGATGAAGAAAACTTAAAACCTAACCTGTTAGAAACAAAAATGAATAGAAGAGAAAAAGACAAAAAAGGAATTTTTAAACAACAGAGTTGAACAGTGGCAAAAGTTCAAGCAAGGTATAGATGAAAGGGTCCATTGAACTGGGGACAATAGGAGTCAATGCTGATATCAACAAGAGAAATTTCAGAAAGTGGAAGAGAGGAATGCCAGATGGAAATAGGCTGAAAAGTGAGCTAAGGTAGGAAAATGGAGATGGCAAGTAGGCAGCATGGTCAAGAGATTTAATTTTAAAGATGATTAAATAGACAGGTACCTAGAGCAGAGGGATGTAGAAATAATCAAACATGTCTTTTAATGTGCATTTAAGAGGAAATGCAAAAAACAGAGATAGAAGATACATGAGAGAGATGGGACAAATTGTAGTACAAGACCATTGGAAAGTAGGGAAGGGATGGAACCAGGAGTTCAAAAGTACAATTTGCCTTAGATAAGGAAGGGACATCTCTTCTTCACATAAAAGGCTCACCACTAGCCACACACTTCTGTATTCATTTTCTTGAAGTATTTTCATTAGGAGAGTGATCACAATCTCCAGAGCATTTGTAAATACCACTGTCTTACTTATTATGGGAGCTGCTGAGTCTTACTTGGAGCTGTGGTATAATCAGGTATATATATATTTGGGCATTGTCCCCGGGTCCTGGCACAGAACTCCAAAAACCTTTGGAATTTCTTGATAAGGATGATAGGAGTCTTTTGTTCCAATGAAGCAACTCTTGGTGAGAGCTTAGACAGCTTCAGGCTGGGTACTGGCTACCAGAAAGGCTAAGCCTTATATTTCAGGAAATCTCCTCAGTCTTAGACAAACTGGAACAATTGGTCATGCTAGGTCTGACTCAAAATGCAACCTCTTTGAAATTAAGAAAGGTTGTATCCACCTTAACGTTAATTCTGAATATTAGAAATGTTACTTTTCCGTAATAAGTCATCATAAATCTCTCACATAATAATTATCAAAATTAGCTTACCTATATTGTAACCCACACTGAGTTTTGGAGTTTGCCACTAACTGGATAAAATAATTCTTTTTATCCCTTTCATGGATCTGGTAAGAGGCAGGACTAGTGACAAAATTCCTTTGTTCCACTTCCAATCTAATTTTCTAACAACCGAGAATGTCCTGGGGCCACAAGTGCAGCTTATGAATGTGCTGAGATGTTTTACCCTTTTTTAGGAAACATAAATAGTTATTCAATACAAAGTATAAAAATATTAGTGAATTTAAAAGAGAAAGAAAATTTTTATTCGGCCTTTAATACTATAATTCAAAATTGTGCTTGTTTTGCTAACTGAATAGACCATGGAGGAATAAATTATATCAGGAACTCAAATATTCAAATATGAGAATGATTCTCTATTTTCATTAGCATATACAATATAATCCAGATATACCTACAGCTAGGCTACTACTCATAAACTTAATAACTGTTGAAAGACAGGGAGGAACCAGAGCATTTTAAATAAAAGAGCAAAATTAAATGCATATACTTTAATTAAAAGATAAGCCAGAACAAGATGCTTTTACAAATCTAAAGTACTAAATGGTAAACAAAGCAAATTTTCCCACGAACTATCAATCTCAGTAGGAGAAAATATTACATTCAAAAGTTGATGCTTTTCAGAAGTTACATATAAAACTTTTCAGAAATAGTTGTTAATGCAAAATATTAATGAAATGTATTCCCTCCATTCTCTGTCTGTGCCTACAGACACCCGCCTTTCTACAGACTCCTGTATGCATCAATAGTCATTTGAAATGATGTGGGTCTTAATAGGAAACCATGCCAGCACATCAGTGACACTGAAGCAGACTGAATGTGCACACTGCTGAAACACAGGGTGAAGCCTCAGAGCCTGGCCACTTCTCCAGTTCTGCCCCTACCACACTCTATCTAATTTCATCTGCTTTTACCCATATGCTGGTACCATACATAGTAGACATTATGTATTATAAATTATAGACTATAATAATATAAGCACATATGTCATATTCTTAATGTTACATAACATACGTCATGCTTAATCTTCAATATTCTTCACCAGTGGTAATGACCACTGGTCAATAGAATCATAGTTGTTATAGGCATCCATACTCATGGGTTCCAGTAAGTTTAGCCCCCGTCTAGCATGAGACAGAAGAAAGGGGAAACCTGAGTTGTATAAGTCTATCAGTGTTTCAATCACCCCTGCCACTACATGGTTTAGGAATAAGACAATGACTCAATGATGGCCCAAGAACTAGAAGAGGAAACCAGCAGAAGGCCTCATTGGGAAGTCTTGTTCTTAACAAGAGACATAATGAAAAAGGATAGGACCACTTTCATATTTCATCTGGTCTTTGCTGACTCAGAAAAAATAATTCTTCATTTTGTATGGAACCAGAAAAAAATCCATATAGCTAAAGCAGTTCTTAGTAATAAAAACAAAGTCAGGGGCATTAGCATACCAGATTTTAGGCTGTACTACAAGGCCATAGTGGTCAAGACAACATGGTACTGTCAACAAAAACAGAGACATAGACATTTGAAATCAAACAGAAAACCAGGAAATGAAACTAACATCTTACAACCACCTAATCCTCAATAAACCAAACAAGAACATACACTGGGGGAAAGACACCCTATTCAAGAAATGGTGCTAGGAGAACTGAATATCCACATGTAAAATACTGAAACTAGACCTGCACCTTTCTCCACTCACAAAAATTGATTCAAGATAGATAAAGGACTTAAATTTAAGGCATGGAACAATAAAAATCCTCAAAGAAAGTATAGGAAAAACACTGGAAGATATCAGCCTGGGGAAAGACTTTATGAAGAAGACTGCCCTGGCAATTGCAACAACAACAAAAATAAATAAATGGGACTTAATTAAAATGAAGCCTTCTGTACAGCTACAGAGACAGCAACCAAAGCAAATAGACAACCTACACAATGGGAAAGGATATTTGGCATATTTTGAACAAACCAAAGCTTGATAACTAGGATCTATAGAAAAAAGCCAACAATCCCATATATCAATGGGGAAGAGAGATAAATAGAACCTTCTCTAAAGAAGATAGACGAATGCCTAGCAAACATGAAAAAATGCTCATCGTCCCTAATTATTAGGGAAATGCAAATCAAAACCACCCTGAGAATCATCTAACCTCAATGAGAATGGCCCACATCACAAAATCTTAAAACTGCAGATTCTGGCATGGATGTGGAGAGAAAGGAACACTTTTACACTGTTGGTGGGACTGAAAACTAATACAACCTTTTTGGAAGGAAGTATGAAGAACCCTCAAAGAACTCAAGCTACATCTCCCATTTGATCCTGCAATCCCTACTTTACTGGGCATCTACCCAGAAAAAAATCCTTTGATCATAAAGATACTTGCACTAGACTGTTTATCACAGCACAATTTACAATCACCAAAATGTGGAAACAGCCTAAATGCCCATCAAACCAGGTATGGATTAATAAGCTATGGTATATGTATACCATGGAATATTACTTAGTCATTAAAAAAGATGGAGACTTTATGTTCCTTTGTATTAACCTGGATGGAAGTGGAACACATTCTTAGTAAAGCATCACAAGAATGGAGGAGCATAAATCCTATGTACTCAATTCTCATATGAGGACAATTAATGACCTAGTACAGAGTGGGGGGTAGGAAGGGGAGAGTAAAGAGTGAGAAGGAGGGAGGGCAGAAGGGAAAGCAGAGAAAGGGAAGGAAGGAGAGGGGTGGGAGAAGGGAACAGCAGAGAGAGGGAAAGAGGGTGGGGAGAAGGGAAGAGCATAGAGAGGGAAAGAGGGAGAGGGTGGAGGTCTCGGTGTATGACACTCCTTTTGTTTTTTTTTTTTTTTTTTTTTTTT
>NW_003852421.1:14514573-14521220 GCF_000181295.1 Otolemur garnettii | reverse complement strand
GGTTGAGCTATAGGCGCCGAGCCATGACACTCCTTTTGGAGGCAAGACACAATTGTAAGATGGACTTCACCTAGCAAATGCAAATGTAATCAGTGTAACCTAGTTTCTTGTATCCTCAATGAATCCCCAACAATTAAATATATATATATATATATATATATATATGTGGCGCCTATGGTTCAGTGAGTTGGGTGCCAGCTCCATTTGCCAAGGGTGGCATGTTCAAACCCAACCCTGCTAAACTGCAACAAAAAAATAGCTGGGAATTGTGGCAGGTGCCTGTAGTCCCAGCTACTTGGGAGGCTGAAGCAAGAGAATTGCCTAAGCCCAGGAGTTGGAGTTTGCTGTTAGCTGTGATGCCACAGCACTCTACTGAGGGTGATAAAGTGAGACTCTGTCTCTTTAAAAAAAAAAATATATATATATATAAAAACATACATATATGTATATATAGACCATATATGTATACATACACATATATATGATACTTGGAGATGACATTTTTTTAACCAGTCACAAGAAGACACAAGCCACCATGCCAAGGATGGCAAGGCAGAAAATGGAAATATCCAGGGTCCTTGATGACCTTGTTGAACTGCTAAATTAATCACTCCTAAAACAATTTACATCTGCACTTCTGATTGTGTGGCCTAATCAGTTTTCTTTCTGCATAAAGCAAATTTACTCACACCTCTGTTACTTGTAGTCAATAGTTGCTCATTCTGTATAACCTATTGATACTTCCTAAGTAGTACATTGCTAACATACTGATTATTTCTAATGTAATAATATATCTGTATCAGCTAATGCTAATTATTTTTAAAACACTAAGATGTTATTTGGAAACTGCTGCTGAAAGAATGAAACACAGCATGTCAACTTTCTTCAACATTCACAATTGAATTGATTACACACTTCTTGACTACTTACTTCTCCTGACTAATCACTTCCCACAGAAAACTCTGCAGCAAAATAATCCAGAAGAAATTGGAGAAAGGAATCTTGACATCATATTCCTATCTCAAACTGTTCTTACCATATGACAAAATTGGATCTTGCTATTGACAAACATGAAGTCATGAATTTTAGAAATTGACCTATAAGTCATTATGCATAAAATAAAATTAGAGGTTAGTACTCTAAGACATTAACAAAAGAACTAGAACTAAGAGAACACAAGAGGGAAGAGAGATATTGATATCAAATAAGTATAAATGATAGCCTGAGAAATTAGGTTGGGTTTTTATTCCCTGTCAATCCTCCTCCAATACCCAAGCATTAACTGTGTTCATGGAAAATAAAAATCTAAAGATGCCCTCATTCCCTCTCAATCCAGCTCAGCTACAGTTCAGCTATAAAGACATATTTATTTACCTTCCATCCCTCTGCTGCAAAACACACTATAATCTCCAGGAGAAGTGCAGTTGAATTTGGTGGACAAAAGGGAAATGTGGAAGGCTGAAGTTTCGCTTATTTCCTCAGAAGTAAAGCCATATTGTGCAACCTTAAGGGATAACATCATCATTTTGATGCTTGCTGAGTCTCCTTCCAATCTCCAAAATTGTTTTCAAATAGCTAAAACACAAATTGTTTCAAATTATTTCTCTTTCAGGTTATCCCTAGCACTGTTCCCTTTCCTAACAGAGCTTACAGAAATAGAACAAGTGCCACAGCAGTATTAGAAACCATAGTTCTTCAAACAGAATGTTTACTTGGAGGAGACAGTAATAGTTAGGACACTGGTTTTTAACATTAGTCACAAATTATAATCACTTAGGGCGCTTTTTAAGTACCACACTTGCTTGGTACTTATGCTAAACCAGTAAAATCAGAATTTCACTGGAGGTGGGGTCCAGGCAGTAGTATTTTTAAATAGATTCTCCAGATGATTTTAATATGTACCCATGGTTCATTAAGTAACAATTAGATTTGGCTGTATGTAACAGGAAAAAATAGCAATGTCTTAAGATAGAAGGGATTTTTTTCTCTCTTTCATATTAATAAGAGAGTTTGGTTTTTTTTTTTTCCTAAATCTGCATGGAGTGCAGCTACTGACTCACTCAGGACTTGAGCTTGTTTTGCTTCCAGCTCTATGATCCTCACACCAGGCTTCTATTTCCAAGATTGCCCTATGGTCCAAGATGCCTACTGGAACTCCAGCCATCATATCATAGACCAGAAGAAAAAATAAAAAAGAAACAGAAGAATGTCTAACTTTCTGGAAGGACCCAGTTCAGCAGCCTTTCTGGAATTTCCCACAACACTTTTACTGACATCTTGCTGGCTAGAATTTAAACATGTGGTCACACTTGGCTGTAAAGGAGGCTGGGAAATATTCCCCATAACTGAGCTAAAGTTCTGTGGCTAAAGAAGTTGAAAATGGAATTTGGGAAGGCAACTGGTAGTAACTGCCACAGATGGAAAAACAATGTAGTTCAGGTTCTCTATTCAAATCTGTGCTCTTTTACTTAAAACGTCCTCATTTTTGTATGTGTTTCATGTTACTACTGGCCTTAGGGACAAGTGTATATAACATGAAGCATGAAGTACACACTACCTTCTGCCATGGGTGAATAAACTGTAGACCCTGGACCACATTCACTAGCAGAATCTCTTATCTAGAAGGTCATAATGAACTTATCTTCAAAGATTGGGCTTAGGATCCAGGGATCTGCATTCATGCGCAGTACCCATGACCTTCTGGACAAAGGACATATTAAGACAAACAAAACCCTAAGCTAAGAATAGAGACAGAGAGGTTCTTCTACCTCATACTGAGTGACAGGTACACAAAGAAGTAGTCACCCTTGCAATGTAAACCATCCAATTTTCTTCCATCTCTTTGACTCTGAGGTCATTCTTACAGACTCTCTGTGTGATCAAGCTGGTAAAGCAAGATGCTTTTTGAAATAGCAAGCAGAGCCATCTAGCATGGGAAGTAGGTAAATATAAACGTCCTGTTTAATGTCCCACTACCTCCTTTTTACAGCTTATCCTGAAACTCCTCTCACTTCCCCCATACATATTTGGGCCTCCAGTAATCTCATGCCACCCACGCTAAGGGTCTTTAGTCATAACATTCCTGTTGCAAAGTGTCTGACTTCCAAGTCCCTCCCCCCAAGCCCCCACCCTAGAAGACGCACCCTATTGCCTCAGGGAAATGGTGGTAGTGTCAGTAAGGTAAACTAAAGAAAACAACTAGCAACTGCCCCTTCTAGTTAATGCTTGGCAAAAAATGTGCATCTATCCAACACTCCTTTAATGGGCCTATTGATGCTCTTCCAAAATTCTAATGTTGAAATCCTAACCCCAGTACCTCAGAATGTGAATGTATTTGAAGATATGGTCTTCAAAGAGATAGTCTGTGCCCCTGCTCTGATGTGATGAGAAAGACACTCTGCTTCTGTGGTCTACCTCCTAAAAGCCCAGAACCTCAGTCTAACCATGAGAAAAACAGCAGATGAATCCCACTAGAGGGGCAGTCTAAAAAGACTCTAAAAGTACTCCTTAAAACTGTCAAGGTCATCAAAAACAAGAAAAGTCTGAGAAACTCAGCCAAGGAGAGATGATGACTAAATGTAATATGGTATCCTGGATGGAATTCTGGAACAGAAATGGGTATTAGGCAAAAACCAAAGAACTCTGAATAAAGCATGTACTCCAGTTAATTAAAAAATGATAAATATACCAGAGTTGGTGGAGAATGTTGATAATGGGAGAGGCTATGCTTGTGTGGGATCTGGGAGTATACGGGGTACTCTGTACTTTCCTGTCAATTTTGCTCTAATAGTTGCTCTAAAGTTGCGCTAATAGTCTTTAAAATGAAAAATAATTCTGTCTCAGCACTTGTAGCTCAAGCGGCTAAGGGACCAGCCATGTACACCAGAGCTGGTGGGTTCGAATCCAGCCTGGGCCCGCCAAACAATAGTGACAACTAAAACCAAAAAATAGCCGGGCGTTGTGGCAGGCGCCTGTAGTCCCAACTACTTGGGAGGCAGAGGCAAGAGAATCACTTAACCCAGAGGTTGGAGGTTGCTGTGAGCTGGGATGCCACGGCATTCTCTACCCAGGGCAACAGTTTGAGGCTCTGTCTCAAAAAAAGAAAAAGAATTCTAATAATTTATAGACAGGTGTCTCCTACAGAATTTCAATAAGTAAAGCTCATTTCTTCACTATCTGTAAAAACTCCCAGGCAAGGCTGAAGTCCATGCATGCTCACAAGCCAGACAGGAGAAGAGGCCACCACAGTGCACGGCCAGAATGGAAATGAACCCCGTGGAGTTCTAGAGAGTGTCAGTGCCAGAAGTAAAGGGCACCATACAAAAAGAAGTCTCCCAAGAAAGCCAGGCCCCCACTTTAGTGACATTCTCTTGATGAATTCACCTCTGTCCAGGGTCAGCTTTCAGCCTCATAGGCTCAGCAGTTACTTCATTAGTCAAACTCATCGGTCCTGACTCACACACCTAATAGAAATCAGTGAGTATGATACCAAAAACAAGATGCCATGTGTTAGGCAAACTCTACCTGCCGGGCTTGGGGAGTGTGGCCTGAGAGTCTGCACTTCTAACAAGCTCCCAGCTGATGCCCATGCAGCTGGTCCATGTATCACACTTTAAATAGGGAGAGTCCAGACAAGCTCCATGGGAAAGCCAACTACCCAAGTTTATTGGTAAGCTGAATGTGAATTAGATCAAGGAGAAGTTAAGCATGTGACTGCTTAATAGATCAGGCTTTGACTGTCTGATGCATCCACCTCTACATGGAGATCAGCCCACTATTAGCTCTCAGTGGCTTCAGAGCCTTGGTTTAACAGCCTTGAGAACACAGCCAGCCCACGCTGAACCTGCTCAACCAGTCAACTGTGTCCTGCAGCACATTTACGTGGTTTTATTATCTGATGTGTTGCATTCATGTGACTGTGCAAAAAACCAAAAAGAACTCTCATAAATTTCTGCCAAGGTAAATCAACATATATTAAAAATGAGGCAACTGCTTTGAAACACTAAACCGATCAAAAGAGAAAATTATGAACTTACCTACAGTACATGAATAAGTTTCTAACAGAGTGGTGTAGAAGCTGGAAAGAGTTTCCAGGTGGGGGCCTGGAAAGACTGTCTTTAGGGAAAACAACAGTGAGAGGCTGCTTTTTCCTATCTCCATCTGTTTAGGGCCATCATACGATGTCACTCCCAAACAACACATCTAAGAAGAGCAATCCTCCAGTTCAGCCTCAGGAAATTTGCCTGGCCTCCAAGGTTCCAGGGGCCAATGCTCATTACCAGGCCATGGGGCACACACTGAGGCCTTAACAGTATTAGAACTCTATAAACAACTCAAAGGAAAGGGTATAAAAGAAACCAGGACTAGATGCACAAAGACAAGTTCCAAAGAAGCTAAGGAAGGGAAAATCTTAGACTATTCTGGTGACTATAACAGCACACTATAGACTGGTTAGCTTAAAAACAGCAGAAATTTATTTCCAACAGTTTTGGAGAATGGGAAGTCCAAGATCAAGCCAGATCCAGTGTCTGGTGAGGGCCCACTTTCTGTCACATAGACAATTACTCCTTGCTTGTCTCTACACATAGCAGAAGGTAGAAGAAAGGTCTTCAGGATCTCTTTCATAAGGGCACTAATCCCATCCCAAAAACCTAACCTCCCAATACCATCACCTTGAGATTTAAGACTACAACAATACGATTTGGGGGGAGAACACAAAAATTCAGTTTATAGCAGAATAGTCTAGACAGACTAGCAAAGAACCTGGATCAGCAGTGTGAATGTTCAGGATTGTATAACTCAGATTCTAGAGAATATAAACCATGGGTCTTTTCATGTGGGCCAGGAACACCTATGAGCCCCAAAGCATTAACCAGAACTGGAAGATAGGCAAAAATCCCCACCTTTAACCAAAAGGAAGATGGAGATGCTAGACATGTATCCCCATGTGAGGCCAAGAGCAGGTGAGTTAGGTATGTGTGAGTAACAGCATCACAGGAGTGACGGCAGCAGATAAGGAGGCAATGGGTAGTCATGGCTAACAGAAGGTCTACAAAAAAGGAAACACAAGCAGTGATTTTCACTGACCACAATAACAAGTAAATATTCAAAATCATTCCCTACTTCATTCTTTTTTCATTGATCTCCTAACAGGATTCATCTATAAATGTGCAAAAATTCATTACCAAAAATATTCTTTAAGCCTGATTAAAGCATATTGAAGATTTTATTATTTTTCAAACCTTCACTATGTGTTTTATTTTCCCTGAGCATGTAGGGGTGAACAGATCAGGCAACTCAAATAAAGTTTTTTTTATTTCCTCCATTCAAGAAATAGTAGTGGACATCATTTATAATTTAACATTGCTTCAAGGCAGACTGTACTCACATTTTTCAACTTTGGTACAATCTACTTAAAATCCATACCTCTTACTTTTCCTTTGTACATTATAAAGTCATAATGTCTTTTTTGTGCTACATTAATAATGACTTCTTTGTCAGCAAACCCACTGTACTTCAAAGCAAGCAGTAACTCCAAATGTTTAGTTTATTCTCATGCTATGGCAACTCCATAGCAAATGGAAAACATGCTTATTGTCTTTGAGAATTATCTGACCTACATCTATGAGTGATAAACCTGGTGAATT
>NW_003852421.1:14494807-14514414 GCF_000181295.1 Otolemur garnettii | reverse complement strand
CTACTTTTTTTTTTTTGGTTGCAGCCGTCACTGTTGTTTGGCGGGTCCGGGCTGGGGATTCGAACCCGCCACCTTAGGTGTACGTGGCTGGCGCCCTAGCCGGTTGAGCTATAGGCGCCGAGCCAAACCTGGTGAATTCTTTAAAAAACACGCTCTGGAAAACACTTACTAGCTTAAGGAAATTAAATTAACCTTTCCCAAACTGGGCAGATCCCCAGAGAGCAAACAGCACATGGTATCGTAAAGATCTATTTGTTTATGGCCCTCACTGTTTGTTCACTTCTGTGCCTAATACACATGCATGGAACATAACAAATGCTCCATAAACATTTATGAAAAGAATGGAAGTTGCCTGAGGTAAACCTGGGTTTGTGAAATATTCTTGTCTGATGCCATAAAGAAAATAAAGGAATTTGATTAGGCTCTCAAAGACCTACATGTCTTTTTTTTAATTTTATTTTTTCTTAAGATAAGGTCTCACTCTGTCACCCTGGGTAGAGTGCCATGGCATCAGCCTAGCTCACAGCAACCTCAAACTCCTGGGCTCAACTGATCCTCTTGCCTCAGCCTCCTGAGTAATTGGGACTACAGGTGCCCACCACAATGCCTGGCTAGTTTTTCTATTTTTAGTAGAGACACTCTTGCTCACATTGGTCTTCAACTCTTGAGCTCAGGCACTCTACCTGCCTTGGCCTCCCAGAGTGCTAGGATTACAGGTGTGAGCCACTGTGCCCAGCTCTACATGTCTTTTTCATTTATGTTTATATGTTTATATGTCTTACTTAGTTGAAAAGAAGACACATAAGTGAGACCCATGATGCCACATAACTGCACCAGCTGCAGTTTCCTAGGAAACTTGTTGACCTTCCTAAGACTCATTTGTCCTCATCTATATAGTAGACTTTTGTAACAAATAGCAGAGCTTCAGCCATCCACAGAAGCCAGGCCTCAGTCAATCACAAGCAGCCAACTGACCAGACCATCTCCAAATAAGGCCAACACTGGTTGTAACCAACTCAGCTGTCTCTGTACCTCACTTTTGTTTTCTGTCCATAAATGCTACTTGACTTCATTACAGACCAGAATTCTCTGAATTTCTTTTGGTTCTGAGGACTGTCCTATTTACAAATCATTCACTGTTCTATTAAACTCTGCTAAATTTAATTTGTCTGAAGTTTTTCTTTTAACATAATCTTTCTAGACCTCAGTTTCCGAATCTATAAAAAGTTGATAATTATAACAATGCTTAACTTTATAAATATGTTGTGAGACTTAAATTGGTTCTAAAGGGGATTAAATGAGTTTAAACAAAGTACGTGATAAACTGTTGACATGTGACATGTGTTAACTTAATTGTATACTCTTGGGAGAGGTAATATGTTTTTCTCAAAATTACCACAGAAATATCTAGCAAAAAAAAGTGAAATTTAAAGAACAGAAGAGATCAAATTTGATAGAAAATCTAAACTTAAATGTCACTTAAAAATAAATTCCAGGCTACTTGAGATTTGCATTTTTAAGCTTTATGAAGCAAATTTGTAACCAAATCCACAGAAATAGTGTGCTGAGACTGCCAGTGGGCATAATTTAAGAATTTCTATAGGAAGGGGAAAAAAGCTTTTAACATAGCACATTCTACTAGAGCAAAACACAACATCCCTGAGAAATCACCCCAAAAAACACAAAACAAACAAAACAAAAAAACTCAACAGAAACATTTTTTTTCAACTTCAGTGAATCAGCAGTGGTTTGCTGCTGAAGAAGGAAAAATGATGAAAAATCAAAATTATTTGACTGCTCTTTTTTCATTTATAAAAGTTTAAACAACCTCTTCCCTTCAAACATTAGAAGTGTATGATTTTCCAGAGCTCATAGGAGCTTCATCTGAAGAGTAGGGAGGAAATGAAAGATGTTTCAGTCATTCATTCCTACTCAGAGAAGAGAAGGGCAGAGGAGGTCCAAAAGTCTAGTCCAACTCCCTTGTTTTATAGAGAAAGAAAATGACACAAAGGCAAATTAAATGTTTTTCCCAGCTCTCATATTCATTCATTAAAAACAATGAATTAAAAATAGATACCAGAATCTGTTTCCTTTAATGTGGAAATTTCTTTAAGGAAAAAAATTTTCCTCCTTAGCCCAAAGGAATTAAATACACTGCATTAATGGGTTAATAAATAGCCCAAATCATCTTCTCAGGATCTTTATCAGAGACTTGTAAAGCTCCTTAATATTTCAGGGCATCCAAATAGGGAATGAGGAGGTCGAACTCTACCTGTTTGTCAACAATATGATCTCATATCTAGAAAACCCTAAAGACTCCACCAAAAGACTCCTACAATTGATAAATTCAGCAAAGCCTCAGGTTACAAAATTGATCTATATAAATCAGTAGCATTTATATGTACCAATGACAGTCAAGCTGAGAGTCAAATCAAGAACTCGATATCATTTACAATGGCTGCATAGAAGATAAAATACCTAAGAATGTATTTAAGCGAGGAAGTGAAAGACCTCGACAAGGAGAACTACAAAATACTAATGAAAGAAATGACAAAAACAAATGAAAAAATATCCCATGCTTATGGAATCAATATTGTTAAAATGTCCATATTGCCCAAAGTGATTTACAGATATAATGCAATTCCCATCAAAATATTCATGTCATATTTCACAGATCTAGAAAAAATAATCCTAATCTTCACATGAAACCAAAAGCATCTGAATAGCCAAAGAAATCCTAAGCATAAAAACAAATCTAGAAGCATCACATTACTTGACTTCAAATTATACAAGGCTATAGTCACTAAAACAGCATGGTACCAGTATAAAGGTAGACACTTAGACCCATAGAACAAGAGAGAACCCAGAAGTGAAACTGTATCTCTATGACCAACTGATTTTTGACAAAGCAGACAAAACAGATGCTGTGGAAAGGATGCTCTCATCAATAAATGGTGCTGAGATAAATGGATGGACACATGCAGAAGAATGCAAGTTCATTCCTATCTCTCATCATATGCAAAAATTAACTCAAGATAAAGACTTAAATGTAAGATTTGAAACCATAAAAATTCCAGTAGAGAAAGTAGGAAAAACTCTTCTGGACATTGTCCCAGGCAAAGAATTTGTGACTAAGACTCCAAAGGCAAATAAAACAACAACAAAACTAAATAAATGGTACTTAATTAAATTAAAAGGTTTCTGCACAGCAAAAAAAAAAAAAAATAATAATAATCAACAGAGAGACAGCCTACAGAATGAAAAAATATTTTCAAACTATACATCCAACAAAGGACTAATGCCCAGAATCTACAAAGAACTCACATCAGCAAGAAAAAAACAACCCCAACAAAAGTGAATAAAAGATATGAACAGAGTTTTTTCAAAAGAAAATAGACAAGGTCCAACAAACATATGAAAAATTGGCCAATACCACTAATCAATCAGGGAAATGAAAAATTCAGTATGGCCATCATTTAAAAAAAAAAATCAAAAAACAATAGATTTTGGTGTGACTGCAGTGAAAAAGGGATGCTTATACCTTATTGGTGGGATTGTAAATAGTACAACCTCTGTGGAAAACAGTATGACAGTATGGAGCTTCCTCAAAGAACTAAAAGGAGACATACCATTCAATCCATATATCAAAAAAGACACCTGTCTTTTTGTACCTGATGTTTATCACAGCACAATTCCCAATTGCAAAGATATAGAATCAACTTATGTGCCCATCAGTTGATGAGTGGATAGAGTGTGAGATATAATACACACACACAAACACCATGGAGTACTACTCAGCCATAAAAAGGAATGAAATAATGTCATTTTCAGCAACTTGGATGGAACTGGGACCACTTTGCTAAATGAAGTATCTCAGCAATGGAAAAAGAAACAACATGTGTTCCCCTAATAAGTGGGAGCTAAACAATGGGTACACAGTCACCAAGTGGTGTAAAAGACCTTAGAAACTAAGAAGGGGGGCTGTTGCTGGGGGTGAGGGATAAAAACTTACCAATCAGGTACAATGTATAGTATTCTGGTGACTAGAACACTAAAAGCCCTGACTGCAGCACTGTATAATTTATTCCTGTAACAAAAATACTTGTATCCCTTTAGCACTTTGAAGAAAAAATTACTAAAAATTAAGTTCCTTAATATTTCTATTGAGGTTTTCATGTAAGGGAAAGTAACAGCCTCCCCCCCATATACATCTCAAGTTGAAAACAATGGTGTTCTCTCTTGGAGTAGTCATTAGACTTTGTATCTGTAAATAATGCAAGCAACTCACCCAAAATAATGATTTCTTACCTTTATTGTGACCATACATAAAACTATCCCTATATTTAATAGGGAAACATTGATCCACTTTTCAGGGAAAAGCTCCTGTCTCCAACTGAATGTCCTATCCCTTCCTAATGCCATGGCCCTTTAATATAGTTACTGTGGGTCAAGACCCACAGGTTGAGAACCACTGCCCTATCCCTTTAACCATCCAATTACTCTGTGATCAGAATCACATAGACTGGAAGAGATGCCAATAAATCCAAAGGGAGATAATTTAAGAATAATAAAATCTACATGAAGCAAATAATAAAAACTAATATCCAGATTAATAATCCCCAAATGTTTGGGTACCATTTCCAACTAAAAGAGTTTTCCTATTAACTTCAACAGAAACCAGAGCTTTGTATCACCCATCCAGGTGGAAACTCACATATAGGATATAACTTCAGAGAAGACTAACCTGGTTCTGTACACTACAATTATTCCTGTCAATTAATAGAGCAATAATGTGCTAGGCATTCTGCTGTCATTCTACTTAATCTAAACAATATTGTCAATTAGAATGAACATTTTCATTTCTAAGATGAAGAAACTGAGTCTCAGAAGAGTTGATTATGTGCCCAAAACCACTCAGCAAATAAATTTAAAGAGCCAGTATTTACACTCTGATCTTTCAAATGCTGAAGCCAGAATTCTTTCTCTGAAAATACCATGCAACTCCCCCCACCCCTGCCTGAAATTTGCTGTCCTTAAACATCTTCAGGAAATATCTTTGTTTTATGTGAAATAGTGGCACACACACTTTGGCTAATGCATTTGCTCTCTTAAGCATATCTGATTAACTCTTACTGCCACCCAACAGAAAGTAGACTGTGGGAAGAGGCCAAAGGACGGGGGTATTTTACCTGTGTCAAACACAGCAGAGAAAATTAAATGTGGCTGGCCTATGACAGTAAGACAGTAACATCCAGATGTCAAACCATCCTGTCATAGGTGTTACTTTCATATTTTGAATTAACAGAATGAAGCATAGAGAAGTTCTACCCAAACCATTCTATTAAAAGAGTTCTTCTGAAAATACATTTGGGGAAATTTACAAGTAAATACAGTGACTATATCTAAGACTGTGGACATGAAGGGACTCCAGAACATGATGATGCTACTCCTTAGGAACAATCTAAGGGACATTCAGTGTGGACTACAGGCAGTGAGGTGGCAGGGCCCCCACATCCTGGGGAGACATTCAAGGAACCACCCCCCTAGCCACTTCTACAAACATTCTTTTCTCCTCTGTCAGAACTCAGTAACCCATGCATACTTTCCTTATCACCAAGCACACAGCTTTTCCTCCTTAAAGTTAATCTTTACCCCAGGAGTTAAGATCTACCTTGATTAGGCTCGGTGCCTGCGGCTCAAGTGGTTCGAATCCAGCCCAGGGCCTGCCAAACAACGATGACGGGTCCAACCAAAAAAATAGCCGGGCATTGTGGTGGGCGCCTGTGGTCCCAGCTACTTGGGAGGCTGAGGCAGAAGACTCGCTTGAGCCCAGGAGTTGGAGGTTGCTGTAAGCTGTGATGCCACAGCACTCTACCCAAGGGGGCAGCTTGAGGCTCTGTTTCCAAAAAAAAAAAAAAAAGAAAGATGTACCTTGATTAAATACTATATAAATAAAGCTGTTCCCACAGTTTCAGTGCTGGCTGCAGTCTTGGGTGCTCCAGCCTTCCCAATCCCATCTTTGTCTCTCGTCTTTCTTTTTCACTCCCCATCATTCCCACTCAGGTTTTTTCTCCTTCCCTGTGCTTGTTGCAAAAATTCAGAACGTCCTGGTTGATTTTAACAGTAACAGAGAGTAATTCATTCATTTAATTAACATGCATTATGCATGCACGTATTATGCATATGTTTCTAAACTTGATTTGCATCTACCATGTCCCCAGGCTACATCAGAGGAGTTATGCTTTTTTGGCCTGATGGTTCCTGATAGTCTTCCGCAGAGAACTTATTGCTATTTTGGTTCTAGCTGGATAAGATTTTAAGTTGTAGGCAGCAGAGGACTCACATGTGGTGGTATCTATTACTAACATCCTTTAAAACTGTCTTTAGGACCAGGAAGGACCCAGGAGGCTGGGACAAAGTCATTTCAGGGCTAAAAAGAGCTATACCCCCCTATTCAGAGCAAGGAGTATGGTGAGTAGGAGAAGCATCTAACATTTTGTGCTCAGAATATGTTATACAAAGGCAGGATTTTGCTTACTTGACTCAGTACAAGAGTTACTGAGTACTAAGGACTAAGGAAAGTTATTAGAGATGGTGAAGTTTAAATGGAAAATTACAGCTGAAGCAGCATATCCAGCAAATCTGACCTGGAGTAAATTAACTCAGAACACAACCCTTTTTTATATGACAAAATTATTTTTTGTTATAATTATTAAAAGGAAACAAATAATGACAATGGCCAGAAAAAAAGGCATAAGGGGCACTTTTATTTTACTAAACTTCATATGTATAACCATGCCAACACAAAAAATAAAAAAGAAAATAAATATTAACATTCATAAAGGGAAAAGTTATAGATCAACAAATAAATACCTTTAATTAATGTATTTTTGGAATAAAGAGGGAAGAATTTATATATATAGATCTATTTATATTATGAATAATAAATATGAATATGTCTATATATATGAGACAGTGACACACACTTTACTCACAGTAACTGAGTGAATTTTAATAAAAATGAAATATCCAAGAAATGCACAATTTAGGTAACTTACTTAGTCATACTGATATAATATTTTATTTTCTTATTCCTTCTTTTGTTTTAAAATAAGCATTTAAAAAGAAAAATATATTTTCATTTTAAAGACATTATTTGAATTCAATAAAATATGTTATGTGTGACCTGGCATGGTGGCTCATGACTGTAATCCTAGCATTGTTGAAGGCTGAGGACATTTGAAGCCAGGAGTTCAAGACCAGCCTGATGACTCAGCGCCCATAGCACAGTGGTTGTGGCACCAGCCACATGCACCGGGGCTGGCGGGTTCAAACCCAGCCTGGCCAGCTAAACAACAATGACAACTACAACAAAAAAATAGCCAGGCGTTGTGGCCAGCATCTGTAGTCCCACCTACTTGGGAGGCTGGGGCAGGAGAATTGCTTAAACCCAAGAGTTTGAGGTTGCCGTGAGCTATGATGTCACAGCACTCCACTGAGGACAACATTATGAGACTCTGTCTCAAAAAAAAACAAACAAAAGAAAAAGGCCAGACTGAGCAAGAGCAAGACCCTATCTCTACCAAAAAATAAAAAAATTAGCCCAGCATGGTGACATGTACCAGTAGTTCCAGCTATTTGGGAGGCTAAGGTAGGAGGACTGCTTGAACCCAAGACTGAAAGGTTGCTGTGAGCTACAAAGATGCCACTGTACTCTAGCCAGGAATGACAGAACAAGACTTTTTTTTTAAAAAAAAGTCATATGTGAACTTAAATTTATCCTTACCCATAGGAATTTTTCCCCTTACAATTTACACAGTGCATCCACTGCTCCAACTTTTAAACACAAAACTCTAAATGGTCACAATGAGCAACAAAAGTGAAGTAAACATGGTTTTCTTTAACCTGTCTAACCACTGCTACTACCCCTCTTTATTTCAAATATACTGTTTTAAATAAACACAAGGGTTAGCAACTCAAACTACACCTGCATGAGCTCAAACAATTCTGACCTTTTAGGAACTTAGTCTCAAAATAAACTCACCAGGTGCCACCACACCAGGCCACACAGGAATTACTCACTTTGGAGGAAGCCAGATGAAAAGCTCTGGGTAGAGGTTCAACTAACCAGGAACAGAGGCTTCTGACCAACAGTCAAGGAGGAAATGAAGACTGTGCTGGAAAGAGGATCTCAGCCCCTCTTAAATGACCACAGCCTTTGCCCACAGGCTTCACTGTAACAGTATGAAAGATGGAACCAGAACATACACCTAAGCCACTCCCAAATTCCTGACACTCAGAAACTGAAAGAAAATAAATGTTCTTTATTAAAAACAAACAAAACAAGAATACATGTAGCTCATTCCATGTCATGAGCCAACTGTTCAAGCTGGAGTTCTATAAATTAAGAACTATGCAGAAACAATATTTATTAATTTCTTTCTATGCAGAAACAATTCTAATTCTTTCTATGCAGAAACAATATTTATTAATGAATTATTAATACAGGCTGGGTGCAGTGTGCACCCAGGATGCAGGGTGCAGGATTACACACCTGTAATCCCAGAACTTTGGGAGGCCATGATTGGAGAATTATTTGAGGTCAGGAGTTAAAGACCAGCCTAGGCAACACAGCAAGAGTACATCTCTATAAAAAATAAATAAATAAATAAATAAATAAATAGAACAATTAGCCTGGAGTGGTTGCATGCATCTGCAGTCCCAGCAACTTGGGAGACTGAGGCAGGAAGATCGCTTGAGCCTAGGAGTTTGAGGGTTCAGTGAGCTATGACAATGCCACTGCACTCTAGCCCAGGCAGAGACCCTGTCTCCAAAAAAAAAGGAACAGAAAAAGAAAAGAGTACCAATGAGCTCATTTCTAGATTACACATATTATTAGAATTCAACACTAACCACAGCACTTGTTTAGAACTTAGGCCAACAAAAGAGTTTTCTCAGGGAAGAGTATTTTATCACTGATATTTGTTTAGAATTGCCAGTGAATGCTGATATTAAAAAGCAGATTGACTTTTAGTCAGTTTTATTGTGTAGTTTTTGAAGGATACAGATTTCTTCAAAGTCTTTGCCATCAGAAAAAAAATTATACATACAATGCAATATTAATTGTGTTCACCTCAGGCAGATCACTCCCACTGTCCCATCCTCGATTAAAGATAAAGTATTAAATCCATTTGAACACTGTCACCAGGAAACCCATGACATCTGAGCATGATTCTCTATTGTCTCATTGGTAACCTTTCCTTAATTCCAGAAAACAAACCATACAGCTGTTTATGATATCTCAGAGAACAGCAAATCCAACTATAAAACCTCAAGAAACCTGACATCTGCTGGCAGCTGAACAGCACCACATTGTTTGTCTGCAATGAGAATTAGAATTTTGAATGACAGCAAATGTGATGTGCAATCTGGTGCTAAACCAAGATTGGGTGCCTGTAAGAAACAGACTGTAATATGAGGCACCTCCCAGACTTAGCTGACAGTCTTGTGAAACCTAAGCATTTTGCAAGGCCCTATTTTCTACTTGATTTTGATTTTGATTCTATTTGATTCAATCAAATTCAATCCATTACAATCCAGCTACAGTTACCTCTATGCCACGGCCTACAAGTTACCCCCATGCCACCCATCTGGTGTTGAGGAAATTCAGATAATTCCTGTCTTAAAATGCTCATAGTCCAGAAAGGGAGACTGCAGGAATACTGAGAATAGGAGTTTGAGGGTTCAGTGAGCTATGACAATGCCACTGCACTCTAGCCCAGCAGAACAGTGGCCTCAGTACAAAGGCAACACGGAAGTGGGGAAAGAAAGATTGCTATCTTGGAAAATCAGAGACATCGACAAGTGGGGTTAAAGGACAAATGGGATTTTGCCAGGCGGGAGGCAAGGCAATTGCCTTTAGTATATCAATACTGCCAAATTACTTTACCCATTTAACACTGACAACACCTATCATTCTATTTCAACTAGACATCCACACAATAATTTATAATATTTATTTCTCACTTTTTCCCACACATGACAAATTATTTATGAATAAACACAGACCACTTACTGAGGACTTCCTTTATGCTAGGTATTTTAGTCCTACAATGCCCCTTACACATAAAATATGATTATCTTTACAGATGAAAGATTCTTAAGTTGATCGAGGTCACCTGGCTAGTCAGCCAGATTTCAAACGAAGACCTAAATTCCTCTTTATAAATTATATATATAAACCCCCCTTGTTTTATAAAATTCTTCAAGTTGACATAGTTATTTGCTATGCTGTAGAACTAGAGCTGAGTTTCCTGCTCACAATTGCTTAAGCCAAAGCCCTTCCTTTCAGTAGTTACCAAATCATAAACCAAATGTCGGAGTTACATGGGGAAGTGGAATGACGTTTGATTTGCAGGATGTGGAGTTTTTGGTGGCTTGGGGACTCCCCAGTTCCAAAGACCCCAAGGAAGAGAAACTCTACAGCTGAAATGACTCAAGAAGGAACTTGAGATGATTTAATACTTTGCGTGCTTTATGGGTTTTTCTGATGAATATATAGCAGTAATAAATGCACCCAATGGACTGAACCCAAAGAAAATATCTTTCCAAAGCTCAGAAGGCATCTAAATATTACCAATGTTTTTAAGCATTTGTAGAAAGAAAAAATGGGAAGGAAATAGGGGAGAGGGAAACGTCCACGTGAACACCAAGATTTGCTGACACACTAAGGTCAAAGATGGGGAAATCTCAACTTTCCCAACTCTTCCTGCTGAACCAATTAAAACTAACCCCTAGTTGTCCAGCTTTGGCTCTTTCCAGTACTCATAAAGAAAAATATTACATGGTGGTTCATTTAATTTCTCACCATCATGAAAAACAGCCCCTAAACAACTAAATCTAGGATCTTTGAATGTGGCACAATTTTCTTGTTTTTTAAGGAAATTATATCAAATTGTGGTTGGAGAAAAAGACTGGCTAAGCTAAGCATTCTTTAAAAGTTCAGAACAGACTAAATTATGGGTTTGAACACACAAGGAGAAGAAAGTTTTGTTTTAATCTGATTTTAAACTGAATTAGTTAAGGCTGCTGCAAAGATGAGCTACATAATTGGAGCAATGTACTCAGTTAATATAACCACAGTAAGGAAACAAAATTAAGAGCAGAGACCAAAGAAACTTTTCTTCTGCTTTCTCCACTAAAGTTATTTCCTCTTTTTAGTAAAAGGAAAAGGAAACACAAATACTGTATTTTCATTTTTAATATGCCAAAAGTGTGGCATGAAAGAATTTTTAAAATTTCTTACAAAATATTCATTTTATCACTTCCTGTAAAACAGATTTATTCTGGGCAGTGGTAATTGTTCTTTAGAAAAATTACTAAATATACTTATTTACATTTAACATAGTTTTCACACACAAATAAAGCGATCACACCCATAATACTTGTAACAAGAAGGGCTTAATGCTGCCATAGGGATCATTCTATCTGGAATGTCCTGACTTTTCAGGCAATAATGTTCTACTAATTATATTTAAATCTGGTCACCATTCCTACTTAATTTTTAGAACTAAAAGCAGGGAGGTGATACAAAAACCAAATTTACACAAAACAGCCTTTTTATTATGTCATACCAGTGGAAACTGGGCATCACTAGGCAAGTTTTAGAAACAAAAAAACCATGAGGCTCTTTTTTCTTTTTTTTGAGACAGGAGCCTCAAGCTGTCCCCCTGGGTAGAGTGCTATGGCATCACAGCTCACAGCAACCTCCAACTCCTGGGCTCAAGCGAGTCTCCTGTTTCCGCCTCCCAAGTAGCTGGGACCACAGGCGCCCGCCACAACGCCCGGCTATTTTTTGGTTGCAGCCATCATTGTTCTTTGGCGGGCCCGGGCTGGATTCGAACCCACCACCTTGGGTGTACATGGCTGGTGCCTTAGCCACTTGAGCCACAGGCGCCAAGCCAACCATGAGGCTCTTGAGTTTGAATTTAGAATGTCTCTCAAAGGCTCAAGCTAACCATAAGATAACACAAGAATCAAAGTTTCAAAATGTAAAGAGAGCTTTTTATTCTTTGCAATTTTTGGCCAGGGCTGGGTTTGAACACGCCACCTCTGGCATATGGGGCCAGCGCCCTACTCCTTTGAGCCACAGGCACCACCCAAGACAGCATATTTTTTAAAGTGATTTGTTTTAATGTTTTCATTGAAACTGAAACATAAAAGACAATGCCAGTAATCATAGAGCACTTGGTAAACATAACATTAGGAAACAAGTAACTGACTTGTTTAACAAGGAATTAGTTTTCACGGGTAGCGAAAGCAAGCCAGGTCTCATGATACATATTTAATAAACCAAGGAAGGTGATAAAAGTGAAAAGATTCCCTGGGTACATTAACTACTAAAATGCAACACCAAGAACACAGCCCCTTTAAAGCTTCCACAACAAATATTAACTTATTCCCCATACAAATTATGCACAAGACCAGAGTGTATTTATAATACCAACAGCCATGGTGCTATTCAAATAATAAGCAGACAATATTGTTCCTACTTGGTTGAGGGAGAGAAAAGTAGTTTAAAGGGTGAATTTTTGAGTCCTTATAAAATGTGGTAAGGAACTGGAAGTTGGGACATGGAAAAATTGAAAGTGGTGAAGGTAATTCATTTACCAGAAAAGGATATAAAAATAATCAACTCATTCAATGAAAACATAATGCAGAATTAGGTCAGCAAGACTGAAAACATAAAACAGAATTAGGTCAACAACATAGACCTAGAAATCTCCTTCCTGTCTCCCAGCTCCACACTGGCTACTTTTCACGAACCAATCCAGAGATAAAAGCTAGGAAAGAACAACATTCAGATGAATGGGAGCTCCTCCTACTAGAGCATCAAATCATACAAAGCTCTGAGGCAGCCTTTTCAGAGTCATGGCCATACTAACTTACTGAATAAAGCACAAACTGCCCCCACAAGAAATTTTGTTTTTTATGGCTTGACCCAGAGTCACACTTAGAAACTTCCCCCATGTCTCTATCACCAGAGAATCTGCAAAGGAAGGAGGGAGGAAGGAAGACTGCAAAATCTAGCTCTCCCCATTCCCTTCAAAACTACCGTGGGCCAGGCACCTTAAGTGCATTTACTGACTACAGCTGGGGGAGTGTGGGGCTGTATCCCATCTGGTCCTGGTTAGGACTGGCAAGAGCAAAGCTGGCTCTTCTGTCCTTTTCTCTTTTCTACACCACACCCCAAAGGCTCAAGCCAGGGGCCATAGATAAGAAATTAGAGGCAATCTCTTCTACCTCACTGACCACCCTTCCTGCTTTCTCTCCCTCTCTCTGTCCCCTCCTCCTCATTACTGCTGTACCTGACTCAGGGACAGAGTTCTGCTCCCCTGACTCCTTGCACCCTCCCTTCCCTGGATCTTTTTAAGTAACAATCTTTGAACTTCTTAGGTGGTGGTGTATTGAATTAGGACTACCCCAGGCCAGGTTTTTCCCAGGGACTCTGAGGAGGGCACAGGTTGGGCTCCCAGCACCAAAGTGATGGTCAGGTGGATGTAGGCCAGACAGGGCCAGATGGGCATCTGCCAGTGTAAACAAGTTTCCCATGTGAAGACCTTGGTTAAGGGTCAGACAACGAGGCATCAGGCTGTCTGCCAGGCAGAGGTATTTGGTGAAAGGCACACTGTGAACATCCACTTTTGGCTCCCCTTCATTTCCCTTTGGGGCAGCTGCCCTGGTCCTGGAACGCCAATTTATCAGGGGGCGAGGGGGACTCTCAAAACACCAGGTTCCTCTTCTCTCCTCTCCCCTGTTCTCCTTAGAAGCCTTTCTCTACTCTCCACCTAATGCCATAATTCCTGTTTAGGGGAAGGCTGGAAAATGGTCTGATTATTCTAATTCACATTAAAGTAATAATAGTGTAAATAACTGACGGCATTTTCTCCCCACCTGAATTCCCCATGTTCTCTCACTGTGAAATCAAACCAGTCTCCAAGTCTGTGTATTTTGGGCAGTGTGGAGAAGGAATTGGAGGATAGGTTTGGGAGTAGGGTGTTTTTCTTTTGCCTGATCAATCACGCCACTTGCTGGCCTTGGAAGGAAGCAGCAAGTGACGACAGGGAACTTCTTGAAGGGCAGAAGAAAGTTATCCCACTGCAACCAAAGGAGTGCAAGCCTGAACTGCCTCATCCCACCTCCTCTCCACTCTTCTAACCTTAACAACAATAAAAAATAAAATTCTACCACATGCTACAACACGGATGAAACTTATGATTTCATGTATAAGAGGTCCCCAGAGTAGTCAGATTCATAGAGACAGAAAGTAGACTGAATGGGCGTTACCAGAGGATGGGGAGAGCGGGGAAACACAGAGTTTCTATTTAGGATGATGAAAACGTTCTGAAAATAGACAATGGTGATGGTTACACAATACTGTGAATTACTTAAGGCTACTGAATTATACATATTAAACCAGTGAAAATGTAGTATTTTTTACTATAATTACCAAAAACACCACCACAAAAGAAATTTTAACCAAGGGGGACAACTTCTTTCACTCTTCCCCAGCCCCCTCCCTTATTTGATCCTCACTGAAACGAGTTTTAGTCCTAGAAATTCATCATCTGTCCATCTGGTGGACATCTAGTGGACTAGGGGTGGACACAGTTGTCACCCCAAGGAGGGGTGGCTCTCCCAGCAGCCCCTGGAGAGACACGGAGAGTTCTGACTATCTCCTGATTTGATCTTAATAAAACTACCAGGGGGCTCAGGCATTTTTCCTGTTTTCTCCCAAGTGGACCCTATTCCTCTTTATTCACGTTCCTCATGCTCCTCTACTCCATCCCCAAGCCAAACTCTCAAGGGTTGGATTACAGAGTGGCCTTGTGCCCATTTGCTATTTTCAGGTAAGCCTTGGTATGAGCCAGGAAAACCCACTCCCAAACAGAGTGGCCTCCACTGCATGGTGGAGGCTGAAGTAGAAGTCATCAGAAAAGTGGGGCAGTCACTAGGAAAAAAATATGAAATGAAATTTTCCCTTGTCCTTTACCATATACTTATTATCTGTGCAATATTTATTAATTCATTTGTAGAGATATTATTCACTAATTATGATGCCATTCAACTGTGTTATACAGTACAATCAGTGGGATATGATTGTACTGATCAGTGGGATATGTGAGCACATCTCTGAAAATAAACATCTTTGTTCTAGACATGTGACCCTGGGCAATCCTCTCAACTCCCAATGCCTCAGTTTCCTCATATGCAACATGGAGATAATAGTAGTCCCTATTTCATAGAATCGTGATGAAAATTAAGTTTTAAAGTGACACCATCTTTTACGCTCACATGTGTCTTACTTAATACTAGACAACACCATGGTGGAAGCTGGAAATGATTAAGAAACATGCCTAGAACATAATGAACACTCAAAGTGGGTTGTTATCTGAATCAGTTTATGATAATCAATTTTCATTGCTCATTGCTAATGTGTGACATTTTTTATTCCTTATGTTTGACAGTTTTGTCAATTGAAGTGCACTTCAGGAGATTTTTTTTTTTTTTTTTTGAGACAGAGCCTCAAGCTATTCCCCTGGGTAGAGTGCTGTGGCTTCACAGCTCACAGCAACCTCCAACTCCTGGGCTCAAGTGAATCTCCTGCCTCAGCCTCCCAAGGAGCTGGGACCATAGGCGCCCGCCACAACGCCCAGCTTTTTTTTAGTTGCAGCCATCATTGTTGTTTGGCAGGCCCGGGCTGAATTTGAACTCTCCATCTTAGGTGTATGTGGCTGGTGCCTTAGCCACTTGAGCCACAGGTGCTGAACCCAGATTTTTTTTTAATCTAAAGTAAAGCAAAAGTAAGATTATCATAACCACTCCAGCATGGGTGGGGGAAATAGACAGCGGTGACGCTTCACCAAAACATTTGTATTAAATTTTTCTATGTTCTAGGAAAATCAAAATTACTAGATATGAATTTACCTAAGATTCTATAAAGTATTCATTACTGCAATTTATAATATCAATTTGACACAGTATGTTTTGTTATGTAAATCAAAGGATTCTTAATCATAGTCTAAAGCACCCTCTGGTGTTCCTATGCAAAAACTTCATCTAAGATAATGTGCATTCCTCGGAGTAACGAGGGGCACTTTTTGCCCTGGACATTCCTATTGTAGGCCTATCATTCTGCCGTCCTGTCTGCCTTAACATTTCCCCAGATTTTTTTCCCTTCAATGGAGAATTGCCATTAATAATTTCACTAAAATAAACTAGCATTGGTTTAGTAGCCCTCTGCTTTATATTTCCAGCTTCTACCATGGTGTTGTCTAGTATTAAGACACACATGAGTAAAAAAGATGGTGTCATTTTAACATGTGGTTAAATCTAAAAGATGGCTAGTGTTAACCCATCTCTATTTTACCCAATCCTTGCCACACACAATGGAATGCACCTCCCTCTGAAGGTCAGCAGGGCACTTGATTACAAAAAAATTACCCTCAGACAGGAGCTTCTAAGGATAGCTCTTTATCCAAGGACGGCACTTGCAGTGGCCAGAGAGCTCTCTGGCAGCTGCTACCCTGTATGCTTTGGACTTAACCAACCAGATCTGCCATGGCCCGTGCTCAGACCTACAGGATGCACAGACCTGCCAAGGCACAGCTGCTGGGATCAGTGGGATATGCGAGGAACTATGGGTTAGGGTATGTGGAATATTTGCACAGAAAAGAGGCTGAGTGTGCTGCTTTAGAGCATAGAAATACCAGTCTGGCCATAATGATTTGGTCATTTCATCTACAATGTATATCTACAACTATATTGTTATCATTTATTGATGCTTTTTATTTTGCAAAAAAAAAATCTTTTCAATAGCAATAAGCTCAAAAGTGAAAATATACACTTAGAAAAACAGTACTGAAATTCCAATTCTCAAGTCAGTTGATAATGAATGTAAAATTGGACAATATGTCATCATTTGCCACTTCCCACACCCACAAGGGCCAAAATGATATCAATAACCAAATGAAAACCCAAAATCTGCTGAAGCAACATTATAATCTACAGAAAAAATGAATACCTATTTTGAGAACTCCATTCTTAAAGTTTATGATTTATCGCACACAGCTGCAGAAGGTGCTTACATAACATTGATGTCCAGTAAATATTCTTCTAAATTGACTTGGCCAATTCTTTATTTCAAGTTTTTGTGTTCATGTACAAAAAGTGAAGCAAAAGATATAATGTGTTGATATAGACAGTGAAGAATTTTATAAAAAGTTCACTGCTGCTAATTTTATGTCAGTGTTAGGTTATCAAGGCTTCCCATTGAAAGATCAATTAATCCTAATAATGGTTTGATTTTTGTTAATTCAATTCACAACATAAAGCTTTTTTGTTTTTTTTTTCTTTTTCCATCATATTTTTTATTTCAGATTAATATGAGGGTAAAAATGATTAGTTTACCTTTTTTTGTGTTTGTTAGGTGAAGTTCAAGTTGTAATTGAGCCCTTCACCCAGGGAGTGTGATGTACACCCTTACATTGTGCCCACTAGGTAAGAGCTTACCAGTCCTCCTCCTCTCTCTTTTCCCTCCTTCCCCATTCCCCCCACTTGAATTTAATTATGTTTTTCTCTCATAGTTGTCTATTGGTTTTATATTAGTATTGAGTACATCATATATTTGTTTTTCCATTATTATAATACTTAATAACATGAAGCTTTTATTAATTTAGTCTAAGATAAATAATTTGGCATAATTATGAATTTTACTATAAACATAGCTTAAAATTACAACATTTAAAAAAAGTGTTTTGCAGTGATAATATAAATAAAAATTTTGATGGAACATAGTACCTTGGAAAAAAACATCTTATTAAATTAAGGTTTCTAATTTTAAAATTAAGACATGGAGCAGAAATATAATTAAAACTGCTTACAGTGTAAACAGAAGTCATAATTTATTCAAAGAAGTTGCATTATTGTATCAACTGCAATATAAGCTGTATTTCTTAATATTTACAAAGGGAATATGTTGAGTAATTAAACTACAAAATTGTTTTCAATCTACTGACCTCAAACAATTCTTCTGCACAGCCTTCCCAAATGCTGGGATTACAGGTATGAACCACTGCCTCCAGCCTAAACTACAAAATTTTTGCAAGCTGACATTGAATTAAAACAAACAAACAAACAAAAAGCCTCAGCATGGCAGTACTGAATTGGAACTACTTGGGAAATCAATCTGTGAACTATCAATGATACTGAGCTTTTTTGTCAACGAGTCCTCTAGATTGGGGGTTCTTTATGTTCAATGCCAGTTAGAAATTTTAATCAAAGACTTCATGGAGCACAAAAAACGTTCAGCTTTTGGAGAATTACAATTATTGAGAGCAAAACTTACAAAGAAGACACTGAAACATCCCAGTTACAGCAAAGGAAGAAGAAATAAATGATGTGCTTTCAAATCCTGTCCAAGCTTTAGATTTGAAATTCTATAATTGCTCTTTGGAATACATCCACTCGTGGGGAGAAACCTTTATATTGTCCAATGGAAAAGAACAAAATTAAGAAGGCCTATGATCTATAGCATTTCAATTTGGAGAAACATCAAAAGAATCATAAATTTGCTAGGCTTTGTCTTCTAGAAATTTGTCAAAACAAAGAAAGATACTCTGAATGGAAGCCAAAAAAGAAAGAAAAAAAAAATAATCAAGAATTGTATTTCAACTGAATTGAAATATGTTCAATGAATTGAATCATATGTTCAACTGAATTGTATTTCAATTGATTACTTAAACATTTTAATAAAAAATATCAGAATTTAGAATACTCTTCATTTAGTAGAATTCACTCCATTTTCACCAGATAACTCAGCTTTTGTAAAGAGATTATCTTTCCCAAGTTAAATATTATGGTTTGCAGAGAAGAGGCAATTTCAATTTTATTCACATAAAGTACAACTTCAAAAAAGATTCCAGGCATTATGAAGAATTAAAAATAAGTCTATGTTAGAAAAAAATGCATTCTTCAGAAAAAGTACCAGTGTCAGAAAAATGACATGGTACTATAGACAGATATGACTAAAAAACTGGTTAAGCATGTAAACATGTAACAAAAATAATGATTCTATTTATGTTATTTTTACTATTCAGATAAGGCAATGTAAAGCTTCCATTTTTTATTTTGCTTTAATGTGTACAGATATTTGTTATTTTTACTTTTTGGAAAGAACTTCATTTTCAAAAGTTTTTAGAACTACTTTATACACCTAGCCATATAATAAAACTAATTTATCAGTCAATATAAATAATTAAGAGGCTCACACCTATAATCCTAGCACTCTGGGAGGCTAAGTCTGAAGGATCCCTTGAGCTCAAGAGTTCAAGTCCAGCCTGAGCAACAGTGAGACCCCCATCTCAACTATGCATAAAAAAATTAGTTAGGCATTGTAGTGAGTGCCTGTAGTCCCAGCTAGTTGGGAGGATGAGGAAAGAGGATTACTTGAGCCCAGGAGTCTGAGTTGCTGTGAGGTAAGCTAAGGCCATGGCACTCTGACCAAGATGACAGAGCAAGACTCTGTTTCAAAATATATATATATATAT
>NW_003852421.1:14475813-14494787 GCF_000181295.1 Otolemur garnettii | reverse complement strand
TATTATTTTAGCATTCTATTTCATTTTTAAAAATGTGCTGGTTTAGAAAATAAATGACCCTAATAACAGCTACCATTTACCAAGAGCTTACTATTTATGAGGCGCTGTGCTTGAATGACTGTATTAATTTATTCTTTACAACCAACCTGAAAAGTAGATACTATTATCTTTATTTTACAGAAGACTGTCCCAATCACTAGTAAGCACAGAGATGTACTTCCAATTAGTGATCATGAATCTAGTCCCATTATGACCTGAATCCCATTACCTATGTGGCCAAGGCTGTTCATTTTCAGGAGAGCTGGCACATTTTGGAGGCCAGCCTATAGCCGCAAATCCCAGCCATTCACTGGGCCCATAGAACCTAGTAGAATCTCACATACCTGTCTTTCCAAGTCATGTGCCTTTTGTACTATATGAATAATCTCCAGTTCTGCAGAATCTTACTTTGCATTAAATAATATCCTAAACATTTAATGAGCAAACCATAAAATACAGCTCTTGCATTAATGTGAATTAAGTGATATTTGATTTCAGACCTCACTAAATTTACAAATTCTTTAAATCTCTATCTTATAATATAGAAGATGCAGGCCAGGCACAGTGGCTCACGCCTGTAATCCTAGCAATCTGGGAGGCTGAGGCAGGTGGATCACTTGAGCTCAAGAGTTTGAGACCAGCCTGAGCAAGAGCAAGATCCCCATCTCTACTGAAACTAGCTAGGCATTGTGGTGGGTGCCTGTAGTGCCAGCTACTTGGGAGGCTGAGGCAAGAGGAACTCTTGAGCCCAAGAGTTTGAGGTTGTGGTGAACTAGGATATTACAACACTCTACCCAGGGCAACTAAGACTTTCTCTCACACACACACACACACACACACACACACAAAAGAAGAAGAAGAAGAAGATGCTATGAAATGCAAGAAGAAAATGTAATTATAAATTTAGTCACTAAATGTAGCACTAGTACATGTTCTTCTCTGTCTTTAAGTGTCATTACTGAGACTGCCAACTCTTAAAACATTATTGTGTTTAAGCTACATACTTATTTTTCTGATGCTTTCATTGTATTTCAATGGTTTCAGCTTTTGTACATCTAAAAATAACAGACAGTAGTTATTTATGGTAGACAATTAGCAATATGTGTTACCAGATAAATATATAAAGTATTTGTTGAGTAGATAAAGCCAAGATTTCTTTTTTATCCACCTAGAATACTAGATTAAAATGCAACTGAAAGGTAACAGATTTGTTTTCAATTAGGTGTTCCCCTAAACCTGAGACTTTATTTGATATGAGACAAAGATCTGTTTGCAAACAGTTCACTAGGGAGGTACAGAGATGACTGGTAGGGGAGCAGGAAAGGGAAGATTGCTAATTAAGGATATGTTATTAAGCCAATGACTAGAATTTTACTTCAGCAGGAAACTCTGAAGGCAAACACAGGGCATTACAATCATTCCATTCAAGGGGTGAATAATTATACCCCAGCTCCCATTAACCACTGATTGCAAACTTCTGGGGCTTGGTGTTAATTCCCCAGAATTTCCAGATACTAGCAGTTGGAACTTTCAAGCTCAAGAAAATAATAAAATCTTAAAGAAAGTGGGCAAGGCACTGATAGCGTCTTCTATATCCTTCCAAGCCTAAAATATATTCTCATATCAAGTAGTTATGAAAATGTTAACATGGCTAACTGCCTGCTCCTCACCCCACAAGCAAAACAAACAAACAAGGGTCAAGATTTAGCAGTGATGTGGTAAGTATAGCCAAGGAAAATAGTTCCAATATTAAACATCCTTTGCCAAACAAAAAAATTCCTTGGACATAAAATAATTTAGTATTAGATGAAAAGAACAGAAATGAAGATTTACTATTCCATTAGGCTTTGGGCTGCAAGTTATTTTGAGAAAAATACGTGAAATTGGCCCTATTAAAATATAACAAGGGTTTTCTCAGCCTGATCCTATTCAATGTTAATGAATCATTTACTGACTAACCTTGAGGTCCATATAAACAACCAGAAACAATTCAGCTGTGCATTTCCCTGCCTCCAGGAAGGGAAGGATTTACCCATTGCTTTCTAATCTATTCAAAAATTTTTCTTTTTCTTTTTATTATTATTATTTATTTATTTATTGCAGGTTTTTTTGGCCGGGCCAGGTTTGAACCTGCCACCTCCACTATATGGGGCCGGCACCCTACTCCTTGAGCCACAGGTGCCACCCAGCATTCTTCTTTTTAAAGAGAAAAATCGAGATTTTTTTCATTTTTTTGTTTGTTAGTTGATTGTTAGTTAATAATTTACAGAGTATGCAACAGTGCTGTTCCCCAATACGTACATAAGCCAGGAGAGAGCAGGATTTGTTTGCTTCCTTGTTTGTCTTGGAAACATACTGATGCTACTTCACTTAGTAAGTGTCCAAGGCACTCCGTCTCCTAGGCTGCCCCAAAATTCAAGCAGATGAGCATTCTGAGAGCTGCTGAAAGGAATGCAATTTTCTCTAAATATCAGATGGTAAGCCTACAGTCTGTTGAAGAATTTCTCACCTAGTTTTCACCTTGGCTATCACTCAGCAATTTTATATCTGTCCCCCTAAAAAATGATAAACATTCCATGGTCACATCCTGGGTGGATCTTAAAGAGTATTGGAAATAGCACGTGCAGCTGTTAGCTTACCCAAACACACAATCCAAGGCATTTAAATGACAAGTTTGCAATGTTGAGTGAAAGACAAGAATAACAGTTACTTTTTATACCAAAGATAAATGCGGGATGATGCCTGGAAGAGGCAACATTGGCCTAGCTCATAGGCAGAGAGGAACACTACCAGTATCAAAGCCAGGAAAAGCTATGGAAGAGGAGTAAGTGTGATAAAAGGGGGGAAATGATACATATGTGTTACCAAGTGGGAAAAAAAGCTATAAAAAAATGTATGCCATGAGCACATCTTATGTATATATGTGTGTATGTATATGTGTGTGCATATATATATATATTTTAAATCTGTACTGGAAAACTTCAGAAGCATGAACAATAAAATGTTCTGATTTTCTGTGGGTGAGGGAATTTCAGTGATTTTAATTTTCTTCCTTATACATTTAAGTATTACTTAATTTTTGACATGGATATGTACTACTTTTATAATCAGAAAAAATTATATAAATTATATCGACTTTGAAAAAAATTGGGAAAACATAAAATAAGAAGTAAAGACAGAAGAAGAGAAAAGAAAATGAGAAAAAAAAGAAGGTCAACTCCTCATTCATTTATTCAATCATCTGACAAAGTATTCTTTGGTCAGGCACTATGTAAGAATGCAGTAATTCTAGACGCTGGTGGTGCTTGTTAAGAAACAAAGGGCTGACACAAGAGGCAAAGAGTACTGTATGCAGGGTGGCCAGAGAAAGGCTGTCTGAAGAAATCGGTAAGCTAAGCTCCCATAGCTAACCCTATGAAGAATGGTAGAGAAAAAGGAATGCAACCATAGGACCAGCCCAGATTGGGCCTACTCTGTTGAAAATAAATGTCGAGTTACCTTGCAGGTATAACACAGCCAAAAACTACGAGTTGTGTAGACCAGACAAGTGCAAGAGAAAAAATTCTAACGATACCCACAACCAACCATTCCACCTCTCAGAACCAAGACGACCAACCACAACATGACAGAAACCTAAACACAAGAACTGTCAGAAGTGAGGGGTCTGCTGGCCCAGAAGATCTGGAGCTAAAATCCACCCCAGCATCCCTTACTGTAAAATGGCCAGATTGAAAGCCCTCCAACGGACCCTGCCAAGTCAGAATCCTTTCCCTTGCACTCCAAGCCTGTAAACCTGCCCCAGACCCCCACCCAGGAGACAGATTGGTCTTCTGTCTCCTGCTGGCTGGTTTTGTGATAAAGCCTTTTTCTTCTCAAAAGGCCAGTGCCATAGTATTATAACTTGTGTGCACAGGGAAAGGCAAGTCCATTTGCTTGGTAACAACAGCATGTGCTAAAGGCCTAATGCAGATATAATTTGGTGACTTCAAGCTGCCCTGCCTGGTATGGCTGGAATTCAGAGAGGGGACCTAAAAGCCAAAGACAAAAAATTTGTATTTTAATTTCAATAAAAGGAGGCCAATTAAAGGATTTTAGGCAGGAGAAGCATCTGATTTACATTTTAACATGCATGGTTCTCACTACCCAGTGGATTCAAGAGAGAGACAAGGTACGAAGGTCATCTTTGTTTTCACTGACTTTACTCCTCTCACTGCTTTCAACCCCACAGTTACTGACAACCAAAATCCCTGAAGCATTACATCCTACCCACATGACAACACTACACCCCCTCAAAGGCTAATAATCCTTGTTCACTCAGCTCCCAAATATTTCTGCAGCCTTTACCACAAAGCCCTTATATCCATCCAAACTAAATTCCCCATGTTCTAGGGGTCCACACAGACCCAATTTACTACCCCAATTTAGATTCTCTCCCTTAGGAGAATCTAATGCCAATTGGGGCCACACAGACCCAATTTACTACTTGTTCCATAGCTTCCATTGGGACTCTTCTGGGAAGATAACCCCAATTATCACTACCCCCTTTATTTCATTTCTTACCTCCTAGTTAAACTCATGCCACCTTCTATGTTCCAGATTTTAGGTATCACAGTGTTTCCTTTGCGGAAGATCTTAATTTATGGAATTATAAAGTGCCTCACATTGAAAGGGACTTTAGGGATATTTTAGTTCAACCTGGAGGTTTTTATGATCAGGAAACAGGCCTTGAATGGTTAGAAATTTTTTCTGAGTTCTCAGAAGGTAGGGATTAGCAAAGCAGAGCTAAACCCAAGACTTCTGACTTCCTAGCTCCTCATATGATTCTAAGGTAATTTTTAGAAACACTTGCAGAAGAAGAGTGCTTCATGTTTTACAAAAGACTCCAACACACATCATCTCATCATGACAGCCTCCAAGTAACAGAAACTGAAGCTGAGAAGATGAAGTTCTGAGAGCATGACTATGTGAAGACTTAGACTCAAGTCTTGTGACACCAAGTCCTATAGAAACTACAGCAACTTATTGTTAGATGAAGTTAGTCCAGGGGCATCAAGGTTATAAATTTTCTATTTCTATTCATTATTATTGGTTAATTCTACCTTTGAATATATTAGTTTTACATTCCTTCTGAAGATCAGATTTTTTTTAAACAGCCATATCAAGGTCTATCTGTCTATGTAATTCTGATTTATTTTTTAATTGACATGTAATAATTGTACATCTTTATGAGGCACAAAGTGATATTTCAATGCATGTATGTAATGTGTAATGGTCAATTCAGAGAAATTACCATATTCTCCAACTCCAATGTGCATCATTTGTATTCAAAACATTTAAAATCCTCTCTTCTAGCTGTTTGAAAACACACAGTAAGCTATTGGTAACTATAGTCATTCTATGGGACTGTGGTCCCCAACCCTCATGCCATAGTCCAACAGTGGTCTATGGCCTCTTAGGAACCAGGCTACACAGCAGGAGGTGAGGAAATGAAGCTTCCTCTGTATTTACAGCATCTCCCCATTGCTCACATCTCCACCTGATACCCACCTCCACCTCTCTCCCTTAGGAGAATCTAATGCCTGATGATCTGAGGTAGAGCTGAGAGAGTAATGCTAGCACTGGGACTGCCTTGTTGCAAGAAAGAAAACAAGCTCAGGGCTCCCACTGATTCTGTGTAATGTTGAGTTGTATATTTCATATATAAAACATTATATAGATATATAACAATGTAATAAGGCACACAATAAATATAACACACTTGAATCATCCAGAAACCATCCTCCCTGCCCCCAATCCATGGAAAAATTGTCTTCCATGAAACTGGTCCCTGGTGCCAAAAAGGTTGGGGACTGCTGCTACAGATAACTGAAATGTATTTCTCTGTCTAGCCCTAATTCTGCATCCTTTTACAAATCTCTGGCTATCTTCCCCTCCCCTTCCCAGCCTCTGATAACCACTAGTCTACTCTCTGTTCCTATGAGATCAACTGTTTTTGGTCCACATATGAGTAAAAACATAAAGTATTTGTCTTTCTGTACCTGACTTATTTTACTAACATAATGTCCTCCAGTCTCCATGTTGCTGAGTATAACAGGATTTCAATCTTTTTATAGCTGAATAGTATTCCATTGTGTATTTATAGCATATTTGCATTTTATTCATTCATCTGTGAGTAAACACTTAACATGATTCCATATCTAGACTATTGTGAATAGTACTGCAAAAAACATAGGGGTGCAGATATCTTGAGATCCTATTTTTTAATGTGGTTGAGGAAGAACTTTGTTCAATACTGGAAGTTTGTTAGAATGAGGCCAAAGACTTTGGGATAGGAGAGAAAACCTAAAAGAACAAATAAAATAAAGAAGAGATAGAAACTTTACGAAGTTCATAATTTAGGGAAGGGTCAGATGTCATATTTTTTAATGTGGTTAAAGAAGAACTTTGTTCAACACTGGGAGTTTATGAAGGCTATGTTAACCAGTTTGATGAAAATATTTCAAATTGTTCATAAAACCAGCACATTGTACCCCATGACTGCATTAATGTACACAGTGATGATTTAATTTAAAAAAAGAAAGAAAAATAAATGCTGGGAGTTTGCTAGAATAAGGCCAAAGACTTTGGAATAGGAGAGAAAACCTAAAAGAACAAATACAATAGATAGAAACTTCACCAAGTTCATAATTTGGGGTAGGGTCAGATGTGGATGCAGACCCAATGTCATTATTTCAAATACCATTTTCAGAAAATGTTCTCTAAAATTGATTTTCTTAAGTATAAATTAACACAGCACAATTCCACAACAGTATGTCTAATAGAATGCACTATTAAAATATGTGAAGTATATAAAAATTTGATAATTTGGAGTAGAGTTTTCAACACATTTGAGGTTTAGAGTTTCAAATTCAATGTCAAAAGTATCCTATGTGACAAAAAATATGCCCTCCTTGGTTGCTTTACAGGATATGGAAGAGATTACTGGTTCAGAGTAAATATATTTTGGAATGCATTACATCCTGATGCCTCAGTTAGTCCTATTCTTGTTCTGAAAATGGAACGGGGTCAGGGACTCTGCATACCTGACACTTAGCAACAGTGGCAGGTGCAAGCTAGTACCCAGCACTCAGCCAGGAGATTGGCTCACTCTTGCCCTCAGAGCCCACCTTAGACAAGTTAATAGAACACTTAAGCAAGAATGATTGCTTCCTTGCTCTTTTATTTGCTCTTATTTTAAGGAGCTCAAACATTTTTTCCCAAATATCAGATCTATTATTGTCAACACTCCCTTCAGGCATGTTAAGTACTATTACTTAAGTGTATTGTAAAACCTCCCCAGTGTGAATGAAGAGAACCTGCACTTACCTCAAACACTAAGTACTGTAATAATATAGCTTATTCCCTTTGTGAATAAAAGTTCTGAGCTAAGGGAAACCTTAGGGTCCATTAACTGAAAACCTAGAATAATGTGATTATTAGGATTTTCTTAATATTATTCCCTGGACTTAGAGAAATGGCTAGTAACAAATCCAGCAAACAACACCATCAGTTTTTAGAAGGCTAAGAAAAACTGTAGTTAGCGTTCCACTGAAAATAAGCATATAAAATGCACATATCTCTCATACCATCGAATCTGAACATTTTCTAGGATATCCTCTGTTGCTGCATTCCACCCCCATTTACATACCCCAGCAATTAAGCCACCCAAGTTGTGACAGCAGATTGTGGCTTAGTTCAGTTGAATGCTGTGGCATAGAGGAGTCACTAAAATACCTAACCTTACATACCTCTCATACCTATCCAGACACTCAGAGACTGTGGTTCACAAATATACAGAAGGCATATAGTATATTACCTCAGCCTTGCAGGCTGTGGGTAGATTCCTCAAGGACAACTGAAATTTGGAGATGCTAAGACACCTTTCCCAACAGTGCATGCACTGTAACTATACAAGCCAATATTTAAGATCAGGTAGGATGATGAGTTTAAGATGATAAGACTATATCTCTAAGATCACCATTTCCAGCTTTTCAAGGCACTGAATGGTACTTTTGTGTATGAGACTTTAAGCTCAATAAGAATTCTTCCAACTGAATGATGTCTGTATTCATGTTAGATTATTTTTATTTCTTTGGGTTGGTACACTAAAAGTGTCTTTATATTTAAGATCCAGATGAAGCAGAAAATGGAAATAATGTTTGAGGGATGCAAAATAAGTAACACTAGTCGAAATGTCACACCTCTCCTTTCTTAAAAATTGAGTTTTGCGAAAAGAGCATTTCATTTGCCATCGAATTAAAACAAGGTGTAGATGCTCAGTAAAATTGGATTACATTTTCAGGCAGTTTCTGATTCTGTAAAAAAAAAAGGGTATTTTATAACCAAGAAAAATGATAATCCTTACAAGTGACTTTCTTCATCTAGTATCTCCCAAAGATAAATAGCATAATGCCACATTACTAACTATATTAATGATCTGCGGTACAAAAAATAAGCAAAAAAATGAACAGTCCAGAGGAGTGTCTACATAAAATAAAACAACTAAACTGGCTTTCATAGATCATCTAGTCCTTTTATTAATCCTCAGTGATGAAATTACAGTAGTATCTCCTTAGCGACCACCTCCCTACATCATCCACCTCAAGTTGACCTAATTTGCCCAGACTGGACATGTACTACATGTGTGTATCAGTACAGCAGGCCTAGTTCCTTATGTTGCCCACTTCCATTCAAATACCCCTGAATGCTGACCAGTTTGTTACGTTCCCTTGCGTGGTCAATTTACAAAGGTTCCACTGTATTATAATTTAAATAGGCACTTGTTGGCCAAGGGCAATGATTTTGTGGCTCTGTGGCCAAATTGCTTTGGGCTCTGGAAAGACAGAAGTCAAAAACCCATAGCAAGAAAATATAACATAGCTTCCACCACTGGAGTACTTGGCAATTGGTCCTAAAAACTTTGTCACTCAAGCCGTTCACCCAAAATTGACTACAAACAAATTGTTCTGAAAGATGTACTAGCTGAACTTTCAAATGTGGCCATTGTTACACTTCCATCCAAAAGAGAGAAAAATACTGAGTCAATATTTTTCCAGAATCTTAGAACTCAGGAAGAATAAGGTCAATTTAGATAAAGACAACAATTTGTTAGTATCATAGAAAAATGATAAATATCTTTTTTTTTTTTTTTTTTTTTTGAGACAGAGCCTCAAGCTGTCCCCCTGAAAAAACTTCTTAAATACACGGAAAATAATTTTTTTTTTGGTGCCGTGACTCAGATTTGAACCAAATTTGAATTCAGATATATTGCAGACAAAACAAAATACATTTAAATATCAGAAAATCCTGGAAGTTTATTCTTAAAAGTCATGATTAATACTCACAAAACAAATAGCACCTTGGAACAGTTGAAAGTTTCAGCATTGATTATTCCTTAAATTGTTACACCAAAGTATATTTATGTCTGGTTCTTATATTATAAAATTGTGTTTAAGATCTCTCATTTAAAATAGCTAGAAGCATGTAGCTTTGATTTCCTGAAATTACAGAGCAGAAAGGTATTCAAAATGGTTTGTTTCAATATTTATTTATAGATGAGTTGGTGTCCTGAGACTCAGACAGGTTGAAGGTCATGTAGTGATGGGATGAAAACTAGGACCCAGATTCCTTGACTCAGTTTAATTTACTGAATCCTGGTTGCAATTTAAAATGACAATAGTTCAAAATTACTTGAACAGTAATTCAATACTTAGTTCACTACCATAGGTGATTTTTTTAAAGTGGAGAAACAAAATAACAAAACAGAAACATAGCCCACTATAAAACACCCTTGAAAAGCAAAAAGGTTTTGATCACAACTTTTGCCCTAAATTGCCAGATATGTTGCCTAAATTCTTCATTTCCCCTTAATGCAATAGTCTAAATTAGAAACACAGTCTTTCTTTCAAGAAAATACCCATTAGGCTCGGTGCCCGTAGCTCAGTGTTAGGGCAATGGCCACATACACAGGGGCTGGCAAGTTCGAACCCAGCCTGGGCCAGCTAAACAACAAGAAGAACTATAACCAAAAAAAAAAAAAAAAAGGCAAGCATTGGGGCAGGCATCTGTAGTCCCAGCTACTTGGGAGGCTGAGGCAAAAGAGTTGCTTACCAGTGGTTCTCAACCTTCCTAATATCGTGACCCTTTAATACAGTTCCTCATGTTGTGGTGTATTAAAGGGTCATGATGATAGGAAGGTTGAGAACCACTGGCTTAAGCCCAAGAGTTAGAGGATGCTGTGAGCTGTGATGCCACAGCACTCTACCAAGGGTGACATAGTGAGACTCTGTCTCAATAAAAAATACACAGTAGCAGGTTTGTAACTTGCTAAATAATCCCAAATTTTCCGTGGTCTAAAACAAAAAGGACTTTCTAGTTGGGAATGATGGCTTAGGACTGTAATCCTGGCACTTGGGTGGCTGAGGAGGGTATTGAGCTCAGAAGTTGAAAACCAGCCTGATCAAGAGCAAGACTTTGTCTCTACTAAAAATAGAAAAACTAGCCTGGTGTTATGATGGGACCCTGTAGTCTCAGCTACTCAGGAGGCTGAGGCAAGAGGATTGCTTGGGCCTAAGAGTTTGAACTTGCTATAAGCTATGATGTCATGGCACTCTACCCAGGGCAAAAGAGTTCAACAGGAGATGCTGCACATCACCACCCAGGGACACAGGCCAGTGTAAAAGCCACCATAGACAGATCCCCAGAGGGGTTCATATTATGAATTAAAAACCCCCACTCATGGCTCAGCACCTGTGGCTCAAGTGGCTAAGGTGCCAGCCACATACATCTAAGGTGGCGGGTTCAAATCCAGCTCGGGCCCACCAAACAATGATGGCTGCAACCAAAAAATAGACGGGTGTTGTGGTGGGCACCTGTGGTCCCAGCTACTTGGGAGGCTGAGGCAGGAGACTCCCTCGAGCCCAGGAGTTGGAGGTTGTTGTGAGCTGTGATGCCACAGCACTCTACCCAGGGGGACAGCTTGAGGCTCTGTCTCAAAAAAAAAAAAAAACCCACTCGTGATATTTTAATTAGTTTGATCTAACAATTCCACAATATATACATTTATCTATACATTATGTTATACACAATAAATACAATTTTTGTCAATTTAAAAAACAAAAGCTCTTACTCAGAAGTTATACACAATTCTGCTCCCAAATAATTAGTCAGCTGGTCACAATATCCCATCTAACTACATGGGAGTCAGGAAATGCAATATCAGAAGGAAGAAGCCAGAACTATTTGGAGAACAGCATAAATAACTACCACACTCTATAGTTCTTTTTCCTTATTCTTTTTTTAAAATTATTATGGGTACATAATAGCTATATATCTTTATGGGGTACATGCGATGTTTTGATACAGGAATACAATGTGAATTCATCAAATCTGGGCAATTAGGGTATCTGCTCAAACATTTAGCATTTCTCTGTGGTAGGAACATTCTACTTCCACCCTTTTAATTATTGTAAAATATACCTAACTTACTGTTGATCATACTCACTTTGTTGTGCTATCAAATATAGTTCATTCTATTTAACTATCATATTTTTTTGCACACAATTACCATCCCTACTTTATACTCCTATCCTTATTACCCTTCCCAGCCTCTGGTAACCATCATTCCACTCTGTCTCTGTGAGATCAATCATTTTTAATATTTTGTTCCCATATATGAATGAGAACATGCAAGATTTATCTTTCTGTGCCTGCTTATTTCACTTAACACAATGTCTTCCAGTTCCATCCACATTGTTGCAAATGGCAGGATTTCATTCTTTTGTGGCTATATAATATTCCATTGTATATATGTGCCACCATTTCTTTATCCATTCATCCATTGATGGACACTTAGGTTGATTCCAAATCTTGGCTGTTGTGAATGGTGTTGTGATAAATATGGGAGTGCCGGTATCTTCTTAATATTCCCAGCAGTGGGATGTATACCAGCAGTGAGATTGCTGGGTCATATGGTAGTTCTATATTTAGTTTTTGAGGAACTTCCATACTGTTCTCCATAGTGACTACACTAATTTACTTTCCTACCAGCAATATACAAGTGTTCTCCTTTCTCCACATCCTCTCCAGCATTCATTATTGCCTGTCTTTTTGATAAAAGCCATTTTAAATGAAGTGCAATGATATCTCATTATAGTTTTGATTTGCAATGCTCTGATGACTAATAATGTTGAGAATTTTTTCATATACCACTTGCATGTCTTCTTTTGAGAAATGTCTATTCATATCTTTTTCCCTCTTTTAATTGGATTCTTTGATCTTTCCTTATTGAGTTGTTAGAGTTCCTTATATATTTTCATTATTAATCCCTTGTCAGATAGTTTGCAAATATTTTCTCCCATTCTATGGGCTGTCTTTTCCCTTTATTTATTTCTTCCTTTGATGTGATCCCATTTGTCCAATTTTGTTTTGGCTGCCTGTGCTTGGGAGTATTATTCAAGAAAGCATTGCCTAGACCAATGTCCTAAAGTATTTCCCCATTTTCTTTTAGTAGTTTCATAGTGTTAGGTCTTACATTTAAGTTCATTTTGAGTTGATCTTTGTATATAGAAAGATACAAGGGTCTAGTTTCATTTTTTTGCATAAGGATATCCAGTTTTCCCAGAACCATTTATTGAAGATAAATTCGTATGTTCTTTCCCCACCATATGTTCTTGACAATTTTGTCAAAGGTAAGTTCACTATAGAGGTATGGATATATTTCTGGGCTCACTGTTCTATTCCATTGGTCTGTCAGAAATACACCCTGTATTTCTGAAACATAAAAAGCTAGATATTGGGCCAGGTGTGGTGGCTCATACTTATAATCCTAATACTCTGAAAGGTCAAGGCAGGTGGATTGCCTGAGCTCAGGAGTTCTAGACCAACCTGAGCAAGAGCAAGACCCTTTACCTAATAAAAATAGAAAAGCTAGCTAGGCATTGTGGTGGGTGCCTATAGTCTCAGCTACTTGGGAGGCTGAGACAAGAAGATTGAGCCCAAGAGATCGAGGTTGCTATGAGCTATGATTCATAGCACTCTATCTAGGGCCACAGAGTGAGACTCTGTCCCACAACCCCCAAAACTCAAGATATTGATTGAATACACAACAGTTTATTAAGTACTCAATTTTTAAATCATAAGCCAAAAAATCTAAAGAGAATGTCACTAAGAATCAGGAAGCTCCAGCAATAACTTTTGTTCAACGACCAGCTAACTGATGATCTGGGCAGGTCAATCAGTTCCCTCATTTGTAAAATAAATAATGGATGAGACTAGCTAACTTCTTAGGCCTCCTCTACCTTTTGAAGACTTATAATCCTAACTTACATGAATATATGAGGGTTTCTATAAACGAGGGTTTATAGAACCTTGTTGCTCTGTTTTATTGTGTTTTTTTAATAGTCACCAAAGCAGAAAATCTCACCTTGTTCAAGAATTATAGCAGGTAGGCTTGCTCCAAAGACTGTTACACTAATATCTAGAAATAGCTTTCATAACCAAAGCAGAAGATTTCTGTGAATTCTAGACTTTACTATGTTGAGATGCACAATCCTTTCACTATTTTTCTCTTCTTATATTTGTCTCTTTTCTTACAGTGTTGAGAGAAACCTAAATTCTATAAGACAATAATGTAGGATTATACTTTTTCCTTATAGGAATCAACTCATACACTTTACCTAAACTAAGGTCATTCTATCCAAACTACTTAATGAGATATGGGAACTCATATTTACTCCTGAACACTAAGACTAATCTTAACAGAAAAAAAATTATTTTACAAAATATGGAACAAAAATAGGATAAGCTTGTTTTTGATAAAGAAAATTGTGAAATATAAAATCAACTACTCCCTTTAAAAGTGAATCCATTCTGGCTTGATGCCTGTAGCCTCCAGCTCAGCAGCTAGGTGGCCAGCCACATACACCGGAGCTGGCAGGTTCAAACACAGCCCAGGCCTGCCAAACAACAATGACAACTACAATCAAAAAGCAGCTCGGTGTGGTGGGCACCTGTAGTCCCAGCTACTTGGGAGGCAGAGACAAGAGAATCACTTAAGCCCAAGAGTTTGAGGTTGCTATGAGCCGTGACACCACAGCACTCTTTCGAGGGTGACATAGTGACTCTGTCTCAAAAAAAAAAAGTGAATCCATTCTAATAAAAGACAGGTTATGAAGCAAGTCACTTGAATTCAAAATACTTTATTCAGATCCTATGTTATTAAATATTTTTATCTGTGCATTTAAAAAAGCTTAATATGGGGCCTAATGAATATAATAAGAGCCCAGGTTAGCTACTAGCAAACTAAGGTGGATGGTCTGAACTAAGGTTAAAATGAACCACACTATTTTCTCTTCCACAAATGATAAGATTTCTCTGTGGGATTTCTTTCCATTGTTCAATGTAAGAAAAGGAAACTCTTGCTATCCAGTTGTCTACAGGAGCATTCTTTACCCATCTGAAAAAGTAAATCTTTATATACGCATACACCTCAAGACTTATGAACCAAGTTTCCATAATCTGACTTAAAAGTCATTAAACATGTCCAGAATGGGAGATGTGCCAGGTCATAAATTGTACATGCTATTAATTACTTCAGAAATAAATGAATGTAAAATAAACTTAGTGAATCTTAAAAATTATTTTCCTGCTACAGTTAAGCCTTTGTCCCATAGACATTGTACAAACTTTAGCACAGTTTCCAGCATTGAACCCAACAGGTCTGTCTGCTGTCTCCCTGCTGCAGCTGTTTACAACCAACTTGATATTATAATTAAAGAGTATCTCATAATTCTGGAACCCAAAACACAGTGTAGAGCATTGTTCATCCATCTACATTATAGAAAAACAGAGATTTGTTTTGAAAATTAACGTCTACCTAAAGGCCTAAATCATCAAGTCAGAAACTAAATTACAACTTGATGGTGGTGAAATATGAGCTCAGAAAGAACTGGTGGAATAGAATTATTAAGGTTTAAATTTTCTAACTACCTACATTAACTAAAGCATTCTTAAATTACAAGCATTTTTCTTTCTTCCAAGTACACACTCTCATCTACACAATGAACGGATTAGACTAGAGAAATGATTCCTGACCAGAAGACTACATTGGATTACCTAGGAAATTTTTCCAAGCATACAATACCCATCCGCATTAAATTGAAAGGTATCATGTATATTTTGTAAATAAAATAAAATTTTGTTCCAAAAAAGGATTGTGACATATGCCTTTAGTTTGTAAATTCTAACTTTCTGAAGTTCCATCTGGCTCTGGGTGTCTACATTAATAGAAGGAGCCAATGAGAAAAGAGCTCTATAGTACTCAATCAATAAGGCTCTGTGAGCAATAATTTATTAATCACACAGTCTCATGGGAGTAAAAGAAGAACCAGACATGGTCTCCATCTTCTGGTATAGCTGCTGGGAAGGCTTTAATACTGGATTTGTACAGTATAGTACAGATTTCTTGTTTAGAAAGGCGGATGGGCTCTGGCCCACAGTTTCCACTGACATCTCTACAAGTCCTATTTGGGAACTTAACATTTCCATTGTGTTTTGACTGTTAACCATATCCCAACAACAAAGATCACCCAGCTCACTTAACATCTGTTGCCTAAAGCTGAGCTCCCCTATCCAGCAACAGATCTAGGTCTGCTCAGAGTTCCACAATTCCCTTCGTTAAAGCAATCATTTCACAAATTTTGATACTGGCAGGCATCAAGTAACAAAATCATATATATTAATTAGCTGAATACTCTCCTTGTGTTTCTATTTTTACTTATGTTTCAAACAGTTTAACTTATATGCACTGTAATTTTGATATGAGTATATTTTAAATTTCTGAACTGTAATATGTTGATACTAAACCTATAAATGAAAATGTTAAACAACTGAATTATCCAGTAAATTTGTTGCTTTATACACACTAAACAATTGAGTTAAATAATTATAAGTAAACAATTCAATGAAATTAAAACTATAATGATTAGGCTAGGCACGGTGGCTCATACCTGTAATCCTAGTACTCTGGGAAGCCAAAGCAGGTAGATTGCTTGAACTCAGAAGCTGGAAACCAGCCTGAGTAAGAGTGAGACCCTGTCTCTACTAAAAGTAGAAAAAACAGCAGGTTTTTGTGGTAGTCCCAGCTACTTGAGGCTGAGGCAAGAGGATTGCTTGAGCCTAAGAGATTGAGGTTGCTGTCAGCTGACGCCACAGCACTCTACCGAGGGTAACAAAGTGAAACTCTGTCTCCAAAGAAACAAACAAAAACTATAACGCTCATGGTTATTCAATAAGCCAGGAATAATACCTAGGAATAAAGTATAAAACGTAGAACTAAATTTAATAACAAGTATATATAATACCTATCTTTTAAATGCATAATTTCAGTAGGACATTAAAAAGAAGTTTTTTGGGTTTTTTTTCCTTTCTTTTTGAGTCATGGTCTTGCTTTGTCTCCTAGGCTAGAGTGCAGTGGTGTCTCAACCTCAAACTCCTGGGCAAATGGTCCTTCTGCCTCAGCCTCACAAGTAGCCGGCACTACAAATGTGCACCATCATGACCAGGCAATTTTTCTATTTTTTATAGAGATGGGGTCTCACTCTTGCTTAGGCTGGTCTCAATCTTCTGGCCTCAAGGGATCCTCTCACCCTGACCTCCCAAAGTGCTAGGAATACAAGTGTAAGCCACCACATCCAGCCAAAAAAAGAATTGTTTTTTTCTTATTTCAAATTAATATGAGGGTACGATTCTAAGGTAAAGTTCAAGTTGCAGTTGAGCCTTTCACCCAGGGTTCATGCTGAACACCCTGACATTGTGAATGTCGGTGAGATACCACCAATTGTCCTCCCTCCTCTTGCTAATTGCCTTCTCTCCTGCTCCCCTCCCCTTTCCCTCTTCTCTCTTTCCCCTTGCTAGACTATATTTGTTTTATCTTTCATATGGGTGTGTAGTTGTTTATACATTGGTTTCATATTAGTATTAAGTACATTGGATACTTTTTTTTCCTATTCTTGAGATACCTTACTAAGAAGGACATGTTTCAATGCCATCCAAGTAAACACAAAGATATAAAGTCTCCATCTTTTCTTTTGGCTGAATAGTAAGTACTCTATGGTATACATATGTTACAGTTTGTTAATCCATTCATGAGTTGACAGGCATTTGGGTTGCTTCCATGACTTGGCCATGGTGAACTGAGCTGCAATAAACACTGTGGTGCAAATGTTCCAGGGGTAAAATGATTTGTTTTCTTCTGGATAGACACCTGGTAATGGAACTGCAGAATCAAAAGATCAACTTTTAGTTCTTTAACAATTCTCCACACTTCTTTCCATAAAGGTTATATTAGTTCCCAATCCTACCATCAGTGTAAAAGTGTTTCCTTCTGTCCACATCCACACCAGCATCTGCAGATTTGGAATTGTGTTACATGGGCTAATCTCACTAGAGTTAGGCAGTATCTCAGAGTGGGATTTGATTTGCATTTCTCTGATAATTAAAGATGATGAGCATTTTTTCATGTGTTTGTTGGTCATTCTTCTGTCATCTTCAGAGAAGTTTCTGTTCAAATCTCTTGCCCACTTATAAATGGGGTTGTTTGCTCTTCTCTTGTTGATTGAGTTCTCCATAGATTCTAGTTATCAGCCTTTTGTCAGATTCCTAACCTGCAAATATCTTCTCCCATTCCAAAGGCTGTCTGTTTACTTTAGTTATGGTACCCTTAGCTGTGCAGAAGCTTTTTAGTTTGATCATGTCCCATTTATTTATTTTTGGTGTTGCTGCAATTGTCAAGGGCATCTTTTTTCATAAAATCTTTATCCAGGCCAATATTGTCAAATGTTCCCCCATACTTTCTTCTAGAACTTTTATTGTTTCATGTCTTAAATTTAAATCTTTTATCCAATGAGAGTCAATTTTGGTCAGTAGTGAGAAGTGCAGGTCCAGTTTCAGTCTTCTACATGTGGCTAACTAGTTCTCCCAGCACCATTTATTAAATACGGATTCTTTTCCCCAGTGCATGCTTTTGTTCGGTTTATCAAAGTCAGATGGTGATATATGGCTGGGTTCATCTCTAGGATCTCTATCTCATACATCTATATCCCTATTTTTGTCCAGTACCATGATTTTGATCACTGTAAACTTGTAGTATAACCTGACGTCTACTAATGTGATGCCTCCATTTTCTTTTATTTCTAAAAATTGTATTGGCTATTCAGGGGTTTTCTGATTCCATATGCCATGAAACTATTTTCTGATTCCATATGAAAGTACTGTTTTTTCAAGTTCTTTAAAGTACAATGTTGGTGCTTTGATGGGAATAGTATTAAATCTGCTGATTGCTTTGGGTAGTATGAACATTTTAATGATGTTGATTCTTCCAAGCCATGAACATGGTATGTTCTTCAATTTGTTAATGTCTTCTGCTATTTCTTTTTTCAGGGTTTCATAGTTATTTTTATAGAGATCTTTCACATCCTTTGTTAGACATATTCTCAGGTATTTTATCTTCTTTGAAGCTACCATAAATGTATGGTTTTTTTTATTTTATTCTCAACTTGACTGTTATTGGCACATATGAAGGTTTCTGATTTGTGGGCACTGATTTTCTATCCTGAGACAATACTACATTCCTTGATCACTTTTAAGAGCTTTGTAGTTGAGTCTTTGGGGTTTCCCATGTATAATATCATGTCATATGTAAAGAGCAAGAGTTTGACTTCCTCTTTCCCCATTTGGATACCCTTGAGCTCCTTCTCTTATTTGACTGCAATGGCTAGAACTTCCAACACTATGTTGAATAGCAGTGGCTATAGTGAGCATCCTTGTCTAATTCTAGTTCTGAGTGGAAATGCTTCCAGTTTTACTCCATTTGATACAATATTGGCTGTGGTTTGTTG
>NW_003852421.1:14473609-14475576 GCF_000181295.1 Otolemur garnettii | reverse complement strand
GGCTGGGGATTCGAACCCGCCACCTTAGGTGTACGTGGCTGGCGCCTTAGCCGGTTGAGCTATAGGCGCCGAGCCCCTAATCTTATTTTCTTAAGTGTTCTTGACAAAAAAAAAAAAAGGATGCTAGGTATTATCAAATGCCTTCTCTGCATCAATTGAGAGAATCATATGGTCTTTGTTTTGACTTTATTTATGTAGTGAATTACATTTATGGATTTACGTTAAGTTGAACCAACCTTGCATCTGTGGGATAAAACTGGTTGATCATGATGTATAATTTGTTTAATGTGTTGCTGTATTCTGTTTGCTAGGATCTTATTGAATATTTTTGTATCAATATTCATTAATGATAATGGTCTATAGTTTTCTTTTTTTGTTGGGTCCTTTCCTAGTTTGGGAATCAGGGTGATATTTGCTTTGTAGAATGTGTCAGTGAAGATTCCTTCCTTCTCTATGTTTTGGAATAGGTTATACAATATAGGTACTAGTTCCTCTTTTAAGGTTTGGTAGAATTCTGGTGCAAGACCATCTGGTCCAGGGCTTTTTTTTTTTTTTTTTTTGGAAGATTTTGTGTTGCTGATGCAATTTCAGTGCTTCATATAGGTCTATTTATAATTTCTAATTCCAGAAAGAATTCTTAAACAAATCATAAGATATACAACAGACTCATAGATGGAAAGCTTCGATATTTTAAAAATGTAAATTTCCTCCAAATTACTCTATAGATATGATGAAAATTAAAATAGAATTTTGAGGGGAAAGGTCACAAAATAAATTTAAGGACTTCTAGTCAATAAGGCATGTTCAGCTGATTTGGGAAACCCACCTTATCCCTACCCCATTCCACACCCTTGTCTGCTAACACATATAAGCTCTGGATAAAATATAAAAAATATTTTTAAATGCATAGCTGAATAGAAAGCTAGAAAGGGCAATCCTTCAGAAATATAAAAACCTCAAAATCCACAATGTTGATTAGGAATTGAAGACACAGAAGAAATATCACAATGAGATATTCATCTTCAAGTGTGGGGTTTATGTACTACACAGAGCTGGAATTAAGCACTTTACATAGTCAAGTCAAGAGGGAAGAGGGACTAAAAAATAGCTCCTTCCTCTTAGAAGCAAAGAGGACAAAAGCATGCCACTGCCACTGGGCTATAAATAGAAAAAGAATTGCTCATGAGAAATGAGAGATTTAAGCAGGTTCAAGGTAGGAGGAAAGATTTCAAATGCACCCTAACTACACAGGATTGGAAACTGGATCCAAAACTGAGAAAACAGGCACACCTCCATAGATGAAATGTAAAACTGCTTCACAGGCACAACACAGCAACCCAAGACTTGCAGAACTCACATGCTGATGAACTTGCAGTCAAAGATAAGACACAAGAGCAAAACAGACCAGACTGAAAAAGGGGCATTTAAAGATGAAACAAAAAAGAGAACTTACTCCACTGAACGTACAGATAACAAAGCACTAAGAATTTTTAAATGTTTGGCAAGATAAAGAATGAAACACATATGTCAAGAAATAGGCATTATGAAATAAAAGAACAGGGAGACTGTATCGAAAAGATTTTTCATTTTTTTATCTTTTTCTTTTCAATTAAATCATAGCTGTATACATTAATGCAATCATGGGGTACAAATTGCTGGTTTTATATACCATTTGAAACATTTTCATCAAACTGGTTAACATAGCCTTCATGGCATTTTCTTAATTATTGTGTTTAGACATTTATATTCTACACCTAGTAAATTTCACATGTATCCTTGTAAGAAACACCATAGGTGTGGTCCCACCAATTACCCTCCCTCCACCCATCCTTTCCCCTCCCCTCCCCTCCCTCTCTCCTTTCCCCTTCTTCTTGGGCTATAGTTGGGTTATAGCTTTCAAAGCTATATATTGGTTTCATAGTAGGGCTGAGTACATTGGATACTTTTTCTTCCATTCTTTTTTTTTT
>NW_003852421.1:14468928-14473373 GCF_000181295.1 Otolemur garnettii | reverse complement strand
GGTTGAGCTATAGGCGCCGAGCCTCTTCCATTCTTGAGATGGAGATACTTTGAGATACTTTGCTAAGAAGAATATGTTCCAGCTCTATCCATGTAAACATGTAAGAAGAAAAGTCTCCATCTTTCTTTAAGGCTGCATAATATTCCATGGTGTACATATAGAGATCTGTTAAAAATACTGTTGATGGGTCGGCGCCCGTAGCACAGTGGTTACGGCACCAGCCATAGACACAGAAGCTGGCAGGTTCGAATCCAACCTGGGCCAGATAAACAACAATGAAAACTATAACAACAACAACAACAACAACAACAAATAGCTGGGCATTGTGGCTGGTACCTGTAATCCCAGCCACTTGGGAGGCTGAGCCAAGAGAATCACTTAAGCCCAAGAGTTTGAAGTTGCTGTAAGCTATGACACCATGGCACTCTACCAAGGGCAACATAATGAGATTCTGTCCAAAAAAAAAAAAAAATACTGTCAATGAAAAAAAAATGGCAGGTCATTATAATAAATAGTATTGTTAGTCAAAACATTCCTCTCACCTTCCTCTAGAAAGAACTCTAGTTCTGTATCTCACTAATGGGCTCAGCCACCAACTTGTTTTGACAAGGAGCTAAATAACAACACTCCAGTTTTAAACAAAGGCTTTAGGAAGCATCATGAGTTTTGTGTAGCCCTATTGCACATGATGAGAACCTTACATCCCAGATAGGAGCTGCTCTCCCCTTCAGCCTTTCAGCAGAGACACTGCATTCAACCTACAGCCACTGACCAGTCATGCAAGCAAGAAATGGGTGTCTGCCATAAGCCACTGACATTTCCAAGTTGTCTGTTACACTGTGTTATCAAAACAGAAACTGATAATACAGCTGAAGAGAGAATTTATCAAATTAAAGATTAATCTGAAGAAAGTTCAAGATGCAATACAGAGGGGAAAATATTCAGTGGGAAATATATTAAGATGAACTTAAGGGACACAAAAACAGAACAAGAATTTCCAATAATGCTTATATAAATGCAAGAACGTAAACTAGAGAAAATGGTGGAATGCATTAGTTTTCTGTAGCCATGAAACAACTTACCATAAACTTAATGAATGCTCAGGAGTCCTCATGGCTCTCATAACTCAGCAGCTTGCTTCTTTGAAGCCAACAGGAGAACCTCATTCCAGTGAGCTTTGAGAGTTTTATATGATGTAACATAATTATGGTAGTAACTATTCCATTCTCTTCACAGGTCCCACTCATATTCAAGGGGCCCTTCCTTTATAAAGTGTGTACACCAGCAGGTATGAATCTTGAGCCACATCTTGGCATTTTGCCTATCACAGGGGAAAAGTAACAGTAGAAGACACAATATGCCCTAGTCATACTTAACTAGCTGTGTGACTGCTTAGTAATAGGCCACCTCTAGCACTCTTACTCTTACCACTACCCTAAAGGATGGCACATAGCATTCAGCAGAGCACTAGAGCAACACAGCACTGCCCTCAGGATCCTGAAGGCACAGCAAGGGTTTCCTTTAGAGTTACAGAAGGCTGAAACACATCTCGATGCCAAGTTATAGTCTTTCTTCCACTCTTCTAAGCCAATCAAACATCTCTGGGTCCAAAATAATACTTCTATGGAATAAATTGCACACATTATAAATACTTCATGTGCAACTTACCTGTGTTTTTTACGTTTTCTTTTCAACTTTTACAAACACATTAATAGAAACATTATTTGGGGTACACCCGTAGCTCAGTGGTTAGGGTGCTGGCCATATGCTCTGGGGCTGTTGGATTGACTGTGACACAGGCCTGCTAAACAAACAAAAGAAAAAAAATAGCTAGGTGTTGTGGCAGTAGCCTATAGTCCCAGCTACTAGGGGAGGCTGAGGCAAGAGAATCATTTCAGCCCAAGAGCTTGAGGTTGCTGTGAGCTATGACACCATAGCACTCTACTGAGAGTGACAAAGTAAGACTTTATCTCAATAAAAAAAAAAGAAAGAAAGAAAGAAAGAAACATTATTTGGATTGTCCCCTTGTCACTCCTTCACCAGTAAAAGACTTTGGCTGAATAATAACATCACAAATTCTGAGAAGTTAATCTAAAAGCTAATTAAAGCCCTTTTAAAATTCTCAAAAGCTGAAGAGAGAAATCCATTAGCATTCTTGTTTATTCTAGAATTTATTAGCTATGGGCATCATCTTTACTGTTTTACAGGAACACACAGACGTTTGTTGTTTTCCTTTCAGTTGATCAATGGCAGAATACAAATGGTGAACAATTAATCTTAGCTGTTTATTGCTTCTGTGGTTCTCTAGAACAGAAGGGGAAAATATTTTATGTGCTTATTACACACAGGCAATATCTCAGATCATTTCCCCAGCTGTGGAACAAATTATAAACCTCATTTTAAAATTGCCTAATGTACATTTTAATTGATTAAAATGTGGATAGCATCATTTTTAAAAATGAAAAGTTATTGTGACTTTCTATGAATAAATTTAATTATGTAATAAACATCTCTGCCTTTCCCTTCTCTCCTTTTGTTGGTTACATATCCCCAAAATACTATAGGTGGTTTCAAATGTATGTACAAGCAGAACTTATGGGGTACAATTAGAAAATTACTTGATCTGTTTTCTCCATTGCCTCTTTGTGATGATCAATCACACATACCAACATAACTAAGGGATACATGAATAACAGGTAAACATTCTTTCTCAGTGTATCTCTGAAGGTGTTTCTGGAAGAAATCAGCCTTTTAATCAGTAGACTGAGTAAAAATATCCACCCTCAGAAATATGAGTGGGCATCATCCAACCCTTTGAGGACCTGAATTGAACAAAAAGATAAAGGAAGAGCTAATTCTCTCTATTCTTGAATTGGAACATCCACCCTCATATATCAGAGTTTCTAGTTCTTGGGCCTTCTGACTCAGACTGAATCACACTACTGGCTTTCCTGGTTCTCCAGTTTGTAGACAACAGATTGTGTGATTTCTTGGCCTCCATAATCACGTGAGCCAATTCCTAGAACACATTTCCTCTTAAGTATCTAACAGGCCTAGCACAGTGGCTCATACCTATAATCCCTACACTCTAGGAGGCAGAGGTAGGTGGATTGTTTGAGCTCAGAAATTCAAGACCAGCCTGAGCAAGAGCAAGACTCTGTCTCTACTGAAAGAAAAAAAAAAAAAATAGCCAGGCATTGTGACAGGTGCCTGTAGTCCCAGCTACTTGGGAAGCTGAGGCAAGAGGATCGCTTGAGCCCAAGGGTTCAAGGTTGCTATGAGCTATGATGCCAGGGTACTCTACCCAGGGTGACAGTGTGAGACTCTGTCTCAATAAACAAATAAATAAATATCTAACTATATATCCAATTGGTTCTATTTTCCAGAGAACCCTAATATACTCTTTAAGTTTATTATATTTTCTTTCTTGTTTTTGGATGAAATTCAGAACAGTAGTCATGGCTTTTCTATTCACTCTTAAATAATAAAATCACATCAGGTCTCACCAAGGCCAAAATTCAATCAGTTCTAAAATAAATTATGTACAATCTAATATAGCATTCAAACTTCCAAATTCATGTAAAGTTAAACTTTCAGCTATGGCCTGCTGAATGCTGGCTACACATACCAGGAAAGGTGGACAGGGAGTCTTTTCCCTTTAGCAAATTAGTGATTTAGGTCACCCCAGTTTCTGATACCAGTCCCTCATTGTAAAGATGAGGGAAGGAAGAGGCAACAGGGAAGTTCTTCCTTGACTAAGACAAATGCAATGATCTAAGGCTAGTGATGTGGGGCTTGGCACATTTGCTTTTTCTCTTGAGCCCTGGGTGAGATGGTAGTGATGAGGATAGGAAGTAGAGTCCCTCCTAGTCTACCCCCATCGCAGAGTCCCTTTTACAGATGGTCATTTATGGCTCTTTCTTCAGTTTACACTGTGGGGCTCCAAAAGGCCCAACCTGAGATGACCCCAGCCCACCTTACTCTCCAATGTGTTCTAAGAAACTAGGAAACAGCCCTGAACTCTGTGCTCTATTAAACCATGGAACAATGCACTACATTTCTCTCATTTCACCATCAGAGGAGTAGCCAACCAGTCTCTTGTTCTTTAGATTTCTCAGGCATGAATCACTGCTCCTCTATGCCTCCCAAACTGTGGCAGAATACACGTTAACACTCCAAATAGTCTAGAGCGGTGTTTTTCAACCTCTTTTATTTCACAGCACACTTGAACCTATAGTTAAACTTCCATGGCACCCTTAAACTATGTTGATCAAAAAAGAAAAAGTTAAAAAAATATACATTTATAGAGCTTTGAACTTCTTTTTTTATTTTTATTTATTTATTTATTTATTTATTTTTTTTGAGACAGAGCCTCAAGCTGTCCCCCTGGGTAGAGTGCCGTGGCATTACAGCTCACAGCAACCTCCAACTCCTGGGCTCAAGCG
>NW_003852421.1:14463446-14468841 GCF_000181295.1 Otolemur garnettii | reverse complement strand
TTGTTGTTTGGCGGGTCCGGGCTGGGGATTCGAACCCGCCACCTTAGGTGTACGTGGCTGACGCCTTAGCCGGTTGAGCCATAGGCGCCGAGCCGAGCTTTGAACTTCTTTCAAAAATAATTTAAGTAACGATCTTTAAAAATGTTCACAGCATACTTAAGATCTTCTTATGGCACACTGGTTGAAAATCACTGGTCTAGAGAGATACTCCCTTTCCCTAGATTTGAGCTGAAGGGGCAAGTATTTCATACCCCTCTCTCATGGTGGCCAAGAGTAGGGACTTAAATCTACCTGAGTCTATAAAATTCAACTGTTAATCATTATTTTTTTGGCCTCTCCAAACTCTCTGATTGGCTGGAGGTGGCCAATGAACTACCCTGGTTCTTGAACAATGCTCAACCAATTCTCCTGTGCTTCCCTTTTCAAGTTTGCATTGAGTTCTTAACTGGTTTTGGAATGTGGTCTCTGTTATCCTGAGCCACAGCTAAAACTGAAACTAAAAAGGTTCTAACATCCTATTATGTGTATTCTCATATTTCTATCAGTTGGTTCATTTTTTCAGTTAAAAAAATATATATATATACATTCTATTGACTCACAAACTCTAGGAAGCAGGGTTTGAACTCTCAGTGGTTAAGTAACTCCAGAAACCATGGTTTAAGCACCAAGTAAGACAAAGAGTAATGGCAATGGGTTAGGGGTGCTGAAGTGGCATGGGAGCCTACTTAGCAGCATGCAAGAGGAGGGCATAAGAAAGAGTCAGAGTTCCTGACCTGAATGTCCTGCAGCACACTGGACCAAAGTTTTCACTTTTCTGGCCCTAGTACTTTTTTCCTATGACAGCACCATGTAGCATAATCATCCGAACCAGATCCCTGGGAGTTATCTCAGATTCTTTTCTCTTTCTCTCATCCAAACCAGATCCCTGGGAGTTATCTCAGATTCTTTTCTCTCTCTTTCTCTCTCTCCTGCCATATCCAATCAGTAACCAAGTCCTGCTAATGCTATTTATATGACCTCTCATTCATCCAGCCTCTCCTCCCATGTCCTCTGCCACTACTTTCATTTAGGTATTCATTATCTTTGACCTGGTCTTCTTTTAAGAGAGAAGGGGACTGTGCTTAAATGCTATTGGAAAACAGTCAATAGAGAAAAAGAGGTTGAAAATGTTTGAGAAAACAATTGATGAAGCCAGCTCTCTAAAAGAGAAGGAAAGATGGAACCCTGAACCTGGGGGTAGAGTGGGGGGACAAATATTAAATAAAAAAAAGAAAAACTTCACTATCTGAGATACTTTCTCATAAAATTAACTTTTAATGCTAATATTTTTTTCTCTTCTGAAATATGATATTAGATAATGTGATTTTTAATATCCTTACTTGAATAAAATTTAAACCTAGCAAACTTTCAGTATGTTTGGTTTTTTGTTTGTTTGAAATTTTGCTATTCTTCCAAATCTAAATCCAATTCCCCAGTCTTGAGTATCTGACCAGCTACTGACCTCTCTCTCTTTTCCCCATCTTTTCCTTTTCTCCTAAGGGAGAAACATTTTAAAAATGGTTATCTATCTCTTCTTATCTTTCTTATACTCATCAATCATTCCATTAGAGTCTTCTTTCTACCTATAAATCTCCACTAAAACTGACTTTAGCTGAGGTCATACCAAGCTTCTAATTGCCCAAGCCAATGGAACTCTCTTTGTCCTAATAATACATGACATCAATAACTGTTTTTTCCATCTTAAATTTCTATATTCCCTTTGATTCTCCACTTCTCTCTCTCTCTTGTTTTCCTCATACTCTCTGGTCACTCCTTCTCAATCTCTTTTTGCAGGCTTCTCTATGTCCTCAGAGTTTCATCGTTGAAAGCCTCTTCTTACTCTATACTTCCTCTGGGCCATCTAAGGCAATGTTACAATCATCATTCTGTGTTCTGAAAATTCCTATGTAATTATCCTGTGTAATCTTTATAGTTCTATGAGGTGAATATTACCTTGTCCAGATATTCAAACCTTGATTTCCTGGTTAAGGAAATGAGACTAAGAAAACTAATTTGCAAAAGTTCCATTATTAGTGCTGGGAAAGTATTTAATCCATAATCTTTTGAATCCAAATGTGATGGCTCTTTGACTCTAAAGCAATTCTTTTAAAGATAAAATAAGATCATGTATAGAAGTGTATGAAGACTGAGACAAAGGTTTCTATTTTAATGAAGTTTAGGAATTTAAAAATAAACTTTTGTAGAGTCCAAGATCCCTTTTCTGATCTCATCTGTCTCTTTTCTTTCTCCTCTCTCTGAACTGGTAAAGCAAATCACAGCACATTTCAACTTTTTCCTTCTCCTTTCATCTGACTGTAGAGTCAGCCAGGGGCCACACTACATTTGACAGGATCCATCTTAACTCCTAATTCTGAGCTAGCAGAGATTACCTCTCTGAGTGATGAGATTTCTCCTGTAAGAAAGGTGTCTGCACTTTTTCTCCACTCTCCATCTTATCTAATGAGTAAAGGGTATAGCTGCTCACAACTCCAACTTCCATCAGCCAGCAGAAGAATTTTTTTCTACCATTTATAGGACTTCCTTGGAAATCTGTAACATCCACTGTACAGATCATCTCTGTCCAATCTTCCCATAAACTTTCTGTATTTTAAAATAATTACTGATTTTTCAAATTGAACAGGATGTTTCTTCCTATTATCAGTGATCTACTGTGTTTGAGGGTAAAGAAATGTACTCAGCATTGTCACTAACCTCTTGTCATGGATGAGAGGCACATCATTTTCCTACCACACTGATAGACACACAATTCATAATCCTGAAGTTTCTTCTCTTTCAGATCACTTGGAAAATTCTTCCTAGAAGCCATAAATATTCCTGTTACATGCGTTTTTGTTTTATGTAATTCCTCAGCAAATTAAGGAATTCCTGTGTAAAACCCACCAGTGTAGATGTGATAGCCTAAACCAGTTGTATGTGCTTGCAAAACTTATGTCAAATGAATCAACATTTGAGATGTAAATGGCAAATCAGGATGAATGAGACTTCCTGTTGTCTTGCTGTAATAAGAAATGTGAAAAAACACATAACCATTTTCTGATTCACACAGGCAAAAAATTTGTAGATCCCACTTTGTAGGCTTTTTCAAGGAATTCTTCCTTTGAAATATACTGTGCACTCTCATCTACAGCCACATTTCTTCCTGGTACATAAAGTTCTTTGCATTTATTGTTAATATACTCCTTAACATGCTGGGTACAGTGGCTCACACTTGTAATCCCAGCACTTGAGAGGCTGAGGCAGGTGGATTGCCTAAGCTCACAGGTTTGAGACCAGCCTGAGCCAGAGCAAGACTCCCTCTCTAAAAACAGCCGGGTGTTGTGGTGGGCACCTGTATTCCCAGCTACTTGGGAGGCTGAGGCAAGAGGATGGCTTGAACCCCAGAGTTTGTTTACTGTGAGCTAAAATGCCATGGCACTCTACCAACGGTAACCAAGTGAGACTCTGTCTCAAAAAATAATAATAATATATATACATACATGTATATACACATACATTTATATATACACATATAAATATACACATACACACTAACATTTACCTTGCTCCCTCAGGCATGGACACTCCCCTTCCAGGAGGAACAAAATGCAGCATCCAAAATATTTGGAAAAAAGGAGATGAGAGAAAACATTCTTGAAGATGGTTCAGTCTAGCCAATGTTCAGTAAAACAGTGAACTCAAAGAGCCTTCAAATTTAGAGCCATGTTCAGTATTACACCAAAGAACACCTTCATTTCTTCTAGCAAAACATCCACATTGAGTGACAAGTGCCACTCGTGAGTATTTTGGAAGTGGAGTTGCCTTCTGTATTTTGTCCACTGCATACATATTTGTCTCAGTCACAATTTCACCAACAAGATCGTGTGGGAAAAAGAGCTGGAAATATTCAAGTTCAGGTTTTGGCTGAGCACTTTGTGAATCCCTGTTGTGTGACAGAGCACATGAACTTTGTAAGATCACTATCACCATCACGATAAACCTTCCAGCTACTTATTGCAGGTTATGTTTTATTATCACTTTCTTCTTCATCACTAACTTCAGGTTCACCGGAACTAATATCACTACATACAGGAAGAGTTTCCTCATGCTCACTTTCATCAATAAACTATCCTTCAATCTCACTGTCCTTGAAAATCACATTGCTACAAGAGGGACTCTACCTAACAAATTCAAATATTGTGATTTGGTCCTTTGTACCCTCACATTAAACTGAAAACAAACAAACAAACAAAGAATAGATCCAGCACATAGAAACAATCACAAGCACATATCACAGTCACATAGAAACAATCACAATTTTAGTATTTTAGTTTATACACTTACCTTTTTTATCCATATGTTAATGTGTGACTTAAAAAATAAAATGGGATGGTACTATTTATAGAAAAAAAAGAATCCACATTGCAGTATCATCATTACTTATATGCCTTCTCCCTGACATTTTCCCACAAGCACAACTGTGTGAATAAAACTCAGATCACTTGTTCACATCAAAACACACCCCTGCCGAGAAACAGAAAGAGTACAACCCGCACTTGCATTGGCTGGAGTCCATACTACATGAGGAAATGCAGCAGATAAACTCAAACAGCGGAGCAGGCGAACAAACACAGCAGACAAAGACCATGTTGGATGTCTTTCGACATCAGAGCAGAACAGGAAAATCATTATGTTGGAGGAGATCCAATATAGGATCAGAAAGTGTTTTAAATAGTGACAAAGTATTATATAGTATACTAATTAGGCCAGGCACAGTAGCTCACACCTGTAATCCTAGCACTCTGGGAGGCCAAGCAGGAAGATCTCGGGCTCAGGAGTTTGAGACCAGCCTGAGCAAGCACCAGATCCCATCGCCACTAAAAATACAAAGAATTAGTGGGGCACTGTGGTAGGCACCTGTAGTTGCTGTGAGCTAGGCTGATGCCATGGCATTCTAGCCTGGGCAACAGAGTAAGATTCTGTCTCAAAATAAAACAAAAACGAAGTCAACTAAGCAGTGGGGACATGACTTTTAAAAGAAAAAAAGTCTGGACTAATTAAATATTATAGGAAAAAGTATTAAATTATAAGAACTTGCTTGAAAATTTAAATCAACGTTTCATGAGGCACTTAACGTACACTTTCCTAAAGGGTGCAAAGGGGAAGTGTGGACATCCTGGCAAGACTCCCAAGTTTCAGACCTGCAAGCTAGACCATGTTAAGGGTGTGACTGTGGGCAAATTGCTATATGTGACTAGGCCTGGGGTCCTTCAAAGTGTTTACAAAAGTCTTCTATGGGCTCGGCGCCTGTGGCTCAAGCGGCTAAGGCTCCAGTCACATACACCTAAGGTGGCGGGTT
>NW_003852421.1:14438712-14462449 GCF_000181295.1 Otolemur garnettii | reverse complement strand
TTTTTTTTGAGACAGAGCCTCAAGCTGTCACCCTGGGTAGAGTGCCGTGGCATCACAGCTCACAGCAACCTCCAAGTCCTGGGCTTAAGTGATTCCTTTGCCTCAGCCTCCCAAGTAGCTAAGACTAAAGGCGCCTGCCACAATGCCCAGGTATTTTTTGGTTGTAGTTGTCATTGTTGTTCGACAGGCCTGGACTGGATTCGAACCTGCCAGCTCTGATGTATGTGGCTACACCTTAGCCACTTGAACTACAGGCACCGAGCCTATATATTGCTTTTTGAAGTTGAATTGAATTGTGGTAGCGATGTGTAGCATGATGTTCACAAAAAAGGTGGCTTTGATCAAAGGAATGCTAGCTCACTGTGCAACAGGCAGGACAAATGGCAGAAGCATGGTTATTGTTGGAGGAGTGCAAGACCATTTTGAAGGGTTATTTGAAATTCAAGAATGTTGTGTAAGTACAACAATGGAGGCATGAGGTGCAACAGAACCTTCAACACACCTAGCAAGTGCACACATTTGTGATAAGTTTGAGACAAGTAGTACTATGTGGGATGTGCATGGGGAAAATCCAAGAGGCCTTACACAGCAACAGGTCCTTGGGTCCAACATCACCCAAGCAGCAATTTGCTGTAACCAGAAGTGTCTGGACACTGATGATAACCACTCTGAGCACCTCTTGTAATTGTAGAAGTCAAATGTGACTTGTATTCATCTTTCATTAATCCGTTTGTATTGAGCATTACAATTTTTTTAAAATTTTTATTTATTTATTTATTGCAGTTTTTGACCAGGGCTAGGTTTGAACCCACCACCTCCGGTATATGGGGCCAGCGCCCTACTCACTGAGCCACAGGTGCCACCCCGAGCATTACAATTTTAACATTATTTGGCATTTTTACATTTTTTTGGCACCCTCTATACAGCCAAACCCATACATTCAAGGTCAGACAGTTAAGTTCATGAATTTATCCTACAAAAAAGACTACATACCTCATTGGTGAATATCACCACAGTCACCTTTGAGGTACTTCCCTTGGGAAGCTAGGCACTGAGCCAGCACCCAGTTCATCCTTCAAAGCAATTTTGGAACTCTTTTTCTGGAATGACCCTCAGAGCTGTTGTCTTACAGGCCTGACAATAATGTCTGTGAACTCATCCTACAAAAAGTACTCAATTGATCCTCCTGCCTCACCATAGTGATATTCAGCAATGAGGTATGTAATTAATATAAGACTGTTGAGTTTCATACATTAAGTACACATAAACTGAAATATAAAAACATATGTAGTTGAGTTGCTGCAGAAACTTCTCTGATGAAGACAGGTGCATGGCCTACAAACACATGAAAAAATGCTCATCATCCTTAATCATCAGAGAAATACAAATTAAAACCACTTTTGAGATATCATCTAACTCCAATAAGATTAGCCCACATCACAAAATCCCAAAACTACAGATGCTGGTGGGGATATAGAGAGAAGGGAACACTTCTACACTGCTGGTGGGAATGCAAGCTAATATAACCTTTTGGAAAGAAGTTTGGAGAATACTCAAGGAACTAAAAGTACACCTATTGTTCAATCCTGCAATTCCTCTACTAGGTATATACCCAGATGATCAAAAATTATTCTACAACAAAGACATTTGCACCAGAATGTTTATTGCAGCCCAATTCATAATTGCCAAGACATGGAAACAAACCAAGTGCCCACTGACCCATGAATGGATTAACAAATTGTGGTATATATACACCATAGAATACTATACCACCATAAAAAAGATGGAGATTTCGCATCTTTTATGTTCACCTGGATGCAGCTGTAACATATTCTTCTTAGTAAAGTATCTCAAGAATGGGGAAAAATAAGTATTCAATGTACTCAATACTACTATAAAATCAATATATAATCACCTACACATTCATATGAATGGTAAAACATAACTACAGTCCAGAAAGTAAAGAGGAGAAGACAGGGGAAAGGAGGGGGGAGATGAGAGAAGGGTATTTGGGGGAACCTTACCTAATGTGCATGATGCAATGGTACATTTCAAAACTATTAAGAAAAGAGTATAATTGTGATGGATGTGTTACTTAGTTCAATGTAAGCATTTCACATTGTATATCAAATCAGTACACTGAACCCCATAAACGCATCAATGTATAAAGCTAATTTAATAAAAACCAAAAAATTAAAAATAATATGAAACTTTAAAAAGTCTTTGCAGAATTAGGAAACATCTCAGGTATCTCAAAATGACTCACACTTTATAGACTATCATATAGACTCATGGTCAACAGCTTGCACTCATTAGGGGAATAGGGTAGAATGTTAAGAAGGGATATATGGGGCCAGGCATGGTGGCTCATGCCTGTAATCCTAGCACTCTGAGAGGCTGAGGCAGGTGGATTGCCTTCGGTTCGAGCTCACAGGTTGGAGACCAGCCTGAGCCAGAGCAAGATCCCGTGTCTAAAAAAGAAAAATAGCTGGGTATTGTGGTGGGCACCTGAAGTCTCAGCTACTTGGGAGGCTGAGGCAAGAGAATCGTGTGAGCCCAAAAGTTGGAGGTTGCTGTGAGCTATGATGCCATAGTTCTCCACTGAGGGCAACAGAGTGAGACTCTGCCTGGAAAAAAAAAAAAAAAGATACATGTCCTTGGTGGAAATGCTAACTTCTTTGATTCACAGATCTATATAAAGGTAGTAATAATGAAGGCTGGGCACAGTGGCTCATACCTGTAATTCTAGCACCCTATGAGGCTGAGGTGAGTAGATTGCTTGAGCTCAGGAATTCGAGATCAGCCTGAGCAAGAGCAAGACCCCAACTCCACTAAAAATAGAAAAACTAGCTGGTCATCGTGACAGGCACCCATAGTCCCCCCCAGCTTTTGGGAGGTTGAAGCAGGAGGATTGATTGAGCCCAAAAGTTTGAGGTTGCTATGAGCTACAATGATGCCACGGCCCTCTATCCAGGACAAAAGAGTGAGACTCTGTCTAAAAAAAAATTTTTTTTTTAAAAGTGTAGTAATAATGGCTACCTCTTAGGGCTGTGAAGATACTTTCTTAACGTAGGTAAAATACCTCAACAAATAGTAGCAAGTTGTGGTGCTGGCAAGAATACTTCTCTACCTCTATATAATCTTTCAAGATTGCATTCAATCCTCTTGATGACTATATATGAGGACAAACTCATTCATAAATAGTGATAAAATAAAAATATTCACCACTAGGATCTTGGGATCTTTAAGATGTCAAGATAAAAACATCAAAAAGGACTTCTGGCTTGACGCCTATAGCTTAGTGGTTGGGGCACCAGCCACAAACACCAGGGCTGGTGGGTTCCAACCCAGCCCGGGCCTGCCAAACAACAATGGCAACAACAACAACAACAACAACAACAAAAAAAAACAGCCAGCATTGTGGCGGGTGCCTGTACTCCCAGCCACTTGGGAGGCTGAGGTAGGAGAATCCTTAAGCCCAAGAGTTTGAGATTGCTGTGAGCTGTGATGCCACAGCTCTCTACCAAGGGCGACATAGTGAGACTCTGTCTCAAACAAATAGTAGGACTTCCAAAGGGCAAGCCTCAATGAAGGAGGGTTTTGACAGGTAGACCCTCCAATATAGTTTCCATTATTTCAAATGAAATTCCCTATGGAATTCCTGAATTATTTGCTGATTTAGTAAGTCATGCTCTTCACACACCCACTACCTTGCTCTTTCTTCTCTCTTTACATTTGTCTTAGTGTACCCTCTTTTCTTGTATCTGTTAGTTGAAGTAGTCCCTACCCAATATAAGGAAAAACCTTAGATGCTAGTTTAGAGTAGTTCACTGCCTTTCTGAGTGACCTACATTGCCTTTAAGGACACAGTCTTCATTGGAAAAACAGCTGAAATTTGCAATCTACTTTGCTGTCACTGACATTACATTACTGACCTCATCAATTTACTTCAAATGAACAAAATTCTCATTACTTAAAGAACTAGAAAGAACATAAAATCTAATATCTCTTCTTCAAGTTTGGATTATGGCTATGAGCCCTTCAATATTCATCTGTAGAAGGAAGTGATTAAAATCTAGATGACTGCTAAAGTGCTTTCCAATTTTAATACACTATTATTTCTACATAGTTGAATCATTGGGAAATTAACATCACTCAATGAAATAAGGCAATTTGTGATGCAGGCCACACTAAGACTACTACTCTCTTCGTGGCCAAAGGTATTTCTTAGAATACTGAGCTAAAAATATAACTGCATTCTGCAACCTATGCAGACAAGTTCTAATTGATGGGAGGAGAAAAAATTCAATCCAGAGTGCCAGCAATTCCTCTGTGAGTTAGCATGGCAGGGAGAGTGTAGGGTCAGTGAAGCATCAAGTTACAGACCAAATTAAAGGTCTAGAGAAGACTGGCAGGGTCTAATCATCCCTGTCTGAGGCTGCCAGAACTGGATCTACCACCCTTACTCACAAAGGACTGTTAAATGTAGGCTAAGCATGCAGACTAAGGCTTCAAACATCCTTTATTTTTTAAGGATTTCTAGTTCCAAATAGATCTTTATGGAATTATTTCCTTGAAGCTCTTAGTTCTGTCATATTAAAGTTTCCATGAAAAAGTAATCAAAACCTAATGCTCTGCCACAGAGAAAAATATTGTGGGTTTTGTTTCTATTGAAAACATGTGTCATATATACATATATAAAATATGTAATTATGGAAGTCCCAGACCCAGTGTATACACATGTACACAAAAATCTTAGGAAAATAATAATAGTTTTGCCTTAACCAATAAAATATATAACATAATATCGTACCCTTTCCATAATTACCTTGTTAAGCTAATGCTTTGCAAAGGTCAGCAAGCAAGGAGTATTTCTGCATATTTTGTGGTGTAGATTGCAAACACTAGATCTATAGAGATGAATTAAGATCATTATAAAATTTCAAAGAGTATTTGCTGGACTTGGTTGGCTGAATCATGTGCATCTGCACTATTTTTCCTGGGGGAAAGTTAATTTTAGAAAGGAGAAAAAGTTTGTCAGGAAAACAATCACATTGGCTCCATAGCTAGACAGTGACTCCTAAAAGTTCAAAATACTTGACAGTCTCCTGTTCTTAATATGCTTAAAAGCAGGAACCAAATATCATCCCTAAGCATCTGGTTTCAAAAAAGAAATATGTATTTTAATATTATGCTTACTTTACGGTATTTTTAAAAAGTAGTCCTTCACTTCAATTTTCCAAGAGACAGATGAGTAAAAATCTTTATTTACCCTGGCAGTTACCCTCTGACGATTTGATAGATACTTAGAATGGTTCTGGTACATACAGGATACATGAAAAGCAGCAGATGTATGTACATCAGTGATAAACGGCAAGGCAGAGAAACACTGACATTTGTGACCATACAATATAACTTAAAAGAACTTGGTCAAATAATTAAGAATGTAGAATATAAACAGGATCTAAATTAATTTATACGATAATGCCTCCTCTTGGTTCCTAGAGATAATAGTCCATTTGAGTCTTCAGCCTTAAAGGAAGCAACATGTGAAAATGCCAATAACCCACATTAGATTATTGACAAAACCTCAGGCAAGGGAGCAGTAAAGGAAGATTTTCTGCTTCTGGGAAGAAAAGGCCTCAGCCCTTTCTAACTAAATGCCAGAATACTTGTAAATGAATTCTTACATTTAAAATTTTGAAGTTTAAAAGTTAACTCTTTAACTCTTGGAAGCACAGTATTCCTCTTCACATCTCATTTGAGTTAACCCTCCCTTCCCAAAATTGCCATCCTGGAACCAATGATAGCACACAAATTCATCCACTTGAAAGGACCTGACTTTCACGCTTTTCACTCTATTTTCAATCTCTATCCACACTAACATTTCCAAGTGATGCTTAGCAACCTTGGGTATTCCCTCTTCCTCAACTACCTTACAGAGACTGTGTTGGTTGGGGAGGGCATCACAATCACTGAGGTGCTTTTTAAATGAGGTGGGGGAGGAAGGGAGGGAGGGAAAGAGAGAGAACACAGCAGACTTCTACAGACTTCTGAATCAGATCTCCGGGTGGGGGCCAGATTTTTTTTCCTCCTCAGCTCCTGAGCATTAGCAAAATTTTTAAGCTGTAATAAAGTTCTAGCATCCCAGTCATCCTGAAACCCACATAAACTTATCACAGTATTTATGGAAAAAAAGACGGTGCAAATAGAAAAGATAAGATAGTACACTTACCTTAATTAAGAGTCAATATTCTTCCCAAAGTTAGGATAGGAAAAGAAGCGGGTAAAGGGGTGCATGTTCTGGAAGGAGATTCGTGACATTTCAGCCTGGGAATTACAGACCCTAGGGGAAATCGGTGCGTCTGCGATTGCACCACACACCTGGAGAGCAGGAGGACCTCCTGCCTACCCCCACCTCAGCGCCGGGGCTGCAGGGTTTCAGGAGCTGCCCCTAGAGGAGACTGGGTCTCGATGGCGGCGGTGCAGAAACCCGGATAGTGAGGGTCAAACTGCTGTGGACCATCCGCTGGGGCGTCAGCTAGACAGGAGGCAGCTAGGTGACAGCCCAGGGGAAGCCGAGCTGGCCCCTCGTACGGCGGGTCCCCGCAGTGCGAGGATTAGCGCAGCACCCTGTGCCGCTCCTTACCTTGCGCTGAAGGTCGGAGTACCGAGCAGGGAGACTCGGGATACGAGGGCTACCCCAGGGCGTGCGCCCGCTCCGGATCCGCTGTCAGCTTCTTCAGGCAGCGGCTTCAGGTATCCAAGGAATTCGGTCTCCTAGCTCCCAGCCCCTGGGCGCGTCTCGTGCCCTTCCTCAGGCCCTCACCCCGGTTGCCCTACCTCGTCCCTCCCCAGTCACCCTTCGCCCCACTCCCCTTCTCTCGCGGGCGCTGCGGAGCCTCTCCCTCTGCTGTTTATTCTGGAGAGCGGTGGCCGCTCTGCGCTCCCTTCCCTTCTGGTGCGCGCACCCACCTACCCCAACCCCACACACATATACATGCACTCTCCTTGGGAAGGAGGCAGCAAATAAGGGCCTTGAAATTCTTCGGAGTGGTACTTCAGAAAACCCTTTTATATTCTTTGATGAGCCCAAGGACGTTCAAAGTAGGGCATCATTTACATTCATCTCCTGCTTCTGTCCTCTTTTGTCTTGACCACATCATTTAGCACTTGCTATTCATGTAAAGATTGAGCTCTGAGAATCTATCAGTCATTTAAATTTTTCCAAAATAACTTCTTCCATTTTAGTGTTTTTAAAATGTAGACATCACCACTATTTAAACTTCAGTCGCCAAGACGTTAGATTGACCTCGGGAAGGATATGTTCAGCATCACAAGACAAATCTTTTTTGCTAGCATTGTTGATACCTGCCACCTGTCCAGGCCCTAAGTCGGGGCAAGAGCAGTTAATTTCACTCCGGCTTTCATTACTGGACATACCCAGGGAGCCTCAGTTCCCACTTAGGAGAAACTCAGTTCTGAGGTTCACATCCTTAGGCAGATGGTTGTGTTCAAAGAAAAACGCTCTAATGGAGAAGGAACTATCAATGGACAGAGCTTGCTGAATAATACACACGATAAGAAGAAGAGGAAGGGATGTGTGAAATATCACCCTATCGCCAACATGCAGGAGCTGAGAGTGACATAATCCCTACTGGGAATATAGAAGGTGAATTGTTAAATAGCACTCCAGTTATTCCTTCGATCATTCATTCATTCATTCAAATACATATATATGCATTATAACATTATTCACAGTTAGTCACGTTATGATTTAAAGGCTGCTATGAATTAACTTCTCAACCAGTTTGGACTAGACCCTTGGAAAACACAAATACCTATTAAAGAGACTCTATATTAATCCACTGTCATCTCTAGATTTATTGAGTAATTTTCTAATCTGAGGGCTGAAAAAAATGGGCACTTACTAAAATGGTTGGGTAGGAAATAAGTATTAAAAGATAAACTCACCAAATAAGTTATTGCAACTAATGAGGAACAACTTAGCTTATATAAGCAGAAGTGAAGGGGAAGTGGGGGTGGTCAGTGCAAAGAAGACACTGGCATTCTCATTCTTTCTGCCAGCATTTATTGAACACTTGCTAAAACCAGACACTGCTGGGTGCTGGGAGTGGAAGAGCTAACAGAAAGACATCCCTGTCCTCATCAAGCTGAATGATAGGAAGGAAAATGATAGATAAGGAAAAAAGCCATTAAAAGTAGCTGCTCTGATGGAGCATGGCCCACATGGGAAGCAGTATACATGATACCTGAAGAGTAAGGTGAATTTGGCCTGCAACCAGAGAACAGGAGAAGAAAGAGTTTTCCAGCAGGGGAGAACAAAAGGGAGAGAAAACCCAAGGTAAGCAAGAACATGATAATTTAAGGAATTTAAAGAGGTTCACTGTGGCTGGAGGACCCTTTATAGGGGATGAAATCTTGGTGCCTTAGATGAGGAATGGATAGGTGGTGCCTATGGCTCAAAGGAGTAGGGCGCTGGCCCCATATACTGGAGGTGGTGGGTTCAAACCCAGTCCTGGCCAAAAACTGCCAAAAAAAAAGAATGGACAGAGACAAGGCTGGAGAGGTAAGTAGAGGCCAGATCACATAGAGTCTTCTAGGCCATGTGTTAAAAATTGCCTTTTATTTCACAGACAATAGGGAGGTATTGAAATTTTATATGCCAACTAAACATGAGGTCATACTTTTGTTTGAGAAAGACCACTGGCTACAGGTGGAGAACTAATGAAGATGGGAGATAGAGATAAGAGTAAGAGGGCAAATCGGGATGAACTCTAAAAAGGACAAAGAAAACAAACAGTGAGATCCTCCTGGAATCTGGTTTGTGGAATTTAAGTTTAGTCCCAGGACAAGATCCTAAGAGACAAGCCTTCCTGGAAGGGAGAAGTGGAGGTAGCAAAGTCAGTGCTGGTAAACAATCAAGAAACAATAGATGTAAATAGATATTAGACATAGAGAAAAGATGGCTTTTTTTAAATTAAATATCTAAATATTTATATAGTGACATCTCACACAGTTCAAGGAAAAAGCATGATTGTAACTGAGTAGTGGAATAAATTAAAGGGAAATTTGATATACAGGAGTCACTTTGATCTATATCCCAAATTTCCTACTATGTAACAGCAAACTTAGCATGCTTCTACCCCTGGTCCCTCCCTCTCCTTTTGAGAGAGTCATTTTATTTCTATTGTCTCTCACTCTGCCATCTAATCATTTTATAACCTCCCTCAATTTGAACCCATCTGTCTGAAATCAAAGTCCAGATACTTCCATTAGACCATGCTCTCTAGAGTCATCTCTCTGTAACTATGGAGGACTAGAGCTAGGGCACCAGGAGGTACCAGGCTTCCCCTGCTAGACCCTCCTACCTGATTTGGACAGCAAATGGGCAGAAGTGAAAGGAAGAGGGAAAGGCTGCTTGGCCTTAGGAAAGCAGAGTCAGAGCAGGACAGCCAAACATTTTACCGCTAATCATTCTTCTTCATATTTTTTCAGATCATTTGCTACCTTCTGTCTTTCATTTCAGTTTGGTTCTTCTCCAATTTCCTTCATATGTTTTTTTCATTTTCACTTCTCCTCTCCTCTTTTTATCTTATCTTTTTTGAGTTCTCTTTTGAGTTTTATTTATCTCTTTTGAGTTCTCTTTTTCCAAATTGCTGAGAGAGAACAATAGCACTAAGACCTGACCAAAGGCATGGATACTACATGTCTCCTCAACAATTTGGAATTAGGAGTTGAATACAGTCAAGAATTCCTGTTCTTCCTTGTGTTAGTCAGGGTTCTTCAGAGAAACAGAACCAATAGTATATGTGTTTATATACTTTATATATGTGTATATAACATATACACAGAAGGTACCCAAAGAATGTATACACGTTTTAAGAAAGGAAAAAACTATATTAAAATTATAATAAATATGTACTGATAGCAAAAGATGAATACAAGTGAATACAAGTCACATTGAGCTTCTCTTATAATTTCAGAAGTCAAATGTGACTTGAATATTATAATTTAATATAGTTTTTTTCTTTCTTAAAATGTGTATACATTTTTTGGCACCCTCTGTAAATGAGGGAGGATTTATTATAAGGAATTGACTCATGTGATTATGGAGGCTAAAAAGTTCTGCAATCTACATCTGCAAACTGAAGACTCAGGAAAACTGAGTATAGTTCAAAGGCAGAAAGCCAGAGAGCTGACAGTACAGAGTCCTGTTTAAGTCTGAAGGCCTGAGAACCAGGAACACGAAGGGCAGGAAAGGATCAATATTTCAGCTCAAGTAATCACGCAGAGAGTGAATTCAACCTTCCTCCACCTCTTTGTTCAACATTTGAGCCCTCAACAGGTTGGATGGTGCCCACCCACAGCGGAGAAGGCCATCTGCTGCACTGAGTCCACAATCCACCTACTATCTCTTCCAGAAACACCCTTACACAGACACACCCAGATATAACATTTAACCAAATATCCAAGCGTCCCATGACCCAGTCAAGTTGATAAGTAAAATTATCTGTCACACTGCCTTACCTGATCCTTGTTCATTTCCATTCTTCTCCCTCTTCCAGTAGAACAGTGGTTCTCAACCTGTGGGTTGCAACCCCTCTGTAACAATGAAAATACATCACGGCATTAGGAAGGTTGAGAACCACTGCTGTAGAATGTTCTCCAGTTCTTATGGCAGAAAACTGGTCCCTACAGTTTCTAACTTTATATGTTACATATACAATTAAAATAAAAATGATCTTTCTCTCAATCCCAAATTCCTAGGACTACCTATAGTCCTATATGTTACATATACAATTAAAATAAAAATGATCTTTCTCTCAATCCCAAATTCCTAGGACTACCTGTCCTTATGTGGGTCATAGTCATGATGTTACAAGAGTTTTTCATCTAATTATACAGATTATGACTATAGGACTGGAAATAAGAATGGAAAGATATTTGAGGAGGTTGAAGGGAAGGACAACTGTTTAGAATGGATACCCTAGGAAGACAATTCAGTAGATATTCACTATAAAGGCAGACATGTAAATAAGTAATTACAGTATAATTTCACAAATACCATAATAAAGATATAAGCAATGTACTGAGGGAGCACAATATAGGGGGGAGGGAAAGGAGTCTCAGATTCAGAAACATGAAGAATGTTTCTTCAAAAAGAAAATGTTAGGCCGGGCATAGTGGCTCATGCCTGTAATCCTACCACTCTGGGAAGCCAAAAGAGGCGGATAGCCTGAGCCTGAGTTCGGGACTAGGTTGAGCAAAAGTGAGACCCTATCTCTACTAAAACTAGAAAAACTGGCCAGGCCTTGTGGTGGGTACCTGTAGTCCCAGCTACTTGGGAGGCTGAGGCAAGGTGATCTCCTAAGTCCAAGAGTTTGAAATTGCAGTGAGCTAGGATGCCATGGCACTCCACCCAAGGCACAAAGTGAGTCTCTGTCTCAAAAAAAAAAAAAAAAGACAATGTTTTGAGTCTTAATAGACTAATCTGTGTTTGTCAGACAAATATACTAGCTAGTCTATAGGACTTGCAATCCTTGTTTGGTGAACTAGTTTTTCAGTAAGTAAGGGAAAGGATGAGGCTTCAGGGAGACTAGCAAGGAGACAATCATAACAGTTTAGTTGAGAGCTGATATAGCCTGAAAGAAAAAGGAGTGGGTATGAGAGATATTTTGAGGTTTAGAATCTAGAGTACTTAATGTGGGGAGTTGAAAAGAGGGAGAGGCCAAAGATGACTTCAAATCATCAAGCTAAAGCAACAAAGTGGACAACAAAGCAGTTAAATGAATCAGTAAAAGAGAGGAGATATTTGCTAGAGAAGAGAATGGGATTAGTTTTTAATATGTTGAATTTCAGATATTGATGGGCTACTGAATGAAGGTTATCTAATAAGCAGTACACATATTCCAGAAGAAATTAACTTGCTACACATATGGATTTGGACTGTATTAATCTGGAGGCCACTGATATCATAGATACGAAGGAGAGCACCTGGGAAATTATGTATAAAAGCTAAGGGCCTGTGGTGGATCCGTGACAAACACCGGATACAGAATAGCTAGCAAAGGAAGGGAACGAAGAGAAATCACCACCAGCAAGTCAAGAAGAAAAATTTTTGAAAGAAGACAGTAAATAGGTCAAATGCTGTACAGAATCAAAGCAATACTATAGGAATATTCAAAAGAGGCCTTTCAACTTAACTACTGGTTGGTCACTATTTCCCTTTATGAGAGCAGTTTAGAGGAGTAGTAGGAAAAATAAATACATTGCAAGAGTTCAGAGTTCTCCATGTCAACACTTTGGGCACTGTGAACCAGAGAATTCTTTGTTGCAAGGCTTTCCTGTACATTTCAGGAGGGTTAGTGCCATTCCTGGCCCCTAATCACTAGATACCAGTAGCATTTCCTCCCAGGTATGAAAACCAGTAATGTCTCCAGACATTATTAAATTACTGCAATGCTCCCACCTCACTAGAGAACCACTGCATTATATTAGGATGTGAATAGGAGAGAGATACAACAGATATACTTTTCAAAAAAGTTATAAAGAGGTGGCATCATCTTAAAAGAAAAAGCTTTTTCTTTTCCTAATTTGAAGACATCTGTTTATTCTAAATTTAATTTTTTAAACCCAAGCTGCCTGTGGAGCAGGCACCCTTCTCAAGCTCCCTTAAATGAAGAATAAGTTAGAACAAGAAATGTTTTATTTGTAAGTCTTGATTAAAAATAAGATTTATAGAAATAGTTTCGTTAGAAATATCTATACTCTAAGAGAATACCCCAAACTGACAGTCTTGTGACAATGTTGATATCTAGCCAACTTGTAGTGGAAGACATAGTTCTGACTGTGATTTTATAACTTGCCCAACAGTGATAGCGTTAAATAGAACCTAAGCATTGAATCTTAGTCCATAAACAAAGACGGCTCCCTTCTATAGAGTTGACCTTATTTTATAGCAAATGAGGGAAATAATACCGAAGCTGTATGCTTCTCTATTTCTTTGGTCTCATTCCACAGAACAGTTAAATTAATTAAATTACAAATAATATTTGCTATATTTAGAACAAAAATTAGTTAAGAGGAACAAAAGTTTAGTAACTACTCATCCTTGGTTCTCCAAGTTTTCTAAGTCTCACCACCATTCCCCTTACCCTCTCCAGCTGCTTACCTTGAGTAGTTCTCCCTGGCCACTGTCAGGCTAGGACAACTAGTTTATTATCAACCGACTGCAGACTGTTGTATTAAGATTTCAAATCCAATCTCAAATTACTAAACTGTATACTTTGACTAATTCTTTTCACTAAACCAGGGTATGATATCTTGTTTTTAGAAGAACCACATGTGTCACTATATTTACGACCAGGTTTAAAAAAGAATCTGGTCATCAGCTTATTCAATCCATGTTAATTTACTCAGTGGGTATTGCTGGACAGTCTTTAAATAGCACCCAGATGACAGATTCATGCCACTGTCTAAGAACCAAAAGGGGGTGCATTTTAGTTAAACAAATTTTTTTTTTCCAGGGCTGGGTTTGAACCCACCACCTATGGCATATGGGGCCGCCCCTTAAACAAATATTTTTAAAGTATTTGCTATGTGTAAGGCACCACGCCAAACACCACGATAGAATAATAAAAGCGTGTGCAGAATCTCTGCCAAGGAAGATTATAGTCTGGGAAAGATCGAGCTGTGTATATAAGAGCTACATATGAGTATGTAAAGATCAATATGTGTGTGCAGTATATGTAAAAACTCACAGGCAAAAGAGAGAAATGTTAAGAATGAGGATCTTAATAATTGCCAAAATAAATCCACATATTTTCAGGCATGTCCCTGTTCATCCCAGTTGTACCAAATATGGTTACGATTATTAGCCCCACTGTGGCAGAGACAGCAACACTCATCAGATCTTCCCTCTGCACTCCCATTTTGTCCAGTTTTTATGGTTAGGTTGGATCATGTGACTGATCCGGCTGTTGGCCAACGAGCAGAATCACAGAAGAACAGTAGTTATGAGTTCTTCTGCTCATTTCACCTAGCTCAGTGTTTTTCAACCGATTTTATCTCACCGAAAATTTGAACCTCTAGTTAAACTTCTGTGGCACACTTAAATTATGTTGATCAAAAAAAAAAGAATATACTTACTGTGCTTTGAACTTCTTTTGAAAATAATTAACAATCTTTAAAAATTTTCATGGCACACAGATTGAAAATCAATGCCCTAGACAGTGAACATAAAGGATTTATGTTAAGATAGTAGATGTATAAGATCAAAGCAGCCTATAGGAATGGGAGATTTGCCTGAACTGACAGAGAGCTTTTATAAAAAGCAAGAATTAAGTTTTGCTGTTATGCCATTAAAATACTCTGTTTTAGGCTCAGCGCCTGTGGCTCAAGTGGCTAAGGCGCCAGCCACATACACCTAAGGTCATGGGTTTGAATCCAGCCCGGCCGCCAAACAATGGCTGCAACCAAAAACTAGCCAGGCGTTGTGGCGGGCACCTATGGTCCCAGCTACTTGGGAGGCGGAGGCAAGAGACTCACTTGAGCCCAGGAATTGGAGGTTGCTGTGAGTTGTGATGCCACAGTACTCTACTCAGGGCAACAGCTTGAGGCTCTGTCTCAAAAAAAAAAAAAAAAAGACCCTGTTTTATTCTGACTACTATACCTTCTCATCACATAAATCAGAAAATATTCTGGATCTTCATAAAAAAGTTTATTTTGGTTTGCATTCATTCATTACTTACTTACTGACTGCCTACTATGTGTTAGGCAATGCTTTTTTTGTGCTTTGTAATTAATAAGACAAAGTCCTTGCAGCCTCAAAAAGCTGAGTGAGGAAGACATAATAAATAGACTAAAAATGTGGTAGTGATAAATGTAACAAAGAAAAATAAAGATCTTATTTCTTGGTCCTGCCCCCTTCTCACTAAGTCTCACCCTTCTCTTGCCCTTAATTTCCTCCTTACTCAGCTCAGGCTCTATGGTCTATCACTATCTTCATTACCCCATGCATAGCCTCAACTCACTTGCCTTCTCCCCTTTCTTCCTATTTGCCAGCCAAAATGCCAACTCGATTAAAGGGTTCTTTTTTTTTTTTTTTTTTTTTACTGTCTTTGCACCTCCTCTCAAGGAGCTGAATTTGGCTGGGGAAAAACAATAATGCTGACTGGTCTCACATTGACTTTAAAGGCTACTGATCCCAATGGGTCCTTGCAGCTCTATAGCAACTCTATTCATCTCCTATTGTTCTGCATGACCAGTTGAATTTCCTCCCTCCTGAAACCTCCAATAGTCTTCTCCAGGCATCCTCAAACTATAGCCCAGGGGCCACATGCAGCCCGCCTAGGACATTTATCCAGCCTGAGGGGTGTTTTTGCTGCTGCCTGCCTTGCTTAGCAGCCAACTCATCCCAGGGCCCACAGTCCAGCCCTCCAAACTTTAAATAAAGTTTGAGGAGCCCTGGTCTTCTCCCACATTCACTGTCAATAACTTTGCTCCTGACTTTACTGAGAAACCTAAAGAAAAGAATCCTAAAATTCCTACTACACATGCCAACTTCCACCCTGTGTCTATACCCATATCTTCTGTCTTCCCTCCTCTTAATATGTGGATTCTGTCCACTGTCTTAAGGACAGCTCTCCCACTTGTGCACTAGATCTCATCTCCTCTCATCTCCTGTGGCAGACATGGAGATGTGCCACTCAGATCCTTCTTCAAAGAAGGATTTGCTATGCAGGTGCAGAGACCATGGTCAGCAGACAGCCTCTATCTGTTAACTCCTTCAGAGTCTGCCAAAGCTAGAGTCACTTCACTAGGTCATACCCTTCCTGAATGCCACCTGCCTACAGTGACTGGGAATGTGTGGGATAAAAACCCAGCCACTCAGTATATCCTGAAAAGCATTACTTGTTCCTGATCTTCCCATGAGGTCAGCTGAAGCTTTGTTGGGTTGTCTTTGCAGTTTGACCTCTTCTTCTGCCCAGTCTGGCTTCTTCCCCCTTCCTTTTACAGGTCTTGACCCCTAATAAATATCTGGTGTCCTAAATTATGAGTCAGCATCTGTTTACAGAGAACACAATATAACATACCTATTTTAGGCTGGCTCCCGCTACCTCTCTTGCATTAAAATTTCTCCTACTGATTCATCCCCATCATCATACGAACATACAATAACATTTTTTTTTTTGAGACAGAGTCTTACTTTGTAACCTTTGGTAGAATGCCATAGCATCATAGCTCATAGCAACCTCAAACTCTTGGTATCAAGCAATCTTCTTGCCTCAGTCTCCCAAGTAAATGGTGCCTGTCACAATGCCTACCTTTTTTTTTTTTTTTTTTTGAGACAGGGTCTCACTCTTGCTTAGGCTGGTCTTGAACTCCTGAACTCAGGCAATCCACCTGCCTTGGCCTCCTAGAGTGCTGGGATTATAGGCATGAACCACTGTGCCCAGCCACTATCTTCCTTCTTAAAAGCTACACTCCCTTTCAACTACTGCTCCATCTCTTTGCTCCCCCATACAACAAAATTCCTGGAAAGAGTGTCTGAGTCCATCCCTTGCCTAGCTGTCTCTCTATACCACTCCTGGCACCTTCATACACACCACCTCACAGAAATAGCTCTTGTCTGTGTCACTGATAATACAACATTGTTATACCCAATGATCAATTCTCAGTTTTCATCTCACCTAACCTTTTAGCAGCATGTGACCTAGTTGATCACTCTCTCCTTCGAAGATACTCCTTTGCCAGTTGGCTTCTGAGACACAATTTTCATTTGATTCTCTTCCCACTCCACTGGCTACAGTTAGTTGTTCCCTTCTCACCTCCTTTGCTGGCTCCTCTTCCTCTCCTGAGCCTCTAAATACTGGAGAGCTCCAGGGTGCAATTTTGAACCTCTCTTCATCACTACCTATTTTCACTCTGTTAGTGATCTCATCCAGTCTGAGGGCTTTAAATACCATCATGCTAACAACTGCTAAATTTATATCTTGAGCTAGTGCTTCTTCACTTGAATGCCAGATTCTCAAATCGAACTGCCTATTCTGAGTCTCCATTTAGATAACAGGAATCTCAAAATTAATATGTCTAAAACAAAACAAGTGAGTCCTACTTCCTGCTCCCACCTCAAAAATGTCCTGCTCACTCTCACCCCTCAAAGCCTTCTTCATCTCAATAAATACTCTGTTCGTAGGGTTGTGGAACCAAAAACCCAGAGTCATTGTCAACTTCTAGCTGACTCTTATGCCTCACATCTAATACTTTGGGGAACTCTTTAGAATATATCTGCTTTGGCTCAGCGCCTATAGCTCAACCGGCTAAGGCGCCAGCCACGTACACCTAAGGTGGCAGGTTCGAATCCCCAGCCCGGACCCGCCAAACAACAATGATGGCTGCAACCAAAAAATAGCCGGGCGTTGTGGCGGGCGCCTGTGGTCTCAGCTACTTGGGAGGCGGAGGCAGGAGACTCGCTTGAGCCCAGGAGTTGGAGGTTGCTGTGAGCTGTAATGCCACGGCACTCTGCCCAGGGGGACAGCTTGAGGCTCTGTCTCAAAAAAAAAAAAAAAAAAAAAGAATATATCTGCTTCTACTGCTCTGATTTCCTCAGGATCTTTTCAAACGTCATCTTACTAACAAGACCTTCTTTAAGCATTGAATATACAAAAGAAAAGCTCATCCTCCCTACTTGTATATCCTATCTCCTTTAATTTGCTTTACTTTTATCATGATTTGTCATACAATATATATCCACTTGTTTGTTCATTGTCTCAACTAGAATGAAAGCTACAAGACGGCAAGTACTTGGTTCTGCACTGGCTCCCAGTGACCAGCAGAGGGCAAGTGCTCCGGTAATATTTTTTGACTGAATGGGTAAGAAAGAATAGTAAGGAAATAGTGATGATATGGGGGAGAAGCCCTGGAGCAAAATGTTGTGAAAAGGCAAGTCATATGAAGAGCCAGAGGGAAGAGCAGTCCTGGCAGAAAAAAAACGTAAAGTATAAAACTCTGAAGAGGGAATGACCTTGGCCTTGCAGAGGAACATCAAAGAAAGCTTGCGTCAGGAATTGTGTCAGAGACAGATCAGAAAGACCACCAACAGCTGGATTAGTAGGACTTTACAATCCATAAGGATTTTGGATTTTATCCTAAATGTGATAGGGAACCATTGGAGGGTTTTAAGCAAGAGAATACTCAATTTGGTAAGTTTTTTTAAAGATCACCTGTGACTAGTGGAGGTTAAGGGTAAAAATGGCAATGCTGAAGGTGGCGACCAGTGAGAAGCTCGGCTGTAACACAAGCCCAATAAGAGAGTGAATAGGATTTGTACAGAATCAGTGGGATGGGAAACGACATACAACCTGAGGGTACGGACATTTGTTTATTTGGGAAGAGGCACAAAAGGGAAAAAGGGATTACAAAAATATCTGGGGTTTTTTGTCCTTTAATCCAGAGTCTCTCAGGCAAATTTCAGGCTCATATTTCTATCAAGTCCTTTGAGTAAAAGGATCCTTTAAGCACCTAGCGGTTAAGGAGTTGGAAGAAAAAGAAGGAATCACATATAGAAGCGGGGGAGAGAGAGGAAGGAAAACTGACGAGAGTTTTTGAAACGCTGAGTGTAAAAGGTACTTCGGGAATAGTCTAAACTTCGGGAAAAGGGGCCAGACCGGTCATTTACCGTATATTCTCTAGTATAAACAAGAGAGGAGGGACGGGATACGGGTGAGGGAACTTCCCCTTCGGGTGCGTAACTAGGTGCTGCTGGATATGTGAAACTTTACGTGGTAGGGTCTTTTTCATTACGGTGCACCTTACCAGCGACGGGGTCCTCAGAAATACAGATTTGAGAGTCATCGTCAAGCATCACGCCTGGGGCACTAAAGAGATGAGATCACTCTCATGGAGTAGTACCGCCCCCCCCCTCCGTAAAACACTATAGCTAGCGACTTCAGGGGATTTCTATAAACTTCTTTACCACCACCACCCGCACCCACCCCCGCCCTGGCCCAGGACTGCTCATCATCTTTACTGGGAAGCTACTGCGGAGACAATAAAACATGAAGGCCCCCTAGCGACTTTCCGTTCCGCGCAGCCAGGCCTGCCCGCCGCCCGCTCCAGTCAGCACTCTGGCCCGAACGCCGCCGGGACTCCAAGCGCAGCACGCGCGGCCCCGAGCGCGCGCCCCTCCGCCCGCAGCCCGGGAGCCCCTCTTCCCCCGGGGCCCCGCCCGCCCGCGCGAGCTTCCCGCGGAGGCGCCCGACCGCCTCGCCTCCCCCGCCCGGCGCCCGCCAACTCCCAGCCCGCGGCCCTGATTGGCCGCCGCATTCCCGCTCTCCTTCCCGAACCGCCATTTTGAAAATCTTGTTGATTCTAGGGAGCAGAGCGCGCGGTGCGAGCGTCACGCCAGACAGCGGTCCGCGCGCCTTCTCCTCAGCGTCGGCTGCCGCCGCCTCCCGGAGCCTCCTTGTTCCCTCGCGCGCCAGGCCTGCGGCGGCCGGGACCCGTGGTGAGGGCTGCGTCCGGGGGCAGGAGGCCTGGTCGCCCCGGTTAAGGCCGACGAGGGAGGGACGCGGCCATTTGGACGGCGGCCTGGGGCGGGGGAAGGGACGTGGAGCTGCGGACGACTCGGGCCGACCCGGGGACGGCGCAGGCTTGCGGGCGCGTGCGCGGACGGGGGGGGCGGTGGCGGGAGGGGCGAGCGCGGGTTCCCGCCTCGGGGAATCCCCGGACGGCGGGCGGGGCCGGGAGGAAGCAGCCCCTGGGGACCGAGCGCTGCTGTCCCAGCTGCGGGAGGAGGCAACTTTAAGGTCGGGTTTCCCGCGGTCTGCTGCTCCCTGGGGCTTGGAAGGGTCGCATCAGTTTCGGAGGCCGCGGTTCCTGGGCGCCCGAGCACGGAGACCGAGACGTCCGCTTCCTCCCGGTCCGCAGGTCCTCAGTATGTCTTCCTCAGCCCCAGCTGCGGAGGGAGAGGGCAGCGCCGCCCAGCCCGCGTCCGAGAAGGAGCCCGAAATGCCTGGCCCGCGAGAGGAGAGCGAGGAAGAGGACGAGGACGACGACGAGGAGGAGGAGGAGGAGGAAGAGAAAGGTAGGGGGAAGTCGCATCCCAAGTGATGGATTTTTCGGACTGAAGTTTTTTTTTTTTTCTAAGAAGCCGTTTTCTTTTCTTTTGGCGCCTACAGGCATTAAACTGGAGGGATTTTTTTCAGCGACAGTATATGCAAAAATCTGCTTTAATGTTGAGCAGTGGTATAGAATTGATTTTGTTTTACTATTTGTTTGCGTGGTTATGATGTATTTTGGAGTGCAGCTGACTGCTTGCCCGCGCTCTACGGTCTTAACGTTCCGTCATTTGACAGGAAGTTTGTAAGTTTCAGATCTGTTTTTTAAAAAATAACTTGTGTGCACTTTAGAAGTTGGTAAGTGAATGTTTTAATTTGTTAATTTCATTACACATCTTTTGCTTTTCGAAGTTATTGTAAGGTCTTTCATATAATCACGCCTTGAGTTAGAAGTTATTGATGGTATCCTAGAAATATTTTAATATTTCAAAATATTATTGCACTGAACTTCCTTCAAGGGAGAGTTTCTTTCACTGTGAAACATCAGTGAAAGCTGTTGCTATTTCAGAAAGTAGTTAAAAATGGGAAGTGAACCATGAAAGTTAAATGTGAGTCCGGAGCTTGAGTTTCTAGCTCTCAGTTTCGGAGCCATAAACCCTTATTTGACTGGAAGTGTGAAACAACTTGACAGAGTGAAGGAGTGGTACTCTTGTCAGTTTATCCAAGATAACCCAGGCAGCACCAGCTTTGGGAGATATTTTCAACATTTAGAAAGTTAAGTCACAGCTCTTAGCATTCTTTGATAGTGGCCCAGTCTTGTTTTATTTCGGACATGACTGCAACTCAGCCAAACTTGTGAAGAGGTTGACCTGCTCTTCCCAAACGCAGACTGCTAGTTTCTTTTAAGCTTCAGTCAGCCCAGGGTCAGCATTTTATAAATATAATCTGGTTTGAGATTGCAAGGTACACTTTTAATTTATTTGGTGTGATATGTGCCCTAAGAAAGGAGCATGTCTATACTAAAGTACAGCACTGCTTTTTAATTATAAATTTTGCCTAATTACTATAAGTTGTTTTTTAATGATACATACTGAAAATTGGTTGCAGTACCTCACTACTAGCAAAAGACTCAGCAGTTTTTCATCCAGTTTTTTGTTTGTTAATCTTTCTGTGAGGGAAGAGACCGGATTATGTCAGAAAAAAAAGTCATGTAAACAGACTAAATGACCAACATGGTGACGCTTGGTGATAATTCAAAGAGTGCTGTGTTTTTTCTGGATATATAAATTGTCTTTTTTTTAAACATGATTTTTTAAAACATTGATCCTCTAAGGCGGGATATTAGAATTCTGATTTATGATTATTCTTTTTACTGATTTGAGGTGTTTGTGGGACTAGAATTGTGAAAATTTTTGTCTTACTTCAATCTGAATATTTTGTCCTACTTCAATCTGAACTCTGGCACTAAAGCATCATGGAAGCAAGGCAATGAAATCAGTCAATGAAGTCCTTGCTAAATAAGTGTCAGATGAGCCAAAACAGTGTTTTGGGGGTAGGGAGAGATGAGAGAAATGACCAGTAAAAGATACTCTAATGTCTTTGGCAGCTGGATGGAATGAAAGGAAAGGAAAATCTACTGAGATGATCAGGTTTGGAGATGATTATGACTTCTGTTTTGAATGTGTTGAGTTTAGGTGCCTGCAGGATGAAGTGGAGCTGTCCAGGCGGCAGCCAGGCATATATAATTGTCTTTCCATATCCGTAGGTTCCTTATCTATGGATTCAACCAATAGTGAATCAAAAATATTCAAGGAAAAAAACTGTATTGTCATGTCTATACTGAACATGTACAATTTTCTTCTGATTATTCCCTAAAAATACAGTACAAGCATTTACATTACATGAAATATAAGTAATCTAGAGATGATTTAAAGCATACTAGAGGATGTTCATAGGTTATATGCAAATAATATGTAAGGGACTTGATAATCGGTGGATTTTGGTATCTGAGGGGGATCCTGGAAATAACTAATACTGAGGGATGACTGTTAGTTGACAAAAGTCTCAGAAGAAAGCTCTGGACTGAAGATTGACTTGGGAAGTCATTAGTGTACAGTTGGTAATCATAGCAAGTAAATGGTTTAAGAGAAGTCCAGTAGTAATACAGATTGCTTTAGTTTGTTCACTCTTCATTCTCTATAACATGGCCAGAACATACCTGCTGATAATCCCTTTCTCCTGACTCATTCTTTCTGTATAAATCTTTATATCCTCAAATCTTAACCTGTCTGTTTCAGAGCCAGCGCCAATACTTTGATCTTGTTCACCAGTCCAAAAATAAGCTCTTAACTCACAGAACTTTTATTTGTATCTTTAAGATGTTATATCATTGACTTGGCACCCATAGCTCAGCAGCTGGGGCGCCTGCCATGTACACCGGAGCTGGTGGGTTCGAATCCAGCCTGGGCCTGCCAAACATTATGACAACTACAACCAAAACATAGCCCAGCATTGTGGCGGGCACCTGTAGCCCCTGCTACTTGGGAGCCTGAGGCAAGAGAATCGCTTAAGCCTAAGAGTTTGAGGTTGCTGTAAGATGTGACACCACGGTACTCTAAACATAATTTAAAGATGTTTTATCATCATCTATGTTGGATTATAATGTATCTCATTTCCTTAGTAAAATGATCCCTCGCAAAAGATATGCAGTGTCTTAATCATCTATTCATCCCTTCTTAATACTGAGTATAGCCTTGAACAAAACAGGCATTCATTTGAATGGAAGTACCTCTAATAATGTGTTTATCTGACTTTTTTTTAGTGATTAGGTAAATTGCTTTAGGTTAATGAAGCTTAATGTTTTAAATTTGAAGTGCATATATATATATATATTTTTTTTTTTTTTAATTAGTCTGGACTAGACAGAATTTAACTTTTTTCAAAGTGTTTTATGGCTGTTGTGATAAACATCATTTATTAAACTACAAAAGTAATGCTCTCTCAATTGATTGCATTAAAGTGTAAGCTTGTGTAGTTTTATCTTATCAATCATTCCAGGCTCTTCTGACTGGACGTCCTTGTTTTGTATCTTTTGACAATTTATTAAATTATTACTGTTCTCTGTCTTTTGAAGTGCTTAGATTTCCAATCTAAATTTGCTATTTGTGATATATAGCAAACTTTAAATCAGTTAATAAATAGGATTATGTCCAAGCAAAAATTAAACAGTGAGAGCTAAGATTACATTTCTTCACAAATAGTGACTATCTTTAACAGCAGTGGTTTTAGTTGGATAAAAATGTGTTTGCTCTCTGATTTTTTTTTTTCTTAAACTGGGTTCCTGTGAGTTTTTCAGGTAAAATCTTACTCTAAAAAAAACTTACGGTGCTCTATTAACTTATCAAGTGTTATCGTCTTTTATGTCATTTGCTTCTCAAAACTGTGCTCAGGAGAATAGTAGGGTATTATTAGGTTTGGGGGATTCTTTTTCTATATGTTCATCTCATAAGTTAATGCACTCTTTTAGCTTTTTGTTACTTAAATATTAAATTAACTTTCAGAAAAGAGTCTCATCGTGGAAGGCAAGAGGGAAAAGAAAAAAGTAGAAAGGTTGACCATGCAAGTCTCCTCCTTACAAAGAGAGCCATTTACAA
>NW_003852421.1:14435432-14438480 GCF_000181295.1 Otolemur garnettii | reverse complement strand
TGTGAAATTGAGAGGATACATTTTTTTCTGAGTAAGAAGAAAACAGATGAACTTAGAAATCTACATAAACTGCTTTACAACAGGCCAGGCACTGTAAGACCTTTTTATACCTTGAACCTATTTGCATGTTTGAAATTTTAGTTCTGTAAAAGACATTAGCAGTCCATTAGTTAAACTTCCACACTATGCTAGCGAGCAAACTAAGATACTCACTAAATGACTTATCAAAATGATATAGCTAGATATTAGTGATTAGGATCGTCGTAATATGTAAGGCCTTCTACTGTAGTTTTTTAATTCCAAACTGAAATTTCAAATTAAAGAAATCCAAATTGTAATAGTTTTAGTGATCCTTAAATGTATTGGAAGATATTTATTTTTTGGATATTCTGGTCATTCAGAATATATAGTACATATATTTGTATCTCATTTTGAGCAAATATCTAATAAAATAGGTGGTAATTCTTCACCGAAGGTTTTATTTTTATACTGTGCATATAATAGTATTTTATGTAATTGAGATAACTTTGCTGTGGGTTCTATATGGGCAGAGTAAACTTTGATGTTAGAATGTCTAAAGTATGGTGTAATTTATTTTCATGTGTTAATCTCATGAGCCTCACAACAGTCTCATTTACATATGTCCCATAACTATTAATGGTAAATGGTATTAACTTTTGGAGGTGGTCGCTGTTCTTTTCAAATAATCCTTGACTTACTGATTTGGAAAATAAATATTACTAGTAACTTAATTACTTACGAAAAGCATATCTTTTTAAGTAGTAACTTTACACAGCCCTTGACATAGTAAGATAACATTTAGTTGTAAAAATTCCCAATAGAAATTGGTCAAACTTAAACTGTTGTTTTCAAAGAATTAAGTTTGTAGGATTTTTGTAATATTAATAAGTTAGTAACAAATATATTTTTCAATTTTGAACAAGAAATGTTGAATAAACTAATGTAACTGGGAGACAGATGTGGAAATAAATATATTGGGGTTCAAATTGTTGGATTTTTTTCTTGTGAATTACTGGATAATAACATTAATAAGAAACATTTTCAGGTGTCCTCATTAAAGAAGAATGTGGGTCAATTCAGTGGCTTTCCATTTGAAAAAGGAAGTACTCAGTATAAAAAGAAAGAAGAAATGTTGAAAAAGTAAGTTATTTTTATATATAACTACGTTTTGATCGGTGTGCTATGTTTTTTAACATTAAAAAAATTGCTTGTTCATTTTCAGTAGATGACTAATTCCCATGTCATTCATTAAATTATTTAAACTATTTTATCTATTTTGAAGATAATTAGTTTGGTAAAAATAGCATCCTTTACTTTTTTTTTTTTTTTTTTAAATAAAGAGGATCTTGCTTTGTCGCCCATGCTGAAGTGCAGTGGCAAAAAAAATAGCTCACTGTAACCTCAGACTCCTTGGCGCAAGTGATCCTCCTGCCTCAGCCTCCTGAAGAGCTTAGACTACAGCACATACTACCATCCCTGGCTGGTTTTTTAATTTTTGGTAAAGATGTGGTCTATGTTGCCCTGGCTCTTCTCAAACTCCTGACTTAAGCTGTCCTCCTGCATTGGCCTCCCAGAGCGTTGGGATTATAGGCCCAACCATAGTGAGCCACTATTCCCTGCCAAGGTGATAAAGTCTCAGTATTTTTATTAAATGCTTTATAGTTTAAGAACTTAAATGATAAAGGTAATTACATGTTCATTTAAACACTGTTGTAATAGCAATGCTAACAGGAAAATGTAATATTTAATCCCAACCAGAAGAGTTATGATCATGGATTTTCTAGTATTCAAAACTTTTTACATAATTTTCTAACAAATTTATTAAATGTTAATTCTTGTACTGCCTTTAAAACTTGATTGGTATATGCTATTTTCAATTTGTTAATCTTACTAATTGTGTATTAATCAAATTACTAAGTATAAGATTTAGAGAAACATTTATTACTTTTTTTTTTTCGAGACAGAGTCTCACTGTGTCGCCCTCAGTGGAGTACAGTGGTGTCACAGCTCACAGCAACCTCAAATTCTTGGGCTTAAGCAATTCTCTTGCCTTGGCCTCCCAAGTAGCTGGGACTACAGGCGCCCACCCTAATGCTGAGCTATTTTTTTGTTGTAGTTGTCATTATTGTTTAGCAGGTCCCGGCCAGGTTTGAACCCTCCAGCCCTGTTGTATGTGGCCAGCTCCCTAACCACTGAGCTACAGGTACTAAGCCTGTTACTTTTTAAAAATATATGTAACTAAATCCATTTGTTGGCTGTTGCTTTTATATTAGGGGGAATGTTTATGAATATTCCTATATTATCACCTTGGTTTCTTTCATTTTCTATTTCAGATTTAGAAATGCCATGTTAAAGAGCATCTGTGAGGTTCTTGATTTGGAGAGATCGGGTGTAAATAGTGAATTAGTGAAGAGAATCTTGAATTTCTTAATGCATCCAAAGCCATCTGGCAAAGTAAGGATCAATTTTTCCATTTTCATAATAAAAGCCATCTGGCAAAGTATGGGTCAATTTTTCCATTTTCACTTTCTCTTATTCTGTGAAACAATTGGTTAATAACATTGCTGTTAATACTTGGTATTGTCTATATTCAAGGACTGTACCGTCTATTAACATATCTATAACAACTTCATGATAGGAATAATATAGAAGGCATAAGGATATGCTCCCTTATGCCACATAAAAGAGATTAAAGATTAAGAAAAATAAGTTAATGTCAGGTGGGACCAAAAAGTATCCAGGATTACGTATTTAGAAGCCATTGGAAGAATGGGAAACTGGTTGAGTTGAGGATGAATTGTTGGGCTTAGGGCGGTGGATACGACTTCTAATCAGGTAAGAAAAGACAGAAATGAGAGGTATATTAGAACTGGGCATTTTCTAAATCCTGAGAATAAGGTTGTTAAAAATGATATTTTTTTTTTTTTTGAGACAGGAGCCTCAAGCTGTCCCCCTGGGTAGAGTGTCGTGGCATTACAGCTAACAGCAACCTCCAACTCCTGGGCTCAAGCGAGTCTCCTGCCTCCG
>NW_003852421.1:14383980-14435156 GCF_000181295.1 Otolemur garnettii | reverse complement strand
TTTTTTTTCTTTTTGTAGTTTTTTGGCCAGGGCTGGGTTTGAGCCCGCCACCTCCAGTATATGGGTCTGGCGCCCTACTCCTTGAGCCACAGGCACTGCCCTTCCCACTTTCTTAAAATCTAGATTAAGTTTGCCTTAACTATTTAACAGTAACAAATGATATTGGGGATTAGTGCTACTTAGAAGACCTTATGTTTTAGGTCTATCAACAAATGTGTTTATATTATTCCTCATTTTTATAGGAAAGGATGTGTAAAGAGATCTAATAGGCCTAGGATTTCGGTTAATGCTGTCTGGAGAGGGGAGAAGGCATAATGAATTAAACCAGAAAATAGTTCTGGGACTTGATTTTTGCCTATTGTTGGTCCTGATCACCATTAGGTGGATAAGGGCAGATAAAGGATATTCAGGGTGTTAACTTTTGTTATATAGCCACAAACGCTAGAGATAGGATTTTTTGATGTTTCAAATTGGATTCTTTAAAGGCAAAATATTACCTATTTTCTAACTTTTACTATGGCTGTACTTGTACATTTTTAGGATTTCATGTAGCAAGGTGATCACTGTTTCTTCAGAAGAAATTACCATATTTCCTAAGTCATGAGAGAGATGTTTATATTTCTCTTTTCTCAGTGATTTCAAATTTATTAGGGTCAGGATCTCATTACTCTTAAAAAATTAGTGAGGACCCCAAAGCTTTTATTTATGTGAGTTATTTTGATATTTGCTATATTTGAAATTAACTGAACCTTAAATTAACATGTTAATAAAAGTGATCTTGGCTGTGCCCGTAGTTCAGTGGGTAGGGCGCCAGCCACATACAGTGAGGCTGGCGGGTTCAAACCTGGCCTGGGCCAACTAAAACAACTGCAACAACAACATAAAAAAGATTGGTGGGCGCCTGTGGTCCCAGCTACTTGGGAGGCTGAGGCAAGAGAATTGCTTAAGCCCAAGAGTTGGAGGTTGCTGTGACCTGTGACGCCATGGCACTCTATCCAGGGTGACAGCTTGAGGCTCTGTCTCAAAAAAAAAAAAGTGATCTATTCTTTGAAAATTAATGTGAAGACTGTTACGTTTTTTGCACATCTGTTTAATGTCTAGCTTAAGAGAAAACAGCTTGATTCTCATTTGCTTCTGAGTTCAGTCTATTGCAGTGTATTGTTTTGGTTGAAGTACAAGAAATCCAGCCTCACATATATATGTAGTTAGTAAAGAATATTTTAAAGTCCTTGCAGATGTTCTTCTTTGATATGCCACCACACAACACCAAAACTCTACAATTGATGGTTTCTTAAACGTTAATTGTGATGTTTAATGTAGATCTGAAACCACGTTAATGAACTTGGGTTGCTTGTCTATATGTAGTTTTGTAATACGCATTTACTATTTATGGATATTGGTTCCTTGAATTATGCAGTTCTTTGGAATGTTAACACACTTCATTAAACACTGTCAAAGAGTCGCAGTCTTTTTTTTGAGGCAAAGTCTCACTTTGTCACTCTTGGTAGAGGCTCTCAGTAGAATGCCATAGCTCACGGCAACTTAAGATTCTCTGGCCTCTGCCTCCCAAATAGCTGGAACTATAGGCACCCACCACAATGCCTGGCTATTTTTTAAGAGATTGGGGGAGGTCTCACTCTGGCTCAGGCTGGTCTTGAACCTGTGAACTCAGGCAATCCACCTGCCTCAGCTTCCCAGAATGCTAGGATTACAGGGGTGGCCCACCACGCCTGGCCCAAAGAGTTAGTCATTAGTGTAAATACCATCTCATTAGAAAAATTTTTAGGTGTTTGGAAACCGTCACGTTCACAGTAGTAGATGTGAATTTTCTAAACTTCAAATTTTTACATGAAATTTATCATCAGTGATACTGTTTTCCTTGAAGGGACAGGCTCACCTTGTTTGTTTTAGAGAACATGTCTATCAAATCCCTAAATCTAAATATCCATATTTGCCAGATCTTTTAAAAATGGTGTTCCTATGAAAAAAATAACTGGTTTAGCTCACAAGTCAAACAATACAAAAATGCTTTTCCTTGGCAAAACCAGTGAACTTCAATATGTAGCTAGTTTACTTTATGTGTATTTCCCATCTTGTTATAGATAAACATAGGCATGTATTTGAGAGTTGACAATTAATAGGAGTAATATGCTTCATCAGGGTCATTCTAAGGTGAAATCTGTTGTACTTTTTTTTGTTATTGTTGCTGCTTGTGTGTGGTTGTGAGGAATACAGTCAATAGTACATTTTGCTGCCTTGTTTATTACTAAGATGCCAGTGGTTTTATCTGCCTTTAGTTTTACACAATTAGCACAAATGTCAACATAGTGAACAGACCAAATAAAGTGACAGGGCTCCTGAAAAGGTCTTAGGAATCCCCAATCCATTAACCACACTTTGAGAATCACTGTTTTATCTATTCATATAGAATCTTACATTAGTTTTTCACATTATGCCTTGTGACAATTATTCCTTATTCTGATGGTATCAAACTCAGGCTATTTTCTATGTCACTATACATTTTAATCATTTAAGAAAAATGCTATAAATTCAATATTACTGACTTTTCTTTAATAATTTTTAAATTGTTAAATGAGCATAACATTCATCATTGATTTTTTTCGCTATTCTTCTATAAACTTCCGTAAACTTCTACTTTTATTATTTTATGTATTGCATTTTGCTTCCAAAAAGAGATAATGCTGTTGACATTGAATTTTGGTTAATAGATTTAACTATTTTTAGATCCAATATAGGAAGACTCTAAAGCATTTATATTTTACAACTTTTTGGTTTTTGTTTTTCATGCTCATTTAATTTTGGGAGCTGCATTTTCTTGATTGGTTTACTTGAATAGTTTAATATTCTTTCACTTTTCTGTGTAGATTGTACCTAGTACCTGTTTTAGTTCCTATATTAATAATTCGATATGCAGATTACATTCTTCTACCTGCATCTTCTTTCTAAGCTGAGGTTATGAGAGATACCACGTTTTTCTAATATGTTTGAGGCCTAGCTTCATATAACAAGAAGTGAGAGTTTGGATAGTAAGAGTCACCTTTGGGCAGTGCCTGTTGCTCACTGGGTAGGGCGCCAGCCCCATATACTGAGGGTGACAGGTTCGAACCTGGCTCCAACCAGCTAAAACAGCAATGAGAATTGCAAGAAAAAATAGCTGGGTGTTGTGGGTGCCTGTAGTCTCAGCTACTCAGGAGGCTGAGGCAAGAGAATCGCTTAAGCCCTACAGGTTGCTTATGAGCTGTGGTGCCACAGCACTCTACCCAGGGCGATATAGTGAGACTCAGTCTCCAAAAAAAGTCACCTTTGCTGAAAACAATGCTATCAAAGAATTATTCCAAATGAATTAAGATCTTGAAAATAAAATAGTTGGTAATGGTAGTAGTTCACATAGCAAGGATATCTGTACACATTCAAGAAAGCTTATAGAGAATCTTCTTTGAGGAATGTCTTTGATTAGTCCATCAACTTAAAGTTTCTGGAGTAACCTAAATTGATTGTTTTTTAGTCTTTCTTTAGAAGGGTAGGCTGGGACAAATTAGGGAAGTTTATAACCTCAAATAAAGAATCCGAAAGTACATACACTAAGGAATTAACATTTTTTATTTCTAAGATTATCTTTTATACTTTTTAAAATCTGTTACTTCATTTTCTGCAATAAGTAAAAACCTTAAGGTAAAATTACATAATATGATCTTAAAGTATTCCAACCTGTGATTTATAGAAAGCTTGAGAACACACTACATTACACAGAGCAGCCACTTTTTTTTTTCTTCTTTTTTTTTTTTTGAGACAGAGCCTCAGGCTGTTGCCCTTGGTAGAGTGCGGTGGCATCACAGCTCACAGCAACCTCTCACTTCTGGGCCTAAGCAGTTCTCTTGCGTCACCCAGCTATTTTTTGGTTGTAGTTGTCATTGTAGTTTGGCAGGCTGGGCTGGATTCAAACCCACCAGCTCTGGTATATGTGACTGGTACCTTAGCCACTTGACCCAAGACACTGAGCCAGCCACTTTTTCTTAATTTTTGTGTAGGTGACAGTGACTTTAGAAGATTAGAGGTTCTAGTTAGGGGTGGGAGGGAAAGACTGTGATTCTACTATTTTCATGAAAGGTACTCCCTAAAGTTACCACAAACATTTACACAGTTCAATATCTTAAGATTGTATTATGTAATTTTACCTTAATGTTTTTGCTTATTGCAGAAAATGAAATAACAAAATACAGGTACAAAAGAATATAAAAGATACTCAATATTAGAAATAAATAATGTTAATTCCTTAATGTGTATACTTTCAGATTATTTATGTGAGGTAATTTTAGGCTTTTCAATTTTAGAGTTTAACACAACTCTCCTAAGAAAGCATTTAAACATTAAATTGGTTGGTTAATGTAATCAAATCATTTCCCTCACATGATCTACTCAGCTTTTAAGCTATGCATGGTTTAATTGATTATCAGAGTAATAGCAACACACTTACGTTGTGGTTCTTAATTAGTTTCATAATTAACATACCCAACATTTATCGCATACGTGCAAGCATCAATGAGAATATAATGCTGGTATTATTGAAAGAACATGGAAGTGATGTGAATATAAATTATATATTCATTCACAGATTCAGAATATGTAATTGGTAATAAGGTTTTAATTTCTTTATAGATGCTTCTGCCCTCTTCTTTGGTGGGCCCTGTAAAACAGGGAGCTACTCTTAATAGAGACTGTTTAAACAAATTACAAATCTAACGTAAAAGATTGTCTTGATAAAGGGTAAACAACCATCTGAGCTAACACAATGTGTACTTGTACTTAATACAGTTTCTCAACATCTGAAAGGTTTTCCTAGGCATTTAGAGCACAAACGAAAGAGTACTGATAACACAGTTAAGTCATTAAGTTAAAGATAAATTTTCTGTAAAGTTACTAAGCTTTTAAATACAATTTCCTTAGAGTATAGCAGGAAAAGGTTGAATTAAGTAGTCACCAAAAACAGACTTTGGGTTGCTCATGGCTCAAACCTGTAATCCTACCATTCTTGGAGGCCAAGCTGGGGGGATTGCTTGAGCAAGAGCCTCTACTAAAAATAGAAAAATTAGCCAAGTGCGGTGGCTTGTACCTATAGTCCTAGCTCTTCTGGAGGCTGAATCAGAAGGATCACTTGAGCCCAGGAGTTTCAGATTGCAATAAGCTGATGACATCACTGCACTCTAGCCCAGGTAACAGAGTGAGATACTTTTTTTTTTTTTTTTTTTTGTCAAAAAGCAAAACAAAAAAGAGTTGATTAACTTTGAAATAGAAACCTCAGTGATGTTATCTTTATAATTTTTTTTTTGCACAGCCACTGCCAAAATCTAAGAAAACTTCCAGCAAAGGCAGTAAAAAGGAACGGAACAGTTCTGGAATGGCAAGAAAGGCAAAGCGAACCAAATGTCCTGAAATTCTATCAGATGAATCTAGTAGTGATGAAGATGAAAAGAAAAACAAGGAAGAGTCTTCAGATGATGAAGATAAAGAGAGTGAAGAGGAGGTAAAACGTTGTACTCCATTTTTTAATTTCTTTCCATGGGGAGAGTTAAATATTCTTGCTGCATATTAGGTACACCCAAAGACGGGGTTCCATATTGGCTGTTTTTAATTCTGAAGATGCCAAAATAGTGAAGTATGAACCAATTTCTTGTCCTTGAGGATCTTTTAGTTGCATTGCCATGTCAGAATATAGGGGTTGGGAAAGTGTGAGGCTGGTATGGACTGGATTTGAAGTTGGCCTTAAGCTGGCCCTTGAATACTAGAGTCGGTATAGTGGGAAGGGGAGGGCAGCAAGAGCAATCTATCCTGAACAGAAGCAGATAAATCTTTGAGAATTTTTTCATAATGTATTAAGATTTTATAATTGACTTGAACTATTCTGTTTTATGCCAAAAGCAAAAAGATTTTAGGGCCATTTTTTTTTCTAAACCTGTTGGATATTAATGAGAATAATAGCATTTGAAGTTTGATTAGTAGATGAGTTTTATATCACTTAGAATGCCTGCCATTTTCTTTTATTGGGAGTATCTGTAAAATGTTGAGAATACTTAGTTTCCAAAGTAAAACTTTGGGAAGAAGAGAACTGCTAACACATTTAAAAGGGTTAACTGTACCTTCTCTTTCATATTACTTTCAAATAGATCAAGGAGAATGGGTATAGGAGATGAGTTCCTATTATTGTTAGTGATGTTTTAGTACACTCTTAATTCTGGTGCATTTCTTCAGAGGTCAGAACTTGTTCTGTAGTTTGGGTAATAAACTTTACCTTATTTAGGGATTTGATTAATGACAGACTGATATTTGGGGCCAGATGATTTTTATTATGGAGGATACTTCCAAACCAAGTGTTCCTGACACATTGCTAAATGTCCCTGGGGATAGGAAGTGGGGAACATCTCCAGTTGAGCACCACTGAATTAGAAGGAATAAAGATGTAGTGATCTCTGGTTTTATAGACATATGTATTTAGTATGTATATTTGTCTTGAAATGTTTAAAATTCATGCTTGTTTTAATGTCCAATTTTATAAAGACTTCTATAAAGCTAAGTATGAAATGCTTCATAATTTGAGAAAAATAGTTGTAAATCTAGCAGATGCTTCATAAATATCTTAATATATATTTGGCATGAAAGAAGATGAGTAATTTAAGTACTAAGGTTCTATGGATTGGACATCTGGTAGCAAAACATGTTTGTTTATAAGTATGTATTGTATAGTGACAATTTAAAAATAATTACATTCCTCATTCTGCAAATATTTGCTTTTCTACTATGTGCCAATTTTCTAAACCCTTTTTAAGGATAGTTAAAGCATGAAAAGTTGTTATATAATGTAACATCTAATTTTTTTCATAAAGACATTATCATTATAAGCATGGTCTTTGGACATTGGGTTCAAGTCCCATCTCCACCTTGGATTATCACTATATGGCCTTAGGCAAATTATTTAACTCTATACCACTGTTACCTATCTGTATGTGGGGAGTAACAATAGTATTAGCTTCATAGACTCATACTAAATGACTTTATTTAAAATACTGGGAACAGTGCCTGGTACATGTACTATGTATTAGTTCAGCATTTCTCAACCTGTGGGTTGTGACCCCTTTAGGCCATCTAAGTATATCCCGCACATCAGATAATTACATTACAATTCATAACAGTAGCAAAATTACCGTTATGAAGTAGCAAGGAAATATGGTTGGGGGTCACAATAACATAAGGAACTATATTAAAAGGTCGCGGCATTAGGAAGGTTGAGAACCACTGTATTAGTTGCTGCTGGTAAGATGACCTTTTATGACAAGTAAAATTTCTAAATCTAATCTTCCTGTCATGGCCAAAGTAAAAGTTAAAAACTAAGGGTATTTTATACTTACTTTCTTATTTGCTTTTTAGATTGCTCCATAGTCTAAGCAGAAATAGTTGAACTCTGTGTATACAGATGATGTCTGATTTATAACCATATTGGTTCCTAGATAATAATCACAAGTGGAACTATCCCTATAGCCTTATTTTCTATAGTTCCATAATCTAGGATCTGTTGCTGCAAACTCCATTCAAATGATGTAAATCACTGGAGTAGAGAAAGAAAGTTGAAAAAGTGTTTTTTTACTGACATCGTATGAACTCATACCATATAAAAGCTACATCATACTCTAATAGAGAAATTTTTTCTGCTTGTCCTAATACTGACTTTATGAAATTTATAACCTCTATAGCTAAGCACCTCCCTACATTGACCATTTCTTCAAGTTGACCTAATTTTCATAAACCAAACATGCACCACATGTTGTGTGGCCCAGTAGGCCCAGTTCCTCATGTTGACCACCTTTATATGTTAACCAATTTGTTACAGATCCTTGGGTGGTCCGCTTACAGAGACATTACTATAATTCCAGTGAAGTCTGGGCTGAGAAATCTTTTTTGTTTCCTTCTTGTATATGTCTCTCTAACATGCACAAGTATTCTTACTGTTCCAAATAGCTTTTAAATTTAGTACTGCCCTCTTCAGCATTTTATTGCTGGTTTTGTTTCTATAAACAGCTCTGATTGACCTTGAAAGGTAAGTGCTAGCAAGAAAACTTACCCTTACCTATGGCAACTTTGTTTTTCCTTATTCCATTTTATGAATACTTTAGCTAAGTGGCAGCTATGTTAGGGACTTCATAAAAGGAGGTCATTACAATGAAAGGACATAAGAAGAGGCCATAAGAAAAGTTACAGGATAATTGGAAAAGCTATGGATTGCCTGTGGATTTTTTTATGGACAATTATTAAATTCTGAGTTACTGTTTATTTTGTGAAACTGATTTTTCTTTGATAAAGAGTCTTTCCTCTCCATTAAGATCAAGTTCTTGTTCTATTTTTCTTTGAGTAAATAACCATGAATTAGTTAGATTAATTTTACTTTTTAAATTTCCTCTGTAAAATGGAGAAATATACAGTCCAAACACATTATTGAAGTCAGAAATCTGGAGCAGAAATCCGGTTCACATTGTAGTTTTTGGCTAATGATGTGAGGTTGAATAATATTTGTTCACCTGCTGGTTTTCATATTTAACTGTGTGGAAAAGCAGGATGTTTATAAATAAATTCATTTTTTTAAATGAGATCACTGAAATCTACATAGGTAAAACAGAATTGACAGTTTAAAAAGTCATTTAAAAGGAAATATGTCAGATTTAGTATATTAACTGAAAAGCTAAAACATTGGAAGTTTTCTGTACCTTTGTTTCTATGATAAACAGTAATTCATCAGAATTTTATAATCCCTTTTCCTTGGAATTAACTCAAAAGAGGGTACTCTTAGAGTAACTATAATTCCTTTATGACAGATTGATTCTGAATTTCCTTATTAACTTTGCCTGTGGACATTGGCCTTTTAGGCCAGTAGAAGGAGAGCAGTTGGGAGCTAGGAAGAAAAACTGAATTTTTCTTTAAAATAAGATAATAGGAAAATCTACCTGTTGGGTACAGTGTACACTATTCAGTTGACAGATAACAGCCTTGACTTTAGCATTGTACAGTTCATTCACATACAAAAAATACTTGTGTCCCCTAAATCTATTGAAATTTTTAAAAATGAAAAAAAAAAGTGGGAAAATAAACAGGTTTAGTTATTCTGTATAAACTGGTTCTGAAAATCAGTTTTTTCCTATGTTGGATTAACATTAAGGAAAGGTGGCTAAAATGAACTAGTGAGGTTAAATCATGCTCTTGTCATGCTATTTGTAGGTATTAGCCTGAGCACAGAGAAGGGACATCTCTAATAGTCTTTCATTTGCTTCTTTTTTCATCTTTTCCTAATGCCTCTTCAGTTCCTGTTTTCTACTGGTTTTACAGTACACTCTTACCTATAGAAAGTATAGAACAAACTGGATTTTTACTTTGATTATTTACAATTTATCTGAATGTTCTCACATATCAGAAATGTTTCAGCTGAAATAATTCAAAACTTTTATTAATAATATTCAAAACAAGAAGTTGATGTCAGGAAGTTCACACACAGGCAACTCTGGGCCAATATAGCTGCTCAAGAGAAGCATCAAAGATGAGGGTACCTTCCTGATCTACCATCTTTACATATGGTATTTATTTAAGCTCATGATCTCCAGGCGATTGTTTTACCTTTACACATTGTGTCCATGTTCCAGACAAGGAAGTGCAAAGGGCTTTCTCCTGGTGATGTTTTGGCTGTCTTCTCTGGAAACAATCCCTTAATCAGAGTTCTCCATTGGTGGCACAACGGAGAAAGGCCAACACTTTGTCCTTTCCCTCTCTAGGTGCACAGGAAGCTCTAAGATCTAGTTGCTGGCTTTCCTACATTTTTTGTGGAGTGAGCCATCCTACAGTGTTTGCCAAATCAGAAAAACATCCAGTTTTAATTTTTGATGAACTACTTGGACCATTCAAGGAATTATTGGCAGTGGTGTGAGCATGGATGTGAAAGTTTTATTGGTCCTTAAGTATGTTTTTAAAAGCTAAAAAAATCTTATCTCATAATTTGAACAGAAGGATTATAAAACTGTAAACCATTTAAACCTTTTGTTGGAAGGCAAAGTTGAATAATCACCCTAATGATAACCATTTCAACTTAAACGTGAAATAAACTAGACCTGCACATTCTTTACTCTTGGCATCCTGAGTTTTCTCAGCCAAGTTGTTAAAAGAATAGTGTATTTTAAGCTAATTTTTATTTTGTTCATCTGTTCACCCAGTACAACCTTTCTGCTCTGAGGACAGAATTCTGGCTCTGTGACAGGCGTCTTTTTTGGGAGACCCTCCTTCAAGAGCCCTGCTGCCTATAAAAGATAGGTAAGCTTTTCCCAAGATTTTTTTTTCTTTGCCTTCCTTCAAAAAGTGCTTGTGTCAGTCCTCTGAGTCTGTACCTTCATGGTTATCAGAGACAGGGAAAATCTTCAAATTTTTGAAAATTTATATTGCTAAAATCTGTACAAAATTTAGATTGTAGCACGTTGTATTATCTGAAATTAATGACATCTGTCAATTTTTATTTGTTCCGCTTAACACATCAAAACTGTCTAAAATACTTGATGATCTTGATTAAACCACCACAGCATGTTCAAAAATAGCAAACCAGAATCTTTAAAAATAAATTCCATAACTATTTGGAAACTAAGTTCTTGTTTGTTTTTTATTTAGCTAATTTTTTCCACACATATTTTGTTAAAAGACCCAGTCTTAGCTCCTGTTTGATTAAATGAGTACTGTTAGCATTTTCCTAAATAATGGCATATTATGTTTTTATTGTAATGACTAAATTTTTCAGAATATTTAATAAAAAGAAACAAAGCAGGTCAGTACTTGATTTCTAATGTAACCACTTTCTGATTGCGCAATTCAATACATTGAAAATATGCTGATTGTTGTTGGAGTTATAGAAGATGTTTTCTGTACAACTGCTATTTGATACTTAATATTATAGGATTTCAAAAGGAAAGTATTATCTGTTGAGAAAACTCAATCCTGGGTATGAGTTTAGTTTAAGTTGTTTTACTGTTTTGTTTTGTTTTTTTTTTTTTAGAGACAGAGTCTCATTTTGTTGCCCTCGGTAGAGCAGTAGAGTGCTGTGGTGTCACAGTTCACAGCAATCTCCAGCTCTTGGGCTTAGGTGATTCTCTTGCCTCAGCCTTCTGATTAGCTGGGACTACAGGTGCCTGGCACAACACCCTGCTATTTTTTATTGCATTTTGGCCTAGACTGGGTTCAAACCCGCCACCCTCAGTATATGGGGTCGGCACCCTACTCACTGAGCCACAGGCACCGTCCCTGTTTTACTATTTATTAAGTCAGTGCTCATCAACCTAAAAAAGATACTTTGCTGAATTCCTACCTTAAGTTTGTCACAGAAGGGGCAGTGCCTGTGGCTCAAGGAGTAGGGTGCCAGCCCCATATGCCAGAGGTGTTGGGTTCAAACTCAGCCCTGGCCAAAAACTACGAAAAAAAAAGTTTGTCACAGAAGAATTTACAAAAGATAAGTGAGATCCAGTATAGATAACATAATTTGTTAATTCAGTGACTCAGATGTTGTCAAGTCAAGTCGTATCTACCATAATGTAATGACATAAGCATGAAATAATATGATTAGTTAATAACGAGGTTATTGAGTCTATCTTCTTTTGTAATTTACATTTGACATATCTGTCCCTTTTAAAATTAATTTGAAAATTTTTTAATCTCTGATGCCTCCAAGAGGTGTATCTGCTCTGCTTTTAAAGAATACTTACAAATTTTAAGTTATTGGAAGAAATTCTATTTGCCTAATGAAATAATTTCTCACTTTATAAAAGGAAGTGCTTGCTCATAAGGTAGTAATAGCAAATATTTATTGAGTGGTTAAAGTTTATTAACCAAAAATACTTTCCGTGTATTAATGCATACATTAAAACATAAAACCATAAAACCCATAAAACCATAGAAACTTTTTCTTGAGTTTGTAAATGAGGAAACTAGACCCCAGAGGCGTACTGGGGATAGACTTTGAAACCAGGTAGCTGGCTTAGTGCCTGTGGCTCAGGTGGCTAAGGCCAGCCACATACACCTAAGGTGGCAGGTTCGAATCCAGCCAGGGCCCACCAAACAACAATGATGGCTGCAACCAAAAAATAGCTGGGCGTTGTGGCAGGCGCCTATGGTCCCAGCTACTTGGGAGGCTGAGGCAGGAGACTTGCTTGAGCCCAGGAGTGAGAGGTTGCTGTGAGCTGTGAGGCCATGGCACTCCACCCAGGGGGACAGCTTGAGGCTCTGTCTAAAAAAAAAAAGAAACCAGGCAGCTGGCCTCAGCAGCCTGCACTCTGAACATTATATCTTCTATAGTGCTTTTGCAGTATGTTTGCAGTCCTTTAGAAGTTTTGCTAATAGATTCTGCCTAGTTGTGTATTTAGAAAAACTGTAGAACATTCCCTTATAGGAGCTATATGACCTATAAAAAGATACATACTTTCAATTATTTATCTGTTTGTCCAGAAGTAAAGTTCTATGGAAATGGCTTGATCTTGATTTATTACTGCAAATGTTTGAGCTTTGTCAAACTATTACTACTTCCAACATGTAGGTTTAAAAACAGTGCCGTGTTGTAAATGCCTTCTAAAAGTTTAATGGGAGGCCTTAAAAGAATTTTAATTACCTAATTTTAATAACTATACCAAATTTGAATTAGGCCCAAGTAATAATGCTTATTGTTTTTCTTGTTCACCCGCCCCAGTTCTTTCAGCAATAACTTAGTTTATTATACCTGCAAGTCCAGATTTTATTTTAGTCCTTGGCTAAGATACAATGTGCAATGGTGATTATTCTGTGTATTGAGTGCATCAACAGAACTTAAGAATTTTTACTATTTCCTTTCAGAGCCAAATGTAGTTTATGTGAACTAGATGGACAGTTAATAAACTTTCAGTGTAGTTTAAGTTAGTTGTAAAAACTGATAAACTATTTATACCTATCTCACAATCCCTAGCACCTGATGTATGTCTCAGAATTAGGAAATGAGTGAAAATGCTCTAAATTGTGAAGTCTATGGTGAAGCTACTGTACTTTTTGGAAACACGTCAGCCCCTTGACACCTTTTTAAAAGGCCTTTTTTTGCTGCTAAACTGCATAGGTTAGCTATTTCCCAGCCAACAGCATATTGTTGAGGTAGTGTGGGGTGATAGTAGGTTATGTAGATAGTGCATCGATTGGTATTGTAGCAAAAAGAAAGATAAATACTAAAATCCTGCTGAGTGTGGTGGTGCAGGCCTAGAGTCTTAGCTACTTGGGAGACTGAGGCGGGAGGAAAAGACAAACACTAAAATCTAATGAACTATACTTGGAAATAGTCTGAGCCTGCTTGGCTTTTGGAACAGATTGGTCTGTGCACCTTAATCTAAAGCACAGATTCAACATAATGTTTCTATTCTTAAAAAAAAAAAAAAAATTAAAGGTTGAATTATGGTGAAACTTAGAAATCAAAAGTGTAAAACATTCAGAAAACCATTCTGTGGAGTGATTTGCAGTGGCTTTGGTGTATAAGGATGAGAAGCTAAGTATTTTGGGATGTTTAATAGGAAGAATTAAAGCTTTCTACTTTCCTAGGCCTTGGATGAGACGAAGTAACTATAAATTATAATTTTGTCATTTTAGTCTATTCATATACATGTACTTTGCTTTTGTTTAATTAGCTATGGCCTAGTATTTTAGAACTTAAATTCTGGATCAGATCTCTTATTGAATCTTGCCTCTTTATTAATGTGACTGTGGACAAGACAAACTCAACTGATCCTTAGGTGCCTCATACAGTAATGAATATTTATTGAGCAACTGCTGTGTACTAGGCACTATTTTAGTAGTTTCGATGTATCTATGAACATAAGAGTGAAAAAATAGTGTTTTTATAGAGTTAGATTCTAGTTGAGAGAGACAGAAAATAAGAGAAGATATATCTATTTTCAGATTTTTTTCAAAATTAAATACAGCCATGTGTATAAAGTCTTCCATCCGTAATGCAGAACAAATGTGAGCATCTATTATTTCTTCTTACGACTGATCATTGATATGACAATCAACATTACAGGCATGAGCCACCGCACCCAGACAGTAATAACTTTTAATTGGTGACAACAAATGTTAATTCTCTGATATTGCTGAGGTGCATAGGGGAAGGAGAGAGATGGCAGTAATTTCAATATATGTACTTTGCTTTCCTTTCTAATAGCCACCAAAAAAGACATCTAAAAGAGAAAAACCTAAACAGAAAGCTACTTCTAAAAGTAAAAAAAATGTGAAAAGTGCTAATGTTAAGAAGGCAGATAGCAGCACCACCAAGAAGAATCAAAGCAGTTCCAAAAAAGGTATGTTAGAAATTACATTATCAACAACTTTAAATATGTAGCATATATGTTGTACATAGTAGTTAGTATTTAAGTGTGGGGTAGAAACAGGTTAAAGAACATGGGGGGAAAGTAGTATAGGTTGAAATCCAAAATGCTTGGGACCAGAAGTATTTTGGAGTTAGGGTTTGGTTTTGTTGTTGTTGTTTTTGGTTTTTAGTTATTTTGGAATACTTAAATATAGTTAATTCGACATCTTGGGGATTAGACCTAAGTCTAAACACAAAATTCACTTATGTTGATATATACCTTATACACATAGCCTACAGGTAATTTTATACAGTATTTTAAATAATTTTATGCATGAAACAGAGTTTTGACAGCATTTTAACTGTGACTTCTCACATGAAGTTAGGTGTAGAATTATCTACTTGCAGCATCATATTGGTGCTAAAACAAGTTCAGACTTCAGACTTTTGGATTAATAATCCACAACATGTGTATACCTTTTTTGTTGTTGTTTTGAGACAGAGCCTCAAACTGTCACCCTGGGTAGAGCGCTGTGGTATCACAGCTCACAGTAACCAACTCCTGGGCTCAAGCGAGTCTCCTGCCTCTGCCTCTCAAGTAGCTGGGACTATAGGCACCTGCCACAATGCCTGGCTATTTTTTGGTTGCAGCTGTCATTGTTGTTTGGCGGGCCCAGGCTGAATTTGAACCTGCCAGTTCAGGTGTATGTGGCTGGCACCTTAGCCACCCGAGCCACAGGTGGCGAGCCTATACCATTTTTTAATAGTTTTTCAAACTGACAAAATTTTCAATGCATGTTTTGTAGGTAATGTGCAGAGTGGTGACTTAAAATTTTTGGATCTACTATCCCTTTGAAATTCTGCTAAAAGCTTAAGAAATCGTTCTCAACCTGTCTTAAATATTAATTTACTATGTAAGAAAGATTATTTATAAACTATCTTGCTTCTAGAAAGTGAGTCTGAAGATAGTTCAGATGATGAACCTTTAATTAAGAAATTGAAGAAACCTCCTACAGATGAAGAGTTAAAGGAAACAGTAAAGAAATTATTGGCCAGTGCGAACTTGGAAGAAGTTACAATGAAGCAAATTTGCAAAAAGGTAATTAAACAAATGTTTCGGTTATTTTGCTTTTATTAGAAAATTTCTTTCATTCCTTAATTTCCGAGTAATCTTTATATGTATTCATTCATTGAATAAATACATATTGAACTATTTGGCATATCCAGATCCTCTTGTAGTGCTGGGATACCACATTAAATAGTCAAAACTGTGTCCTAATGGATTTATTTTTATATAAGTAATGTTAGGATGATTTTAATTAGAGTGAATAAATTTAAAGTGATACATTCTGAACCACATAGGAAATTTTCCTTTCTTGCTCTGGAAACTTTTTATTGATGTATCCTTAGATTGTGTTAGTTTGCAAAAGCAAAATCTTTGAGACACCTTAATTCTCTTGTTAGTATCGTAGATAAGCTGTTGTTATATATTAGGTTCTTAACTCAAACTTCAGTGGTGTTCTAATACTTATCATGAAGTAAAACGTTGGGCAGTGCCTGTGGCTCAAAGGAGTAGGGTGCTGGCTCCATATGCCAGAGGTGGCGGGTTCAAAACCAGCCCCTGCCAAAAACTGCTTAAAAAAAAAAAAAGAAAAAAGAAAAGAAATAATAAATAAATAAATAAATAAAATTATAAAAAAAAGTGAAGTAAAATGTTCTGTTCTTAAATGTGGTTTTATAGAGATTCTGTACCTTAGATCAAAATTGGGAGATTTCAGAATTTTCTTTCTTATGGTAGAATGAAATTATAATTTGAAACATACCAGAGGAAAAATATCCTGTACTTACTACATTAATTATTGTTCTGTTTGTGCATTTACCATTCATTGAGCCAAATGTTGCGGGTAGAGCCAGAGAAGCCTTTACTTGACTTTAAAGGTTTATGGTCTAGTGGGATGGAAAGACAAGTATTTTAGTGATGAGAGCACCAAATGTGAAGGCTGTGTTAAAAGAGTACAAAGGTGCTGTAGCACCAGGGAACAAATTACCTACTTGGGCTCAGGGCAATCTGGAAAAGCGTCCTGGGAGAGTTCTCTTAACAGAATTCTTAGTAAAGCATTAGCTATACAATACAGTTGAGGAACAATAACATTCATCAAACTGTTAACCCCAAGGAGTAGTAATTAGTTTAACATGTCCCATAACTAGGAAGGAAGTCTTCATAGAAGTTAGGAGAAAATATTAGGGAATTTTACAGATCTCACATTATGTGCCTTGTTAAAATTTTGATTTTCTTCCGATCTGAATGAAATGTTTGGGGAATTAGGTGGCTGCATAGATTATTAAGACATATTTAGCTAGGGTATAACACAATCATATTTTTATTTTTTAAAAGTTATTCTAGTGGCTCATGCCTGTAATCCTGACACTTTGGGAGGATGAGGTGGGAAGATCACTTGATGTCAGAAGTTCAAGACCAACCTGAGCAAAAGCAAGACCTTGTCTCTACTAAAATTAGAAAAAATTAGCCATGCATGGTCACAGCATCTCTAGTTTCAGAGACTGGGGAGGCTGATGCTGGGAGATGCTTGAGCCCAGGAGTTTGTGGTTGCTATAAGCTAGGATGACACCACTGCACTGTAGCCCAGGCAACAGTGAGACCCTGTCTCAAAAACAAATGAATAAAAAAGTTACGCTAGAAACATCAAGAAGAATCGACTAGCAAGAATGAGATAAGAAGCAGGACCCCCCCTCCCCCAGTTAAGCAAAATGGCAGGGTTGCCACAATCCAAGTCAGAAATCAGAATCTGTCCAAAGATGGCTTCACTATGAGTGTTAAGAGCTTTGGTATCATTAATCATAATAGAGACTAGAACAGAAAGAATACTGCTTGAGAAAAATATGAGTTTTGGTGGAGGGGTGAGTGTGGACACTGCAGGGAAAAAACGATAAGTTTCTTTCTAGACATTTTAAGATGAGGTACGCAGGGCCGGCACCTGTAGCTCAGCGACTAGGTGCCAGCCACATACACCAGAGCTGGCAGGTTCAAATACAGCCCAGGCCTACCCAACAACGACTAATGCAACCAAAAAAATAGTAGGGCGTTGTGGCAGGCGCCCGTATTCCCAACTATGTGGGAGGCTGAAGCAAGAGAATCACTTCAGGCCAAGAGTTGGAGGTTGCTGTGAGCTATGATGCCACAGCACTCTACCCAGGGCAACATAGTGAGACTCTGTCTCAAAAAAAAAAAAAAAAAAGATGAACTGCTTGTAACATCCAAGTGAATAAAATTGTGAACATTGTTAATTCTCTGACATAGGAGAGGAAGCTAGGATATTGCTGTGAATTAAAACCAGGAGTATAGATAATGTAGCCCAGGGAAGAAAAAAAAGGTAAGAAAAGCAAAGGATAGAGTCCTAAAGACCACTAATACCATACAGTTGAGAAGTAATTTCTATAAATAATTATAAATTCCAGGCAGTGCAGTAGAAGAAAGGCCGGAGGGAGTGGTGCTATGAAAGCCAGGGGAGGAGGCAGTCTGAAGAAGAGGTAGCACCAGTTTGAAGGTGATAATTAACTTACAGGACAATAGATTCAGAAAGGCAGGTCCAAGAAAAAACTATGAAAGAACTCTAAACATTAGAAAACACATTCAACCTTCCCTACTAGTCAGAGAGATAGAAATTAAAAGGAAGTACTTTTGCCTGTTAGATTGGCAAGGATATATAGGGAAACAGGTACTTTCATGAGCTTTTAAGTTGTAACTGCATCACGCTCACAGCAACCTCCAACTCCTGGGCTCAAGCGAGTCTCCTGCCTCCGCCTCCCAAGTAGCTGGGACCACAGGCGCCCGCCACAACGCCTGGCTATTTTTTGGTTGCAGCCGTCATTGTTTGGCAGGTCCGGGCTGGGGATTCGAACCCGCCACCTTAGGTGTGTGTGGCTGGCTCCTTAGCCGGTTGAGCCACAGGCGCCAAGCCTGTTACCAATTCCACTTTTAGGTCTCTGTCCTAAAAACAGTCACATCTGTACCACAGTGATTACAATAATGCTCAGCATGTCCTGTAATAACTGAAAAATCAAACAACCTAAATGGTAGTTGATAGGGAAATGGCGTAGCTATAGTTCATCCATATTTTTGGAATACTGTGTAGCAATTCAAAAGAACATGGAAAAACCTCCCATGTATTATTAAATTTTAAAAGCATATAGACTGTTACGCCATTTACGTAAACATGGAAAAATTCCATTGCCATTTACACATGTATGTGTATATAGATTGGTTTTTTGAAGTCTGGAAGATTACTAGTTTCCTCTGAGGGGAGAGAAAGATGGGGACAGAGTGGAGGGAAAATTGAAGGGAAATTAGCTCTGTCTGTTGAAAGAATTTTCATGAATACGTTTATGTAATGATAAAAATGGATTATTAACAGAGGTTAGGTGGAAAGGACTTGACCTTTGTAGTCTGTATTTAGGAGATGATCACATACTGACTGTTCTGAGGGGTGCTGAAACAAGAGTAATTTATCCTTAGGTCAAGAATTACTGCAGTGGGTGGCACCTGTAGCTCAGTGATAGGGAGTAGGGTGTCAGCCCCTCCAAGGATGGCAGGTTCAAACCTAGCCCCAGCCAAAAACTGCAACAACAACAATAAAAAAAAAAACCAGCCGGGCTTGTGGCGGGTGCCTGTGGTCCTACCTACTCAGAAGGCTCAGGCAAGAGAATTGCCTAGGCCCAAGAGCTGGAGGTTGCAACACCACGGCACTCTACTGAGGGGAACAGAGTGAGACTCTGTCTCTAATTAAAAAAAAAAAAAAAAGAATAGTGAGAAAACAAATGAATCTGTTCAATCAACTTGGCTTTGAAAGGGAAATAAGGGGTAAGTGAAGGGATGTAAGTTGCTGAGAAAATGTTTTTTTTAAGTCAAGGAAAGCGTATGTTAAGGCGCAAGCGCTAGGAAAAGAGAGTTGAAGAGTGGGTCGTGGGAGGCAAAAGAAACAGGAAACAGTGATAAATCCAGGTACAACTGGAGGAAGAGGGATGCCAGCAAGTTTGAAGCAGTGTGTTGCAAGCACAAGTGTGTGGCACTTGAGTAGGAGATGAAATTGCCACAGATGAGAGTAAAAGGAGAACCTGACACGGCTGGGGGTTCCTGGAGAGCTTTTAAAGTTGAATACCCTGACCTCAAAAATGGGATCCATCTGTTCAAAGCTTTTTTCCCACAGCAGTCTCTGGTCTGGACTTAAACAGAAAAATGGGTAAGTTTAGGTTTGGGGTTTTATAGGGAAAGAAAAAGACAGTTATTTAAATGATCTAGCTCTTTTTTTGAAACCTAGTTTTGTAAATAAAGTTTTTATTGTGATATAGCCACATCTATTCATTTAAGTGTTATTGAGTGGTTGTAACAGAAACTGGGGGTCACAAAGCCAAATCTTATTTACTGTCTGGCCCTTGCAGGATTGGAGCCACAGAGCACACCTATAGGCGGAACCTGAGGAGAAGCCACAGTGCCCTGGGACTGACAAAGTTAGAAAGCTGATGAAAGGGAAATTTAGAGAGTCAATTTTTATAAGTAGAGGTTGAGTGAGACCACCTCAAGCTTAGCGATTGAACTTTAGGGAGAGGATCAAGCTGGGTGGTATAGAGATTCAAGTTCAAGTTGTATAATTCTGTGTAGAGTAATGAAGAAGGAATAAGTTTATTTCCTGTTTGCCTCACCCATGTTTATTAATTCAGCACATAGTACCAGCCTACAAACCACTAAGAACATTTGCATGCTGGTTTTCTCCTTTGTTTAACAGTATTATTAAAACTACTCATTTGCAGTAGTCAAGCAGGGTTCTATTATCACATACATGCATCTATTTGTGCATAGAAGAGCGTTCCTCTTTTTATTCAAAGATAGGATAGTAGATATTTAAATCTGCTTTTAACATTGTTTTTCCTTTTCACTATAGGTCTATGAAAACTATCCTGCTTATGATTTAACTGAAAGAAAAGATTTCATAAAAACAACTGTTAAAGAGGTAAATGTTTTAAGTCTTTTCCATGTTTAATCATTTTGGATATATAAGACAAAGGTAATTTTATAGACAGCACCTGTAGTTCAGTGGGTAGGGCACCAGTCACATGCATCCAGGCTAGTGGATTCAAACCCAGCCTGGGCCAGCTGAATGACAACTGCAACAAAAATTAGCCAGGCATTGTGGCGGGTGCCTGTTAGTCCCACCTACTTGAGAGGCTGAGGCAAGAAGAGTATCGCTTAAGCCCAGGAGTTTGAGGTTACTGAGAGCTGTGACGTCAAGGCACTCTAATGAGGGTGACATAGTGAGACTCTTGTCTCCAAAAAAAAAAGGTAATTTTATATTTAAAAAAATATAGTTTTCAAAATATGTCACTAAGCATCCCATTTCGTCCTTAGATTTCTTCATAATAGATAGAGAAATACATTTCATCTCCATTTTAAAAATCTTAAAATTGAAGTTTCAGCAGTTAGTGACAGTCTGAACTGATGAGGAGATACAGTTTCACATCTTACCATTCCACACATGCTGCCCGTCAAAGGTGGGTAACGGAGCATCACAAAGCAGCTCACACAGCTACTGCAGGACAAGTCCCTGTCCACCAGTCAAAGGCAGGGGAAGACATGCAGGCAGCTCCAGTTTATATTGAGCCCACCTGACTTCTCAGTTCGCAGTAGTGAAACAGGTATGGTAAAAATGGAATAGGATTTAGTGGTTTCTGTACATTTAAAATGTTTCTCTTTTATTACAGCTAATTTCTTGAGATTGAAAATATATGACTTGTTTCGATAGCAACGAAGATCTGATTTATACCATTATACCAGCAAAGAGAATGTATTTCCTTTTGTAAGTCCTTGTTAAGCATTGTTAGTAGAACTTACTGTTGACCTTTTTATCTTGAGTGTCACGTAAATAGAAGTTTGCCATTTTAAATTGCATTTCTATGCAGTTTAGTTTAAAATCTTGCATGGCAGTTATTTTTCCTTGCTTTTATAGTTGTATTTTGTACATTTTGGATTTCTTTATATAAGGTTATAGACTCTTGAACTGTTGTGGGTTTTAGTGCACTTAATATTAGCTTGCTTAAGTCATACTTTTAATCAAGTAGAACAGAAACTATTGTAACTGGCATTTATACATGCAGAGTTGATTGCAGTATTTAGTATATGAACTATTTTGGATACATATCTCTTCTGTCAGTGTGAAAACTCAGTGGCACCATGTTCATCCTATTAAAATACACAAACTACAGCTATCCAAATGACTAACTTGGAACTTTTCTCCTGCATGTATATAATGTCAAAATGTCAGCATGACAAAAGTGACAGATATTATTTTTGTATTTTTAAAAACCAATTTGTTGTATATAAAGTTTTTTATTTCTTTTTTGCAGATCAATTTTTTAACTTACATAGGTAGGTATCTTTACAGTTGTAAACTACAAAATGCTCAGTGTTCAGCCAGGCAGTATGACAGAGGAGTGCAAGTTCAGTAATGGAAACACTGAAAGGACAGTCTTCCTGCTTTGCCTCACAAGTGTCATTAATTTGTAGTATTAGTGTTAACTCTGCAAAGTTTTCTGTATATACATTTTTATAGTAAGGACAGACCAAAATCAACACATGTTCAAAAACTTTGGGGAGGGGTGGGATTACAAGCACATTGGCTTACAGTAAATGAAGTGGTTTTTATTAACTCCATTTGCCCATATGAAAAGCTAGTATATTTACAGAAAACCTGGCCACCTTCATAATTATGGTAAAAGTACCAAGTATAGTGCCAGAAGATAATGTACAGGAAATGCCAGGAATCTTTAACAAAGTATTTCTCAAAAGTGGTTAAGATGTTTAACATTTCTGGAATCGGCTGTTGGGTTTTAAATTTTGGCTAATCAGGATTCTGGGTGATGTGCAACCAACACATGGGCCACTCTTGAATGAGATTATGGAAGGGACTGTCTTAATCAGTTTGAGTAATCTCTCCGAATTTTAAAATAACATGCTGCTTATGACAGAATTAGGTATTTCATGTACCAATTAAGTGTTGAAAAATCTGTGTCATAGAAAAATAAGTAAAAATGATACATTGAATGTTAACAGGTATTTTCACAGGTTTGACTTGTTTCTTAATGCAGTTACATTAAGGAACGCTATACATAATACAAATGAATAAAATAAGCAACTGAATGAGACCTATGGATTGGCCTTTGATTTTAAATTTGTTCTTATAAACTTTGTCAATAAAAATAAATCTAAATCAATGGTGTTAAGTCTCTTACATTTGAAGTTTATGTAGCATTTCTCCCTTAAGGATTTCAGGACAGATTTTTAAATGGAGTTATTAGCCCATAGCTTACATGGTGGAGTTCTTTTCAGTGATAACCATTTTTTAAGTGATTTCACAAACTGCCAGATGCAGCGGCTCACACCTGTAATCCTAGCACTCTGGGAGGCCAAGGCAGGTGGATCCTGTGAGGTCGTGAGTTCAAGACCAGCAAGGGTAACACCTCATTCTAAAAAATAGCCAGGCATCATGGCAGGTACCTGTAGTCCCAGCTACTTGGGAGGCTCAGGCAAGAGGATTGCTTTAGCCCAAGAGTGGTTGCTATGAGCTATGAAAACATGGCACTCTACCCAGGGTGACAAAGTGAGACAGTCTCAAAAAAAAGAACTATCTGTCGAGGTATAAAAATTGTTATGACCACTTACCACAGAGTAGTAATGCCTATGACCTAAAAAGCATAAAGAGGGCTTGAAGGTGAGGAGATGGAGTTGGTGATGACACAAGTTAATAAGACAAGACTGATCATCACTACAGTATACAAAGTATATTTGAAAGACAACCCTAGTTTTTATTAAGCAGATTTACATAACTGGCTATTTATTCATCATCTGTAGTTAAAACATTGTAAGTCTGCATTTACTGCTACTCAATTACAAAATCTTCAGACAACATTGAGAAACATTCAAAGTAACTCAAGGAAGTACCATAGTTCCTTAACAAAAATGTTAAAGTATAGCCCAAGACAGGAAATTTCTTTTAAAAATACACGTTTACCATGCTGTAAGTGTTTCCTGCTTGTAGCACAGTACAAGTCCAAGTGCCCAGAAACTAAAGTAATAATTTACTGTGAACCATTTCAAATTTAACATTTTGCAAAATCACTTAACACATGCTATTAAACATTAATACATAATACTTTAAAACAGAATACTTTCCAGTCAGTACCAATGAGTCTCAACAAATGACATGAATATCAGCATTTTCCTGTATTAACTTTGAAATGTACAGTTGTTGGCTTTCTTTTGTATGTAACATTTTGTGGATGTGGGGTATCTAAACACTAAGGTTCACTGCACATACTTTCTGTAAGGTATTGCTAAGCTGGCTTTAATTTTTAAAAATCCTTAATACTTTGAAAAGTGGCTTTAAAATCATTTAGTCCCTTTTTTAAACAAATCAATATAACTGAAAGAACTGTTCTAAGACTAAACAAAAGCATCTTTCTAACCTGCAAACTGAAGTTTCTTGGCAAAATAGGTATCATGAAGACCCTGAAACGAATGATTAAAGTGACATACTAAACCATTTTCTATCTTAAGTGGAAAAGTAAATGCCATGTTCTTAGGCTTTCAGGATATGGCTTATAAAACGTGTAATATTCACCAGGATAGCTCACATTTTTCTGCAGTTTTCCAGTGGACCTGCCTATGGAATACTGTAAACGTTGTGAAAAAATATTCCTAGAGGTTAAATCAGTTATTTTTAAATAGAAGTGGAGGGGGAGGTTTATTAAATTATTCTGACAAGATCTTTTTGCTAGTAGTCACCAAAACTAGAGAGATTTAAAGCATGCCACCCACCCAAATTTGGCTTTAAGGAAAAGGTATATAATCTACATCTCCAGTATGAAGACCACACTAGGTGGGCCTCACTGTTAATGACAGAATGCCTATACTGTTTAGGTACTGAAATTTTGTTTTGCCAATAACTGCACAACTCTAAAATATTTTATCACAAAAGATACCTGAATTTAAATTTAGATCACCCAGTGGGAAGTATGTACAATATAAAATGTTTAGAAGCTTCATATTACTGTCAACTGGAGAGTGCTATTTAAAAAAAGAAAGTTCTATCTAAATTTTTAAGTAAAAGCTCAATGTTGGAGCTATATAAAAATATTAAGGCTCATTGGTAAAGATACTGACAAATTGTCACAGAAGAAAAACATGGCTTTATATAGTTTTTTTAATGGTTCCTGCTTGATTGACTTGGTTTCTCAATGTATAAAAATTTATCAGCCAAACAAAATGTCAAATCTGAAGGGAACCCCTAACCATGGAAAAATCATTTCCAAGGTCTCAATTTAAGTTTATATCCTGCCTTATTCTGAAATCTAGACTTTTTAGCACTAGTTGGACTTATGAGCAATGCAATTAAATATTTAAGTGCCCGTAAGGATTTTTGGTGTCAGTGCTTTCAGAGTGGTGAAGTGGGGTTACATTAGATCACCTTAAAAAACACTTCAATTTTGCTATGCAGAGGTCCCCCCGCCACCCTTGTAACTGAGGTTCAAAATGTGTTTCAAACTTTCCCACTTGGGGTACAAAGATATCTGGGTCCAAACAAATTCTATTTAAAATGCTGCAATCTTGCTTGCTTCTCGAACACCACTCAAATATGCCCCTGTCACAGTTTGTGGAAAATGCCTGTTTGTTGCCTGTTTAAAAAAAAAAAAAAATCATAATTTGACATCGTGAAGAAAGAATTAAGCTGATATCAAAAGGTAATACAAGCTTAGACTTTAAGCTAACCCATGTGCTCATATTGACACTACTCAGCCATCATACCCTGAATTTTACTGGTTATCTTGCCATGCTTTACCAAATTCATTCAACAATATAGTCAGCACTTCTGCAAAGTACCATGGGGATTCATTACAATATTAAGTATCTGTATGTGCCAAGTACTAGGGCTAAGAACAATGAATAAGATAGTCCCTCCTATCAGACAAGTAATCTAGCAGGTACAATCGGAGATAAAATACAAACAATGAATGGCAATTTCTACCCAGATGGAGTTTTGCTAGATGGGTAGAACAAAGGGGTAGAAGCTTAAGTTACTCAAAAGACAGACCAAGGACCTTAAATTCAAGAAAAGAACAAAATGTGAAGGCTGTTGGATTGGGAGAAAGTAAAATGACTGTCAGTGATAACAGAACCTCACTTTTAAGGAATGGCTGTAGCAGGAAGAGAATAGGCAAACCAAGAGGATAGCAAAGGGGAAGCCCTGAATTAGTGGGTAAGTGATAACAGCAAGGTCTAGGCAGGTGTAGTTGAAGTGGAGTCCAGCGGGGCTGAAGAAATTGGAGAGCAGGAGGTGAAATTGGCAGTCCTCTAAATTGAAAGCTGGGATAGAGTGGAAAACTTATTCATGTGCCAGAAGCTCAGTCAGTAGGAATACACTTACTAGCAGGGGAAGAAAGTGGTGGTAAGATAAGCTTCAGAGAAGGGAGTTTTCAAAACAGCAAAGAAAACAAAAAAAGTCCTAAATTATGGTCATGACCCTAAGGCACAAGAGCCTCAAACGGCCATCTCTTGGAAGCAGCCGACATTTCTTGCCTGGCTTGCTGTCTTTATGTCCTTCCTACAAAATTGGCTCTTCAGGGCGGAGCCTGTGGCTCAGTGGGTAAGGGCACTGGCCCCATATACCAAGGGTGGTGGGTTCAACCGGCCAAACTGCAACAAAAAAAATATGGGGTACCTGTAGTCCCAGCTACTCGGGAGGCTGAAGCAAGAGAATCACATAAGCCCAGGAGTTGGAGGTTGCTGTGGGCTGTGTGATGCCATGGCACTCTACCTAGGGCAATAAAGTGAGACTGTCTCTACAAAAAAGAAAAATTGGCTCTTCATAGGCCAAGGAGTAACTACAGCCACCTATTTTGAGATGTCATTCTTTTTTTTTTTTTTTTGCAGTATTTTTTTTTGGGGGGGGGGCTGGGACTGGGTTTGAACCCGCCATCTCCAGCATGTCTTCTTCCCTGCCCTCTGGTCCACGCTAGTTGATCTCTGAGATTACCAGAGAGTACTCCTTTGAGCCACAGGTGCCACCTGATACGTCATTCTTTTATAAAGAAAACCACTAACTCTTACTGTAGATGAAACTACAGGACATGTATACTCTTAAATCATATTCTACTAAGTATGAACAAATGAAAGAGTGGTAACAATTCACTCAAGTTCAGAATGGGGGATTTAGTTTAAAAAAGCAAACCAGTTCACCTCAAAGAATCCTTACAAAATCTCAGCCACTGGAGATAATAAGGAATCATGGAGGTGGAGGGAGAGGCTGGCATGGGGTGAAAACAGGATTGGTTTAAAAAGTGGAGAGGCCAAGCATGGTGGCACACACCTAGCACTTGGGGAAGCCAAGGTGGGGAGGGTTGCTTGAGGTCAGGAGTTCAAGACCAGCCTGAGCAGAAAGCAAGACCCCACATCTCTACTAAAAATAGAAAAAATCAGCCAAACATTGGTGGTGCGTGTCTATAGTCCCAGCTTAAGAGGCTGAGAGGTTGCTTGAGCCCAGGCATATAAGGTTATAGTCAGCTTTTATGATGCATTCTAGCCCATGCAATAGAATAAGACCATGGGAAAGAAAAACTGGAGAGCAATTATGTCTTTCACCAGATTCCCCGTTCAACCCACCACAATGCCTGAAGATCTGACTTTGCAGGGTGAGGCACCAAATAAAATGGGAACTAAGAGGAGTCTTCCTAACAATGAGGCTACTAGAAGCTGAGCCTCTACCACACAACAGAAACTGAATGTTCCCAGATAGATAATGATTGGGGATCTAACCACCCGTTACCAAGCTTGCTGGAGCTTTCACATGACTTTCTAGAATATGTTCTGCTCAAATGTGAAGTGACAGTTGGGGATTTGGATATATAGCAGGCAGAGACTAAAGCACACAAAACAGGAACTCTAAGGAAATCAGGTAGGAAAGGGGCAGGTAAGACAAGTTATGAAACAAGGAAGAAGATGCTACCAAAAAGGAACATTCTACAAACAAAGGGCTCATAAAGGAAAAACCAAAATTTTATAGAAGTCAGTTGGAAGATTTAAAAGCTCTCCCTAGAAGTAGAATAAGAAGAGATGCATAATAGTAAAGAAGAGAAAATCAGATGGTCAATCCATGAATTCCAAGACATGGAACAGAAGATCTAGCAATAAAGCTTTTTCTTTAACCAGATCAATAATAAAATGAAGAAAGAAAACTTTAGGATCCTGAAGGACATGAGTTTCTAGATTACAAGGAATGAAAAATGGCAAAGATGAGAAATCAGTAACAAAACATTTTTTCCACAGAAGTAAATCAATAAAGGAAGAGTGGGTTCTTACAAATAAAGGCCCAATGCTGGAGAGTGGTTTTAAAAAACAAAAAAAAGGAAAAGAAAAAGAAAGACCCAGGAGGACACTCTCTGGTAATCTCAGAGATCAACCAGCATGGACCAGAGGGCAGGGAAGAAGACTGAGAAGAAAGTTCAAAGACTGGAACTAACAGGCCAGTTCAGAGAGATTCACCTGTGACTTAAGAGATGGCTAAAGGGTAGGGAAGACCAAAAGAATTACACTAGTAACCAAATGGGCCATTATTATTGCCAAGGAAACAAAGCTGTATAAGAAGTAGATGATGTCTAACATTAAATGACAAGACAGCAACATACTGTTTAAAAATGTGATGTCATCAAGTCCAGAAGAATAGCTGGAAGTTAAGATGCTGTGTCTGGGAGTATTTGTAGTCATGATTTTCAGCTGTAATTAACTTGTTTTTTAAACTCTGTGTAGGTATCAACGTTAATTAAAAGAAAGAAACCAAAATATGTTTGGTTTCTAAGCCAGGCATAGTAGTGCATGCAAGAGGACTACTCAAGCCTGAGTTTGAGGATGCTGTAAGCCATGGCATTCTAGCCAGGGTAATAGAGTGAGATTTTGTGTCAAACCCCCAAAATACAAGTAGGTTCAGAATCAAGATATATACCTCACCAGCAAAAAAGACAGTTCCTTGTATTTCTTCAGCAATAATATCATAGGCCTCACCACTCCCACCTGTCTTCACAAAACTGTATGCCATCTGGATCCAAGGGTCTGTGCTCCACCGAGTCACAAAGTACTTTGTGGGATCTGGGACCTCCTGTATCCAACAGAAAGGAATTATGAAATAGGGTCAAAAAGGAACTGAGACATGGTATGACTCACATCATATACATCTCCCGCCCGTGGCCCAAGTTCATTCTTGCAACATTCTGAAATAGCAGTTTTCAGGATGCTCCTCCTGCCCCCTTGAAGCCACTGTACCTCACCCTCAATCTCCTGTCCCACCCACCCCCCAGTGACAATCCTCACTGGCATGCTTCCTCCTGCCAGGGACACATCTCCCTACCAGGGGCCAGCACCAATGGCTAAGAGTTCAGGACTTCCCTTTTTCATTGCCTGGCATATACTGGAGAGATGGTCGCCAGGAGTCTGGCCCAGAGAAGAGAAGGGTGGAGTCTTAGGAACACAAGTTGGAATTCTCAACAGGCTTCTCCACAAAACAGTGATACAAAGCTTTGTTTCACGTCCAAATTTAAAATACAGTAGCCTCCCTTTATCTGCAGGGGACACATTCCAAGATACCCCATGGAGGCCAACAGTACTGAACCCTCTATATACTTCGGTTTTTCCTATATATACATATGCTAAAGTTTAACTTACAAATTAGGCACAGAGAACACTGAAATAGAATTATAATGATACACTACTATAATCAAAGTTATATGACTGGATCTAGTAATTGAGATGGCTACTATGTGACTCTAGAGGGTAGAGACACTGGACAAAGAGATGATTTACATCCTAGGCAAGACAGGGCAGGATGGCTCAAGATTTCATCATGCTATTCAGAACTGTGCACAGTTTAAAACATAATGAATTGTTTATTTCTGGAGTTTTCCATTAAATATTTTGGGACTTTGATTGCCCTCAGGTAACTGAAACCATGGAAAGCAAAACCTTGAATGAGGGGGAACTACTGTAATTTTGCCTGCTGGCCTCTGACCAGCATTGCTGTGGAAAATATTCCTATGGCAACTGTGTGCTAAGTTCCAAACAACTAATTTAAAAACTAACCTTTGGACAAAAACCCCATGCAAGTGTCTACTGCGTGATATGATCACATCGCTAGTTAGATCCTTTTGTACTACATATAAAATTGGCAACACACCTGGATGTCCCTCTCTAATTTACATAACTTTTAAGTCACTTCACTTCTATTTTTGCTCCTTTATTTGAAAAAGATACAAGCCATGACCACTTAGAAATCTCCATAGATGGCTTGGCACCTATAGCTTAGCAGCTAGGGCACTGGCCACATACACCAGGGCTGGCGGGCTCAAACCTAGCCTGGGCCTGCCAAACAACAATGACAACAACAACAACAACAAAAATAGGCGTTATGGCATTACAGCAAGTGCCTGTAGTTGTAGCTACTTTGTAGGCTGAGGCAAGACAATCACTTAAGCCCAAGAGTTGGAGGTTGCTGTGAGCTGTGACACCTTAGCAGTCTACCTAGGGCAACATAGTGAGACTCTGTCTCAAAAAAAAAAAAAACAAAACTCACCATCTCCAGAGATGATGAGATTTAGTAAATGGGTTAATATAAAGGTGCTTCTTGGAGAAAAGACAGAAAAGAGACTATGAAGTCAAAGCTTCTAGGGTTTGGGTGAATATAGAATCTACAGAAAATGTCAAGCCTTTTACATCCTTCAGAGAGATATGAGAAGAAAAAAGGAAGACACTAGTGTAAAAGGAAGAGCAGAACACTGTTATAGGCTGCACCGTGGCCCCCCCAAAATCCTATGTTGAAGCCCTAACCCCTAGGCCCCCAGAATGTGACTATTTGGAGATGGGGTCAGGTAATTATGCTACAAAGGGCCTTTGGGGTAGGCCCTAATCTAATCTGCTAGTATCCTTATGAGAGATGAGGACACACATGCCCAAAGAGGGACAGCCACATGAGGACACGGAGAAGACAGCCACCTATGAGCCCAAGAGAGAGGCCCTGAGGAGAAACCAAGTCAGATTGCCAGCCTCCAGAGCTGAAAGAAAATAAAATTCCTATTGTCATCTAGACTCCCAGTCTGAGGCTTAGATGTTGTCACTGCAGCCCTAGCGGACTCCTCTAGGGGCCTGAGTAGAAAGCAGGATGTTGCTTGGTCCCTTCCTCTCAGCATCAATGGTGGATTCAGGCTCCACACCCACTCTGAGAACAAGTGACATGAATAGCAAGCACATAACCTTCCCTCCAAGAAGGGTCTTCTCTGACCTGCTCCTTGAACAGCTCCCGGAGTGTAGTCATGCACTGCTGTAGCACCTGTTTGTCATCCAGGGTCCTGATGGATGCCACAGCCTCCCCAGCAATCACCGACATTAGCACACTGTGCTTCTTCTGGAGGCACGGAAGAGAAAAGCTCTGTATATTTTTTGTTTTAGGTACAAAAGTCTCTAGAGGCTCAGTTCCAAACAGATAAGGACCTAATCCCCACAAACTAAATTTCATTATTTCTGACTGTCCATTATCCTCACAAACACACATTATCCATCCATCCACTCTATCGTTCCCTGCCTGGAAAAACACTCGGAAGTAAAGAGCAAATTCAGGGTTCCCTTGGCTGTCCACTTATAGAAACTTGTTTCAGAAGTAGCTGAGAAGGGAAATCTACAGATAAAATAATGGAAAAAACCCTTCTCAAATGGCAAAGAAATTCTGCCCTTGGCTCACACACATAAAACCTTTTTAAGACAAAGTTTCTTAAATCTGACAGAAAGTAAGACAAGACTGTGATTCTTTTGAGTGGCAGCAATGCGGCAGCAGAGAATCACCACAGCTACCCACTTCCAGAGTTCTCCTTCCCTCTCTCCCACCATCCCAGACCATCCTTCACAGCATACCATGTGACCCTCAGAGAGCAGGTTTCACAGACCTCACTCACTGTGCTGCTGCCAGCTTCCCTATAGAGGAACTCCCCTATCAGCCAAAATAAGTTTCCACAAGCTGCCAACTCATGTCCCAGGAAGCAACATTATTAGTACTTTAAGAAAACACAGCAAATATTGTGGTTCTTGTCCTGTAGGAAAATATCCCAGTCCAAATGTCCCCTCAGAATATACACAGGTAAAGTGCCTCCTGAGTCTGATATGTGAGTACTTGTTAAGCTAAATTCTAAACTTTAAAAAAGGAATTTTACAAATGATTTTACCTGGGGATCCATGTCATAGAACACAGCAAAAAGCCCTCGTTTGCTGGCACTAGGAGGAACGTGACCAAAAAAGTCAGCCCCTTGCACTTTACTGTCCCAAAATCTGTAAGGAAATTGCAAGGCAATCTGGAAAGTAAGCAACAGAAAGATGGTTAAGTATTTTCTCCTATCAAAAGCACAAGCAATCTCTAAGCAACAGCCTGTAGCTCTACTCTAAAACTATGTTCAAAAGCACAAAGCAAAATGCTCTCTCTTTCCATTCTCCTGATCTCCTTTATTTTCTTGGTGAGCTCCTTGCTTTTTATTCTATTCAGTTCTATACTCTCACAGATAAAAATGGGGAGAACCCATTAACAACCTCCAGTCTAAGGCCAAGTGAGGTGGCTCACACCTGTAATCCTAGCACTTTGGGAGGCTGAGATGGACAGACTGCCTGAGCTCATGAATTCAAGACCAGCTTGAACAAGAGCAAGACCCCCCATCTCTAAAAATAGCCAGGTATTGTGGTAGGCACCTGTAGTCCCAGCTACTTGGGAGGCTGAGGCCAGGGAATCACTTGAGCCCAAGAGTTTGAGGTTGCTGTCAGCTATGATGTCACAGCACTTTATCAAGGACAACAAAGTAAGACTGTCTCAAAAAAGAAAAAAGCAAACAACCTATAGGCTAATCTAAAATGGAAATCATTGCTGAGATTTGTTCTTGAAGCATATATCTGTCAATTCTTAACAATGTACAGGTCTACCAGGATCTTCCGTAGCACTGGTAGATTGTGCTAATGGAGACAGAACAAGTAAACCACTGTCCTGACTGGGGCCAAAGAGCTGAAGGTAGACAAGGAAAGCAGAGGAGCAAAAAAAAAAGAATTGCTCATACCAAATTTAAACTCTGAATATAACAAGATTCATTCTCCTAAAGTCAAAACTCACAAACCTCAGCCAGACATCCTGCTTTTCTTTTGATAATGTCCTTTTGTCTTCTCCATGGACAATTATTCAAATGAAAAGGGAAATCTCTGAATTGTATCTGGATTCAAGCATTGCCCATATTATACTCTGATATCCCATGTCAGAAGTTAAAGCTCATTATCCGATATTAATATCTCCAGTCCTGAGGCTGGAGTAATTTAAGTCACCTTTTCAATAATGCCTGCGCCTAAACTGTTGATAGCTTTCATCTTCTTCTCCGACAATGGTGGATTAAACTGAATGGCACCTTTCTGTAGTAAGGCCAGTGGTATAGTGACCAATACCTGTGGGAAATAATGAATAGTTACACATAAACAGCACAGAACCTAATACCACAAGTACTCAGTGAGTTTTTTTCCAAAAAAAAATCACAGTTTTTAAAGACAGTTTCTTATAAACTCTAAGCTCGCTATTGCCAGTCCTGAGACTGTCAACATGACCATGTTATAAGATCAAGGGGCCAGGCTCAGTGGTTCACATCTATAATCCTAGCACTCTGGGAGCCTGAGGTGGGTGGACTGCCTGAGCTCAGGAGTCTGAGACTAGCCTTAGCAAGAGCAAGAGCCCATCTCTAAAGAAAAATAGCTGGGTGTTGTGGCAGGTACTTGTAGTCTCAGCTATTGAGGAGAGTGAGACAAGAGGTTCTCTTGAGCTCAAGTGTTTGAGATTGCTGTGAGCTATGATGCAAAAGCACTCAACCCCAGTGACAGTAAGAATCTGTCTCCAAAAAAAAAAATGGGGGGGAGGGGTTACCATGTGCAATAGTCAGGTTGTTCACTGCACAACCTGCACTGGCTGAGAAGTGGCATTCACATAAAGGCATTTGCATAAAGGGCCTGCTGCCTAACAATGATCATGGATAAAAGAATCAGCAGACCCCAACCCTGAAAAGCAATGCTATAGGAAGAACTAGCCCTAAACATGGAGTCAGGAGAACTCTATCATTCCTTATCCATTCTAATGTGGGGCAAGCCCTACCACTCATCTCTGCTAACCATCTACAAAATGAAGGTAATAAATAGCTGCCCCAGTAACCTTAAAGGATTGAAGTGTAAAACTTGTTATTGTAATTCTTCATAAACGGTAAAGCACACAACTTAGGAATTATTTTAAATGTGTAAGCCACATGCAATTTTTCCAAAGAGAACGCAATTTATTGTAGGGTCTTGAGTGGGTCTAAAAAATCATTTAAAAGGGCTGAAGAAACAGACACGAAGTGCAGCTTTCAAGAATGACTCTCAAAACCACATCACAAAACCAGGCCAAAGAGAGCTGATGTCTCACCATAAAAATCAGAAAACTTCTGGCTCCAGACCACTTCAGCACTCAGAAAGCCATTACTGCTGCTACCAGCTCCTGAATTATACCACATACAGATACCCTGCCCCTTCACTCCCTTGTTAATGACGGAACCCTGGGACCTCTTCCATCCCTGTTGTGGAAAAACCAAACACTTCAACCGCTGTGCTTGTTAGCAGAGGCAACAGGAGTAAAGCAAAAACTATCCTACACCTTCCAAATTGCATGCAGGTGCATTAGACCAGCTAAGCCTTATTTGCATTTAGAACCTCAGCTTCAAAGGAGTCTGGGAAGAACATGTGTGTTTCCTTTCCCACATTTGCAGTCCAGGATGACACACGATGAAGACAATGGGATGGAGGTGAAGACCAAGCACCACATCTCCTCTGGCCCTCAAAGATTTTGTATATTGACTTACCCAAAGCCAATACATGAAAACTTTACCTTTTTTTTTTTTTAATATAAAGACAGGGTCTCACTCCATCCACAAGGCTGCTTTGCAGTGGCATGATCGTGGCTCATTGTAACCTCCAACTACTGGGCTCAAGCAATCCTCCTCTTGCCTTAGCCTCCCTAGGAAGTAGCACTACAGATGCATGCCACTGTACCCAATTAATTTTTATTCTTTTGCAGTTCGGCCGGGGCCAGGTTTGAACCTGTTACCCTTGGTATATGGGGCTGGCACCCTACTCACTGAGCCACAGGCGCCACCCATTTATTTTTATTCTTTATAGACATGAGGTCTTGCTATGTTGCCCAAGCTGGTCTCAAACTCTTGGCCTCAAGCAATCCTCTCACCTCAGCCTCCTTAAGTGCTGGGATTACAGGCATGAGTCCCTGCACCCAGTCTCTAGCACATGAAAACTTTATACAGTATAAAATATGTTCCCTACCCTCAAAAAGTTTATAACCTGTTTAAGATAACAGCCACTGTGCAACAAAGAAATATTAAAAAACTGCCCAAGTTAGATTACATATAAGTGCAAGAAAATAAATAAAATCTAAATGTTTTCTTAATGACAAAAAAAGCTTTCAAAAGCATTAAGAACATGGGCCGGGCACAGTGGCTCATGCCTATAATCCTAGCACTCTGGGAGGCCAAGGTGGGCAGACTACTTGAGCTCAAGAGTTCAAGACCAGCCTGAGCCTAAGTGAGACCCAACACTACTAAAAGCAGAAAAACTAGCCACATGTGGCCGTGGGCACCGGAGGTCCAAGCTACTCTGGAGACTTGAGGCAGAAGGATCACTTGAGAACAAGAGCTTGAGGTTGCTGTGATCTATGATGCCACAGCACACTATCCAGGGCACAGAGTGAGACTCTGTCTCAAGAAGAAAAAATAAAAAGTGCCAAGAATTCGGGTAAACAGACAAATGATATAAATACATCCTAGTATGGAACTAAAAGCTACAGCTCAGTGGAAGCAGCCTAGACCGAGTTACAGTTTGTCAAAAGTTTATCAGTCTATCGTGTTGGATTAGAAATCTTTCACCTCAATGTTTAGGGAACTTCCAACATTAACTGCAATGTGCGCTAGCTATATAAAAAGAAAAATACTTCCTTTAAACATTTTGAAGCACAGCCTGAAGCCATGCCTTGAAATCTCTGGAAGGCTGGAAAACACATGCAGAAGGGCACATGTGCCTGGTGTGAGTAGACAGGGGAAGTACAATGAGACTGATGTCCTGGACACCAAGCAGCAGAGTTTTACAGACACCAGAGGCTGAACTATCCACTGATTTGTAATTTTAAGAAGTAGTATTTTTTAAAAATGGTTACCACTAGAAAGAACCTTAGATAATGCGGGCTTACAGACAAAGGCACTATAGCCAAGGTTCTCATCCAGGACTGCACAGTGCCATCACCTGGGAAGCTTTAAAAACATGACCTTTGCAACTTTGCTTTGTAAGCACCTCCCAGATGATTTGGACACGACTGTCCAAAGTCTCCTGGCTAGTTAATAGTAGGAATAAGACTAGGATACCTCCCACCTCCACCCACTCTGGACTTAGACTGTCTTTTCCACGTGACGTACAATCCTTTATTTCCACATGAACATCAAGGACTATGAAACAAGTTTGAGACAACTGAAGTGTGCCTTGTCCTGTTTACCCACTAAAGCTATTTACAAAAAATTTTAATTTTAAAAAAAGTACTATTGACATTTTTCAAGATGAAAACAGAATGTTCTTGATCTGAAAAAGGATTCTATGGTCAAAAAAAAAAAAAAACATGTAGAGTACAGAATTAATAATAGATCTCTTTAATATAAGACTTTTCAGAGCCTTTAATATGTGTATTTTCACTTACCCCTATATAACTCCTATTTAATCCTACGAGTGTAGTATATATTACTTCCCAAACTTATTTGGCCAAGGAATTTCTTTTCTTGTTCAATTCTCAGGATTAATGTTCCACAAAACTACAGAACTTTGAGGAACACTATTCAGAATTGCATCTGCCACGAATCTGGACAGTGTTGGATTGATTTTAATCAGCTTTGCATATCAACACACAATTAAGTGGAGACATATAACTCCATCAGAAATCCAACAAGGTTCCACAGAACACCAAAGGCAAACTGCTTGGGCAAAAAGACTATTTTTCCTTCCTTCCAGGCCCCTCCAGCAGGGGGCTCTACGCTAGTGGAATCCTAGCACTTACCTTTTGTGCAGAAAACCCAGTGCCATCCATAATGGTAACCTGTACTTCATCTCCAGAATAATCAATACTCTGTACCTACTCAAAAAAAAAAAGATCATGAAAAAAATGAGCGATGGAACCACGTGACCCACAATTCTTCTCATTTCTCATATTATGTTGAGTTTACATCTCCAAGGCTATGGGGAATAATTTCCTGGCATACAGAGTTACAGCTGAACTCAGGGAATCAAAACATCAGATCGTGGAAAATATTTATAATATGGCATAAAATGAAACATATGTATGTATACACATAATATAATCACTTCCATGACTACAACCAGGTATAATACAAGTGCACTGGGACAAAGATTTGAAGTGAAAACAGTGAAAATAACTACATTGGTTGAATACCTTATTATTAACGAAAGCGTGTCTGGGGCACTGTCTCCAAACAGCAGCAGTTACCTAACTGACATGTTTAGTGCACACAGGCAATCACTGCACACAAAAGGACTTGATGATACTGGCTAAACAGCAAAGCCAGCCTTGGCCTCCTGAGTAATCCACATGCCCCAAACCTCACAACCATCCCCAAACAAGGCAAAGCCAGAGACTGCCACCACTGTCGATACTCACTGGAGATTTGAGTCGAATGTCTAGCCCTTCAGCCAATTTTTCAATTATTGCAGAGTACCCAGGAGTTAGGAGAGTGTGGTCGCCAGCAAACTGAGCAAAGAATTCATTGTGGTCCCAGGAACGAGCAGACACCTGGAAAATAAGAAAGGCTGGGAACACAAAAGTTTAAACCCCTGACCTTTTGCCAACAAGAGGAGCTCCAGGTGGGAACAGACACCCAAAGAAGGAGAGCAAGGCTACCAACCACAAGGAGTACATCAGGGAGGTGGACATGAAAGGACCAGCCCAAGTGGACACCACTGTCAGGAGGATATCTCCTGATTAACACACAGGGAAGTTTAAGAACAAAAGGTGTAAACGACTTGAGCCTATGTATCCATTCCCTGATAAAAAGTTGATTTTATATATTGATAACTCCTGCAAAGAAGATTCTATGAGGGTAAAACTGCTCAATGTTATAACCCCATATATAAATATGCACTATTTGTCTTCAACATAGAATTGAATGGAAATGGAGAGGCCTCCAAGGGTGCAAATTAAATCATACATGGAGTTTCCATTCAAAACACAGAATACTGGGGTACAAAGTGCACACCTGGTTAAATGAGTGAGGCTCGAGTTTAAATTTATTTTAACAAGATAAACCAGAATTGCAAGGATATTATATCTTGGCTTCTTGAGAGCAGTGTTTTTATACTCTATGGCAGGCACCCTCAAACTACGGCCTGGGGGCCACATGCAGCCCACCTAGGACATTTATCCGACCCGCTAGGTGTTTCTGCCACCACTGCCTGTCCTGCTTAGCAGCCGACTTGTCCCAGGGTCTGTAGTCCGGCCCTCCAAAGGTCTGAGGGACAGTGAACTGGCCCCCTGTTAAAAAAGTTTGAGGACCCCTGCTCTACGTTTCCACAGACATGACTCAAGGGCCTCTGCACAGAGCAGGGAAAGCAGGGCAGCGGAAGAGCCCCTGTTCTGACTCAGCCCAACTGACCCATTTCTTTGGTTTTACCTACTGAGCAGTTTCATAGGTATTATTTAAAGATTTCTCTTAAAAAAAAAAAAAGTTAAAAATTTAAAAAAGAAAACACTTTGGATATATACTCAGAAGTCATGGGTTTTTTGTTTGTTTTATTGACAGTCTCATTTTGTTGCCCTTGGTAGAGTGCTGTAGGATCACAGTTCACAGCAAACTTAAACTCTTGGGCTTAAATGATTCTCTTGTCTCAGCCTCTTGAGTAGCTGAAACTACAGGCACCCACCACAACATCCTGCTATTTTTTAGAGATGGAGGGGTCTCACTCCTGCTCTGGCTGTTCTTGAACTTGTGAGCTCAAGCAGTCCACCCACCTCGGCCTCTCAAGTGCTGGGATTCCAGGCATGAGCTACAGCGCCTGGCCCAGAAGTCATGGTTTTCAAACTTTAAAGCAGCAAAACTATTCTTACCTGTTCATTCAAACCGAACCAAGTTCAGTATTTATAGACCTAGAACACGCCCACAGGACTAAGCACTTCCAAGCACATGTTTCAGTAAACCCACTCGCACCTGGTGGAGGTTGCTGCCAAAGGCGTACTCCAGGTTGCTGAGATGGAACTGGAGCACCTGCCCCTCAAGCTCGCTGAACTGGATGCCAGACTCCTTGATGAAGGCTTTGTAGATCTCTTCTATCTTCTCTGCAGTGAGAAGGGACCAAAACAGAAACATGGCTTTAACGGGATTCCCTAATCCCTTACCCTTTGCTTTTGATCTTCTTCACCCAGCAAAACCCAAAACTTCTGAAGTCTCTTCCCAAGTAAACTCGGGGGAAAAAGATCTCGATCAGGTTGACAACTCGTAGGAAGCGAAAGCTCATCCTAACCGGAAAGAAAGGTATGCAGGTTCCATATCTGCAGAAATGTCTTGTTTCTTAGTTGAAAACCGTTTCCTCTTTTGCTCAAGATATAGAGAAAGTAGCCCCCCACACACATGTACATATAGAGGATTACCATTCCCTTTCTAGTCCCATGCCATCACCTTAAAGTCAATTCTTACATCTCACCTCCACTAAGAGACCTCTAGGCAGACTAACTACTGGCTACAATTTCTCCCAAACAAGACCATTCCCTTATGGATTTTATCATGTCAGCCCTCTGTCTCAGTATCTTCAATTACTGGTTTCCTACTGCCTAGGTAAATTTCCTAAGCTATAGCTACAACCTACCCACCTACAGGCTCTGAGGCACTACTGCTGAATCTTTTCCTGGGAAATTCCAACCCTGCAGGGTCTACTACTCTAGCTGTGTTATAAGAATGCTCTCCCCCTACCCTATTCTATCCATCCTTCACAGGCCAGCATCACCCTGCTGCTGCAAGCCTCCAAACTCTCTCCCTGTCAGCAACCCCAGCATGTATCTCTCCCATTCAAGTGAACGTGGTAACTATACAGACACAGCCCTGTGATATCATTCCCATTGCTGTCTTAGATCCTTTGTGGGGGGGGGGGGCCTCTGGGAAGTGGGAGATGATTCCAGCCTCGTGTCTGACTAATTGGAAGCGTCCTTACACAGGTTACTTCTTTATAACTTTTCCAGCGATGATGACCATCCAACACATACATCACAGACTCCAAGATTCCATAAAGTATCATGCACTTGCCTGATGACTAGAGACAGAACTGAGTATCAGTTAACTTTTTTTCCACAGCTCAAGGGTCTCACGAAAATTTTCAATTCTTACACTAGACTGTAACATTTGGATGTCCAAGGGACTTCTAGATTTATGCCACACATTTGCTCCTAGATCAAGTTGTGGCCCTTTTAGTATCTTTTGTACCCCTTCCTGCTTCTTGATATGCAACTTCTACTTTCCTGTTGGTTTTGGGGAGGGAGAAAAACCAATATTGCTAGAATAGTATATAAAATTAAGTATAAACAGCCCTTAATGTGATTTTTTTATGCAAATAATTTTTAAAAGCTTTAGCACCTAGACTTTGTGAAATGAAACCTAGTCTCTTAGTATTTGTATTTGAGTTTCCCCAACTTCATGTTAATGAGATCTTAGAGGATGAAATACTAGTATGATGAAATAAGTACACAGTAAGTACTGCTGAGCATCCCTTTTAACTTTAATATAAGGCCTAGGCAAGAAATATCATTACATTTTTTATTTGATGACTGAGAGAAATGTAAAGAAAACCCCTGCCAGCGACTATCACTTAGGTGCAAAACACTAACCAAATTCTGAGAATATCCTGCTAGTCAGTGTAGACACTGCTCTCAACTACAGAAAATTTAAACAACCCATCAACTGGTCTGGAGACTACGACCTTTGATTAAATGATTCCTGGTGACTAGAGTATATTTGTTATGGTGTGTCAGTCAGCTTTAATGAGAGTGATAACAGTGTGGGTCAAGTCTCTTAGAGGATGGCTTGAGGCAGCTGAGGAGGAAGGGAAGGAGAAAGAGTCCCCGCTACTGAGAGGTTTACCCCAAACAGATGAAGTGTGTATCAGTCTGAAGAATTCAGAACACTTGCAAAGAAACATACAGTTGAAGCAAATTAACATCTTGCAAATTAAGCTCAAATGTTCACACTTCAAAACACTCCAACATGCCTCCACGAACTATAAATGAATATATCCAGGTCGCAAAACTGTAGGTTACATAACTATTAATTTAAAAAGGAATAGCAGCAAAATTTCAGCTGACACCTATAATGAGTCATTGGCAATCAAGTTTTCTAAATAGTCGTGGTTTATAGTGTACATTTAAGTACCAAAGCCAAAGATTCTGAATTAAAGTTCTCTAATTGTAAGTTCTTGCATTCTTAAAATACACTGAAAAAACCTCAACCAACCATCCAACAAAAAGAGAAGAAATCCTGACATGTATAAACCCTTATCTAGAAAAGACATGTGATGACTTACACAGTGCTTACCATGTTTCCTTAAAGGGGAGCTTCTCTGGGAGATTTAAAATTAGACATTTAGATAATTTTGCCAAATTATCTACTACTGTGTAAAGTTAAGGTCTGTCTGTGTGCACGTGCAACACAAGCACCTATGTCACCTGAGGCCATTCCCTCCCCCTAAGGAATAGTTTGGAGAATTCATCAGTCCCAAGGGAATGTTCACAGACTATGCCTGCAGCAGACATCCACCCTGGTGAATACACGATCCTACTGCTGATGAAGGTCAGGTTAGAATGCAACGGAGATGGAACAATCAGAACACCATTCTCCCCATACCTCCTAAAGGAACATCTTGGAGCTGAGTCTTATCCTTCCTCCACTCAGAGACAACATCCAAGAGAGCATTAAAATGAAAATCCATGCGCTTGTCAATAGTGGGGTCAGTTATTCTTCCACCTTCCTGAATTAAGTCACATCTTTCTCCAAATTTATGCATGCTGATGCCAAGCTTCAAAAGAATAAGAAGGTGAAAATAATTTTCCCTGGAAAAAATATTTTACAGGTTCTAAGCTGAAATTAGACAGAGCTCTCATGGAGAAAGGGGTCTATTACCTCTCAAAAATAAAGCTAAATGTGCTTCATGGGGAATGGCAGCAAAGTTAGGCAGTGAAAAAAATTGCACAAAATCTAGAAGAACTTATTTTATGAGATTATGAGATGGCAGCAACGGTTTATATGCCATGTCCTCTAACTTTTTGGCTAACGTTTCAGATGATAGGCGCTTGCCTATCCTTGTTCTAACAGTCTGTCTCCTCCATGGACGCTCATGTAAATGAACACACAAACACACAACCACCCACAGAAGTTGAAATTGAATTCACCATCAATAAATGTTTTGGAAAAAGGCTTGGGCCTACCAGGTCCCTCAAAGAAAGTATGTGTAAGGTTGCCAGATAAAAGATAGGCTTCCCAGTTAAATTTGACTTTCAGATAAATAATATACACATTTTGAAGTATAAGTATGTCCCAAATATTGCATGCAAAATATCCCATGTACCATATTTTGTCATGTATAATGCACTCTGGTGTATAAAGCACACCCATGTTCTTGGCCCAAATTTTCAAAGAAAAAAAAACTTTTGTTTTAATTTTTTAATTCAAATTTTTATTTCTTTGTATTTAGCTATTTGCTTCTTATATTACAAAGGAATTTTAGCATTTAGTTTTTTGTATTTTTTTTTTTTTTTTTTGAGACAAAGTATCACTCTGGCACCCTGGATAGAGTGCCATTGCATCATAGCTCAGAGCAACCTCAAACTCTTGGGCTCAAGTGATCCTCCTGCCTCAGCCTCCCAAGTAGCTGGGACTATAGGCGCCCACCACAATGCCACCTATTTTTTTTAAGAGACAGGGGTCTCACAATTGCTTACACTGATCTCAAACTCCTGAGCTCAGGCAATCCACTTGCCTCAGCCGCCCAGGGTTCTAGGATTGCAGGTGTGAGCCATCACGCCTGGCCCAAGCATTTAGTTTTTAACATAAAGTTACACTTTTAATATATAAGCATAAATAAAAGAATTTAAAATGTTTATATGGACTCAGAATTAGTACCATCCATGTATAAGAAGCATCCTTATTTTTTCCTCAAAAATTCGGGGGAAAAAGGTGTGCATTATACAGCAAAATATGGTAATACCTGGTATACACTTACACCAAAAAAATTTATCTTAAAGTCAAACTTAAATAAGACTCCTGAATCTTTATTCGCTAAATCCGCCAACTCTAAAACTATGAGCTAATCAAGTGGTCTGCAAGTAGCATACAAATAAAATTAAAAAATTAAAGATCTTAAGAAAAGGGAAAAAACACTTTATATCCTCTAGTTTCACCTTCTCAGAAAGGCAGAAGTATAATTGATCTTATTTATTTTGCAGAAGGGAGTGTTTTATGTTACCTACTTTTGAAACTTATAAATACTACACACAAGAAAATTGAAACAGGTTTTCTTTTCTTTATCTACAACACAAATCTTAAAGAAACTCACTTGCTCACACATTAGTGCTACCGGATTGTTAATACAGCCATTGACAATCTGGGGTCCCCTTCCCACTGTGACACCTTTAAAAGATTTATCATCCCATACTCGGCCTCCAATTCTGTCTTTGGCTTCCAGGACAGTCACCTAAAAAGATAATCGGGGAAGCTAAGAGTCATATCAGACACAGTATGACAGAAATACAGAATGACACTGTTAAATAACCTCTATATTTAGTTAATTTATTCTATTTCTACAGTAACCACTTCAAAAAGCAAGCAGTATGAACAGAAGCCAAAATAGATGTCCAAAACAATACAGATTCTAACAAGGAGTAACTCAGCAGTCTATTGGAGGAAGTCCTCAACTGTTTCCTCTCAAATCTGATAAAAAGATTTAATGAACAAATGAAATATACTCTGAAAGCTTTTGTAGAATAGTATCCCTTAAGTTTAAAAGCATCATTAAAAACTAAGTTTAAAAGGTTATTTTTTTCCTCTTTGAAATGTCTATGTATGTAGCAAAATACCTTTAGCATTATAAATAAACCTTTACTTCCTAAGATATGACTTTTTTTTCTTTTTGGAAGACAGAGTCTGACTATGTTGCCCTTAGTAAAGTACTGTGCCATCACAACTCACAGCAATCTCAAACTCCAGGGCTCAAGCAATTCTCCTGCCTCAGCCACCCAAGCAGCTGAGACTACGGGCGCTGCCCAGCTATTTTTTGGTTGCAGTTGTCACTGTTGTTTAGCAGGCCCAGGCCAGGCTGGAACCTACCAGCCTCGGTGCATGTGGCTGGTGCCCTACCCACTGAGCCATGGGCACCGCCCAACTATTTTTTTAAAAAAATAAGGTATGCCCTTCTATGTAAGTCTGACCTCACAGGCTGGGCCTATCCAGATTGGTCCCACATCCAGACTATTTCATCTCCTCCAACTCCAAATTTCTTTTCTTTCTTTTTTTAAAACAGGTTCTCACTCTATCATTTAGGCTGTAGTGCAGTCGCATTATTACAGCTCAAGGTAGTCACAAACTCCTGGGCTCAAGTGATCGTCTCACATCAGCCTCTGGAGTAGCTGGGATGTCTCTAAATTTCTAATGTTAGAGGCACTGCTGAGTGGAAAGGCAGTGTCTTATCTGTAGCCTTGGGATTCAAAGTACCACATGTCCCTGAGTTGCATTAATTGAAAATGTGAGTTCCATGCATTGCAATTTCCGAATTCCTAAAAGCACTTCTTCCTTGCTCCAGAAGAGCTCCTATCTCTCAGGTTACTCAGAGGAATCTCTTTCCGAACCACAAGGAGGGTAGTCCCCTGGGCTTTTCTCTCACTTAGGGAGAATGAGAGGAAAGTAACAGAGTCCTCTGAATGTTCTAAAACCTAATTCTTTACTTTCTCTAAGTAGGAAACTTACAGCTCATGGTTCTACCTCCCTACTCTCTTTCTCTGACTTCAATTTTATATAGACCCACTCCTTTCTAGTTTTCTTTCTCATATAAGAGGAAGGCTGAACATTAAAGACAGTCTCCTAGACTTTGTATATAATCTTCTCTGTAATATAATCTGGAGGTCTCCCATGTAAAACACAAACTAACAAAAGACTTTGGCCCTAACATCTAAAGCTGAAATGATCAATTAAAACACTTTCTAGCACAATACCACACACAAAATATTTCAAAATGCAAACACATGTCCTATAATTCCAACTCAAGTCTTCTGTTTTGCTAACAATATAATGTAATCCAAAGTCTGGGTCTTCCATTCAACAAAGAGAAAACCTCTCTTAGGCATAGGTATTGAAAACTTTTCTTATTTCCATAAATTTCCCCACAGAGAAGTTAAAAAGTATGTTTCTTTAAGCCAGAGGAAGAATAGAGAAAAAGACTAATTCAATTCTACCAAATTAATTTACAATTTTGGTTTACTAAAAACTGAAGTTCTTGCAAATAAGTTTTTAAAAAGAAGAAAGGTGGAGGTTGGGCACAGGGGGTTCACACCTGTAATCCTAGCACTCTGGGAAGCCAAGGCAGATAGATTGCCTGAGCTCAGAGGTTTGAGACCAACCTGAACAAGAGCGAGACCCCATCTCTAAAAATAGCCAGACACTGTGGTGGGTGCCTATAGTCCCAGCTACTTGGGAGGCTGAGGCAAGAGAATTACTTGAGCCCAAGAGTTTGAGGTTGCTGTGAGGTGTGACACCACAGCACTCTACCAAGGGTGACAAAGTATGATTCTGTCTCAAAAAAAAAAAAACACGGAAGAAATGTGTTAGACTTAAAAAAAGAAAAATCACAGAAATCTATGGCATAGTTAATCTGAATGAATTTAACTGAAATTAAATACTGAATCACACGTTTTTTTCATCAGTCTCTATTTTGGCTAATTTGAACAACTGGAATAAGGTAAAAGTTTAACCTTTTCCTACTCTGGGGAAGCAAGCCACCTTAAAATATGTATAGTACTCACCCACTTAATTCTATCTCAATCTATGCATTAATTAGTGCAATCTTGCTTCCAAAAGCACAGGTTTTATTTTCCAGAATAAGACTTAATGGGTGTCTCTGACTTGCATAAAAAAATTTAACTGGATATTTCAGGTACTTTTAGAAGAAAGGATGAATTTCTATGCTACTATTTGTTGCCTTAAGGTACTGCAGAAACTAGGGCTTTTTTCTGTTACCTCTTTTATGTTAATAATGTCAATTTCTGCTTTAACACTAAGTCAGAATTTCTTCCAATCTTCTCATAGTCTAAAACTTTCTTCAAAGCTGTGGGAATTTCCTTTACCTTTGTATCAAATCAATTTTGAATTTTGTAACTTTACTAGAATCTAAAGATATAATGTATTTGGCATTTTTCACTAAAAATAATGACTGGTTTCTTTTTCCTTGAGACAGCATCTGAAGCTGTGACCCTGGGTAGAGTGCTGTGGTGTCATAGCTCATAGCAACCTCAAACTCTTGGACTCAAGCTATCTTCTTGCCTCAGTTTTCCTATTTTTCATGGAGATGGGAACTCATTTTTGGTCAGGCCAGTCTCAAACTCGTGAGCTCAAGCAACCCACCTGCCTAAGCCTCCCAGAGTGCTAGGATTACAGGCGTGAGCCGCCAACCCTGGCCCTTTTTTCTTTTAAAAGAGAAAAGGTCTTATCTCTCACCCAGTCTGGAGTACAGTGGTACAATCACAGCTCACTGCAGCCTTAAATGCAAGCAATCCTCCTGGCTGCAGCCATCTGACTAACTGGGATCACAGGTGCAAGCCACCACACCCAGCTAGAAAGTGGTAAGCCTTAGAAAAGTTGGACCAAAACAGCCAACCATCTGTTTCTAACTTAATCCAAAAAGTCCTACCTTAATTCCAAAGTTATGCAGTTGCCTAGCAGCTGCTAATCCTGCTGGACCAGCCCCAACAATGATGACTGATTTCTAGAAAAGAAATAAAATTCCAATTAGAGTAATAACAACACACTGTTTTAGTTGCTCTGGAACTGCCAACCAATGTTAGTATATCTCCATTTCTTTAATATCCTTAGTTATTTCCTAAAGACATGATGGTATTTGTGTTAAGACTTGTGGCACCTTTTTTTTCTATAGTCTGAGAAAACAGTACTTGATATTATCCTTTTGGGAGAGACACATTTCCTGATTATGAGTTTTACGGTGATTATGGGACTTCTACTAGTATTATAAACGGGAACAGACTAGTGTTTGCTTGCCCAGACCAACGGCAGTGCTATCATGAAAGCTACAGTCACCTACATTGTGGTAGTCTTTAGGGAGAAGATAGTGGTCGGCTCCCACGCTGAGAACTCCAGTGTTGATGAGACCTTTTCTTGTCATAAAATAAAGTATCCTTTCTACCTCCTGAACACATCGAATACGCACGAGACCCCGGACAATGATGTGAGGAATACATTTCTGAGGAGTAAGAGCTTCCTGTGTGTGGAAATGAAAACAAACTGTTTAAAAAAAAAACCTCAAGCAACTCAACTCAATAGCAAAAATACAAATAACTCAATTAAAACATGGGCAAAGGATCTTAATAGACATTTCTCAAAAGATGACAAAAGGCCAACAGTCATCCCTCAATATCCATGAGGGACTGGTTCCAGACTCTCCCAGGAGTCCCTTACATAAAATGGCATCATATTTACACCTACATAGATCTTCCCATATACTTTAAGTCATCTCTAGATTATTTACAATACTTAATAGAATGTAAATGCTATATAGTCATTGTACATGTGTATTGTATAGGAAATGACAAGAAAGGCTGTACACAGTCAGTGCAGACAACAACCCATTTTTTCCCCAAATATTTGAGATGTGGACCCCACAAGTACCAAGGGTCAAGTATATCTGAAAAAATGCTCAACATCATTAACTACCAGGCAAAGGCAAATCAAAGCCACAGTGAGATATCACTTTATACCTATTAAAATAGCTATTATCAAAAAGACAAAATGTAACAAGTGTTGGGAGAGAAAAGAACCTTTGTACACTATTGGTGGGAGTGGACATTAGTATGGCCATTATGGAAAACAGTATGGAGATTCCGCAAAAAAAATAAAAGTAGAACCACTGTAAGATCCAGCAACTCCACTGCTAGGTATATATTCAAAGGAAATGAAATTAGAGTGTGAAAGAGACATCTGCATTCCCATGTTCTTTTTTTTTTTGAGAGAAAGTCTCACTATGTTGCCCTCGGTAGAGTGCCATGATGTCACAGCTCACAGCAACTTCTAACTCTTGGGCTTAAGAGATTCTCTTGCCTCAGCCTCCCAAGTAGCTGAGACTACAGGTGCCCACCACAATGCCCAGTTATTTTCTTGTTGCAGTTGTCATTGCTGTTTAGCTGGCCTGGGCCAGGCTTGAACTGGCCAACCTTGGTGCATGTGGCCAGCACTCTAACCAGTGAGCTACGGGCAAAGCCTTGCACTCCTATGTTCACTGCAGCATTATTTTCAAGAGCCAAGACATCAACCATACATAGTATGCTATATACATAATAGACTATTCAGCCTTTAAAAAAAACCTGTCATTTGTAACAACATGGATGAGCCTAGAAGACATTCTGTTAACTGAAATAAACCTGACACAGAAAAACAAACACTACACGCTCTCACTCATACATGGAATCTAAAAAACAGTCAAACTCACAGAAGCATACACTGGAATGGTGTTGTCAAGGCTTGGAGCAGGTATGGAATGATGTTGGTTGAAGGACATAAAATTTAAGTTTAGACGGGGAATAATTTCAAGATATCTATTGTAGAAATGGTGACTATAGTTAATAACAATATATTGGGCTGGGTGCAGTGGCTGATGCTTATAATATGGGGTGGGTGGATTGCTTGAGCTCAGGAGTTTGAGACAAACCTGAGCAAGAGTAAGACCCTATCTCTACTAAAAATACAAAAACTAGCCAAGTGTCGTGGTGGGCACCTATAGTCCCAGCTATTGGAGGCTGAGGCAAGAGGATCTGCTTGAGCCCAAGAGTTTGAGGTTTCTGTGAGCTAAGACATCATGGTACTCTACCAAGGGTGAAAAGTGAGACTGTCGGCTCGGTGCCTGTGGCTCAAGCGGCTAAGGTGCCAGCCACATACACCTAAGGTGGTGGGTTCGAATCCCCAGCCCGGACCCGCCAAAACAACAATGATGGCTGCAACCAAAAAATGGCCAGGCATTGTGACGGAAGCCTGTAGTCCCAGCTACTTGGGAGGCTGAGGCAGGAGACTCGCTTGAGCCCAGGAGTTGGAGGTTGCTGTGAGCATGATGCCATGGCACTCTACCCAGGGGGATAGCTTGAGGCTCTGTCTCAAAAAAAAAAGAAAAGTGAGACTGTCTCAAAACAAACAAGTGAACAACAAAACCAATGTATTGTATACTTAAAAATTACTGAGAGATTTTAAGTGTTCTCACCAAGAAATGATAAGCATAGAAGGTCATGTGTATTAATTAGCTTGATTTAGCCATTCCACAATGTATACATATTTCCGTATTTCAAAATATCATGTACACCATAAATAAAAGTCTCTTGGTTCCTCAAAAAGTTAAACATAAAATTACCATGTAATCCAGTAATTCCACTGCTGGTTATATACCCTTAAGAACTGAAAATAAGTATTCAAACAAAATGTTCATTGCAGCAATATTCAAATAGCCAAAAGGAGGAAACAATCCAAATGTCCATCAATGGATGAACGTATAAACAAAATGTGATACATCCACACAATGGGATAGTATTTAGCTATAAAAGTGAATGAAGTTCTGACACACACTATGATATGGATAAACCCTGAAAATACTATGCTAAGTGAAGGAACCATTCATAAAAGGCCACATGTGATTCCATTTACTGAAAATATCCCAAATAGGCAAATCTATAGAGAAAGTAGATGAATGGTTGCCAGGGGATAGGAGTAGGGGGAAAGAAGTGACTGCTTGGTGGATAGGGGGTTTCCTTTCGAACAATGACAAATTCTGAAACCAGATAGTGGCAATGACTGTATAGTACTGTATATGTAACTAACGCCACTGAATTGTACATTTACCATGGTTGAAATGGTAAATATGATAAATTTTATGTTATGTGTATTTTACCACAATAAAAAAACTCTCAGGGAAACTCAAATATATCATTTATCACTAAGATAAGAAGAACAAAGGAAGGTTTGTACAATGGAAGAAAAAGAAGAAAGGGACAAAAGGAGGACACAGCAATTTATACTTTTACTCATGAGTTTGCCCTCACCAAGACTGAGTGCTGCAAGAAGTGTGGGGCACAGCCTATCACACTCTCGACAAAGGCCCCCACAGAAAACCAGGCTGCTGTTTGTACCAGCAGCAGGAAAAACGGGAGTCTCATGACTGATAAAATGGGAGGGGACTGATTTAAGAACATGAAGGGGGAAAAAATGCTGTCTTTCTCTGCTGACCCACCTTTGCCAAGGCCTTGGCCTGTTTCAGAGACTCAAGTGTAATGAAGCCACGGCTTCAGGCCAGTGTCAGGAAATCAGAACAGGCACCAAGGGGCTCCCCCCACCCCAACCCTCCCCTGTATTCCTGCCACCAAGCCCCAGCTCCACAAGAGCCTAATCAAACACAGGCAGATGACCACACATCAGAAGCATTCAAGAAACAACACTTATAACCATTGGCTTTGGACTGCTGCAGAAGAGAATAAGTTGGTTTGTATTCATGAAGTATTAAAAAAAAAGTAAAGGTCTTTGAATTTTTTTAAAGTAGATCTATGTCTTTCCACTACAGTATTAAGTATACACAATCAATTTTAGCGTCTTATTAAAAACTAAAACAGATTCAGATGGACAAGTTCGAGGCTTTTTCTTTAAAGCTCTTCCCTATAAAGGTCAAATTTCAATGAAGAAAAACAAAACCAAGGCTGTTTCAGAGAAGTATGTCTGTCTTTATAACTTATTTATAGAAATTCTGACCACAATTTTGCTCAATTCAGTAAATGTTTATTGAGCCCCGACTTCAAGTCTGCTGGGCAAAAATGAGTATTTCTACCTTGCCCAACCTGCTCACCTGCATGGAATTCATATAATTGCATTAACAGCCATAAATTAATCAGGTCATCTCATCTAATACCAAACTCTAATCCACTGAAATATCAGGGAGAAATTGGACTATTTTCTTTAATCAAGGCTACTTTTACAATCTTGCACAACATTCTGCATTCAGCAGTGACTCAACTGCTGAAGAAATTAATAAATCAGAAAAATCCAAGGGGTTAAGACTTTTGTTTTTAAGGGAAAAAAAAAAAGGCAACTCAGTGCCCACCCATAGCACAGTGGCTACGGTGCTAACCACATGCACTGAGGCTGGCAGGTTCAAACCCGGACCAGGCCAGCTAAACAACAATGACAAATACAACAAAAAAAATAGCCGGGCATTGTGGCAGGTGCCTATAGTCCCAGCTATTTGGGAGGCTGAGGCAAGAGAATCACTTAAGCCCAAGAGTTT
>NW_003852421.1:14380959-14382785 GCF_000181295.1 Otolemur garnettii | reverse complement strand
AGCCCGCCAAAACAACAATGATGGCTGCAACCAAAAAATAGCTGGGCATTGTGGCAGGCGCCTGTAGTCCCAGCTACTTGGAAGGCAGAGGCAGGAGACTCGCTTGAGCCCAGGAGTTGGAGGTTGCTGTGAGCTGTGATGCCACCGCACTCTACCCAGGGGGATAGCTTGAGGTTCTGTCTCAAAAAGAAAGATGGAGACTTTACGTCCTTCATGTTCACATGGATGGAGCTGTAAAATGTTCTTCTTAGCAAAGTATCACAAGAGTGGAAGAAAAAGTATCCAGTGTATACACTCCTATTATGCAATTAATTTATACCTTTTATATGAAAGCTATAACCAAATAGCCTAAGAATATGGGGAAGGGGGAGGGAGAAGGGAGGGGGGAATGGGTGGAGGGAGGGGGATTGGAGGGATCACATCTGAGGTTTATCTTACACGGGTACAAGTGAATCTTTCTAAGAGTAGAATATGAACATTTTAACACAATAACTAAGAAAATGACATGAAGGCTATGTTAACCAGTTTGATGGAACTGTTTCAAATTGTATGTGAAAACACCACACTGTACCCCAGAAGTACATTAATATACATAGTTAACATTCAATAAAAAAAAAAAACTGATTATGAGAGGCAGACTTTCATAATTAGTGAAATAACAATGAAAAAAAAGATATTTGCATGTTACAAATCTCACAAAGCCTTGGTAACTAGGATCTACAGAGAACTCAAATTAACCAACAAAAATAGAACAATCCCATCTATCACTGGGCAAGAGACATGAACAGAACCTTCTCTGAGGAAGACAGATGAATGACTAATGAACATAAGAAGAAATGCTCATGGTCTCAAATCATCAGAGAAATGCAAATCAAAACCACCGAGATATCACTCAACCCCAGTGAGAACAGCCCATATCACGAAGTCCCAAAGTTGCAGATGCTGGCATGGATGTGGAGAGACGGGAACACTTTCACATAGTTGGTGGGACTGCAAACTAATATAGCCTCTATGGAAAGAAGTATGGAGAATCCTCAAATAACTCAAAGTAGACACCCCAATTGATCCTGTAATCCCCTTACTAGGCACCAACCTAGAAGAAAAAAATCGTACTATCATAAAAACATCTGCACTAGATTGTTTACTGCAGCTCAATTTACAATTGCAAAGATGTGGAAACAACCTAAATGCCCAACCCAGGAATGGTTTAACAAACTGTGGTATATGTATACATGGGATACTATTTAGCCCTAAGATGGAGCCTTTACATCTTTTGTATTACCCTGGACGGAGTTGAAATACATTCTCCACAGTAAAGCATCAGAAGAATGGAAAACCAAATATCCAACATACTCAATACTAAAATGAAGCCAGCAGACAATCTAACATGCCCACAGAAGAGAAAAATTCAATTCAATTCAAGTTGGGGGGGAGAGGGAATGGGGGACAGAAGGACAGAGGGGAGGAGATTAGTGTGTACCCACTTAATGGGCACAATTTAAAGGCATATGGCACACCTTTTGGATACAGGACACAACTATAAGAGGGACTCCATCTAACAAATATGGTAACCTAGTTGTTTGTACCCTCATGTTAGCCTGAAATTTAAAGAAAAGTTTATAATTCAATCGTTGATTTTTCTTTTTACCTCCCAGAATTGCTACTGGAACTCTTTGAACCAACTTTTGAACCTTATACGCACTCAGTAAAGAGTCAGCATTCTGGCTCAGCGCCTGTGGCTCAACCGGCTAAGGCGCCAGCCACGTACACCTAAGGTGGCGGGTTCGAATCCCTAGCCCGGACCCGCCAAAACAACAATGACGGCT
>NW_003852421.1:14371307-14380909 GCF_000181295.1 Otolemur garnettii | reverse complement strand
GGTCCCAGCTACTTGGGAGGCGGAGGCAGGAGACTCGCTTGAGCCCAGGAGTTGGAGGTTGCTGTGAGCTGTAATGCCACGGCACTCTGCTCAGGGGGACAGCTTGAGGCTCTGCCCCCCCCCAAAAAAAAAAAAAGAGTCAGCATTCTGATTCTATATAGTCTAAAGTGGTGGTTCTCAACAAGGGTTGACTCTACGTCTATTTGTAAATTCGTAGAGATGTATCTGGGTGTGGCTACACAACTTGCAGTGCATAGCACAGCCTCCACCACAAAGAATTATCTGTTCAAAAGGTTAAAAGTGCCAACATTGAGAACCCGGGATCTAAAGGTTCCAACTCTGGATAAAGCAGCTCCTCTGTTTCAACAAAGTACTCTACCCATGTGCTGTTCCCTAACACACTCTTACTTACTTTGCAGTTAGTATACCACAGTGCAAGGATGAGGTTTCTCAAAGCCAGGTACATGGTGGGGTCTCGTGAATACTCTGGAAATTCGTAGAGCTCGTCCAGTTCCATCACATCTGGCCTCACGCAGAGGGCTTTGCCACACTCATTAGGTTGGTAAAAGGGCTGGAAGTACCGGTTCATTCCTGGAACTGACAGGTGACACAAATGAACTTCTACAAGCTGTGACTTCCAAATCAAGAATCAAAGAGAAAAAACAACCAAAAAGGATAGCCTAGACAAAACCCACACTCCATCCTAGTAAAATATCTCTGCTTCCTCCATCCAAGTTGGTCAAATATATACAAATACAATATTTTTTTCCCATTTCTTTGCAAGTTGTTCACAACTTTAGTTTCGGTGGTACACAAGAATTGTTTTAAATTTTTCATTGTAGAAAAAAGTACCATAACATTTACTATTCTAACCATTTTTAAGTGTATAGTTTAATATTAAGAATATTCAAATTGCTATGCAACAGATCCCTCAAAATTTTTCATCTTGTAAGAATGAAACTCTATACCCACTGAATACCAACTTTCCATGAGATATATTTTAAAAGTTAACTTTTATGGCACTTTTTCTGATTATAAGAAAGGTTCACAGAAGTAAATAACAATCACTAACCCCTGATTATGTCTGAGTGGAGGGATTATCTTTAGAGGAATACTCTACCTTTATTTCTGTTTCTATAAATAGAGAATTCTATTATATATCTATAATGCATTAAATATTAATATAATAGATATTTGTAAAGATGGGAAAATTGCAGTGAAAGTACTGTTTTCTGGAGTTTCACTTTGTTGCCCTGGGTAGAGTGCCATGGCATCATTTCTAATAGCAACCTCCAACTCTTGGGCTCAAGCGATCCCCTTGCCTCAGTTTTTTTTTCCCATTTTTAGTAAAGACGGGGTCTCACTCTTGCTCACGCTGGTCTCAAACTCATGAGCGTAAGCAATCCGCTGACCTCAGCCTCCCAGTGTGCTAGAATTACAGGCATGAGCCACTGCACCTGGCCATCTAACCTGCTTTTTAAAATTTACAAAATCATTTTCCCATGTCACCAAATACGGTTTCAATGGCCATATGTCTTCTTACTATTTAACCATTCCCCTATTGCTAGGCATTTAAATTTTATTCAATTATTTCACTATTATAAACAATACCAAAACAAATTCCTTTATACATAAATCTGTAGATTTGCTTTATTTATTTAAGACAAATTTCCAGAAATACCACTGCTGGGTCAAAGAGTGTTAAACCTCTATTTTAAGGTTTTTTTTTTCTTTTCTTTTTTTTTTTTTTTGGAGACAGGAGCCTCAAGCTGTCCCCCTGGGCAGAGTGCCATGGCATCTCAGCTCACAGCAACCTCCAACTCCTGGGCTCAAGCGAGTCTCCTGCCTCCGCCTCCCAAGTAGCTGGGACTACAGGCACCCACCACAACGCCCGGCTATTTTTTTGGTTGCAAACGTCGTTGTTTGGCGGGTCCGGGCGGGGGATTCGAACCTGCCACCTTAGGTGTATGTGGCTGGCGCCTTAGCCAGTTGAGCTATAGGCGCCGAGCCTATTTTAAGGTTTTTGATGCACAGTGCTAAATCATCTTTCGTGAATGTATACTCTAGTATTTGAATGCCTATTTCTTCAATGTACCTTCATTAACTCTGGAAATTGCCACATTAGCTTTGATTTTCACAACTACATTTTAATAGGGCCTAATGTTATTAAAAACATTTAGACAGGGCCATAAGGCAAAAATCTATTTGCCCCATCAAATTCCAGGGGCAAAGATTCTAATGGAGAATTTTAAAGATTCCTTTAAAAGTAAATAGTCAACAGCATGTCTGCCCTGACCTGAGGTTTCAAATTTTTTTGAGAGTAGATCATTTTGCTGGGTTCACCAATGGCATAATTAACAACAGGAAGACTCAAAGAAAAAAGGACTGCTCACATATTCAAAATTATTTCCCAGTAAGTCAGCGTTCATGTTATCATTAAATGAGACAGCTATCCAACTTTCAAATAAACATTCATTAAACACCGTAGGTAACCCATGAATAAGTGCTGCAGGCCCTCCAGATTAGTTAGGAGGAAATTAACCACACACTATACCCAAATGATATGACCGACCCATGGGATGATCTATGAAGCAGTGAGGTGCTTTAGATCACAGGCTGCACACATTTTAAAAAATCTTTTGTATTTTGCTCACCCATCCATTTCTAGGGAGGAGCAGGGAACAGAAAGCAAGGAGTACCAGGAATGGCTCTCACCCAGCACAGAGGGGGCTGCCTTGGAGTGCTCCAGCTTCCCAGGGCTGGCATTGCTGGTGGTGGCAGCAGCACGATTTGTGCTGGTGCAGGAGGGGCTCATGCCAACGCAGTCAGGGTAGTAAGCAGAGAGCAGAGGCGCTGCCACACTGTCTTTCAGCAAAGGAGGTAGGATGAGCATGGAGTACCACCAGTGGTTGGAAACTTCTGACACTCGCTGTGAGGGGCCGAGCAGGAGAAGAGGGACAAAAGCAGACAAGAAGTATACATGCAGTTTCCACCAAGGACAGGATTCTCTTCATTTCATTCATCCTCAGCCCTCTCACTGTGCCTTTTCCCTCTCCATCTTAACAATTCTATGCCAGAGTTTTACACACAGATTTTGAAACAAAAATGGGCGGATGATACCTGGAGAGAATGTTTCTTAGGCAGAATTCTTTCCAAAATATAGCAACAACCTCCCCACAACTCCCACCCACTCAATGCCTAAGTCTTAAAGCTACTGTAGGCCTAGGTGTAAGCCGGAGATGGGAAATATATCTCCTCTTGGTAATCATCTATCATCCAGCCCCCATTTTTACATAGGATTTCAGGACAGTTGAAATTGAGAAACTGAGCATAAAAAATAATTCTTCTAAGTAGTGGTCAAGCATTACTGCTTTAAAGCTTTCAGAGAGAAAAGTACACTGCAACCCTCAAAATAAAATGCCAAATGTAGACTGAACAAAAGAAGCTATTTTTGGTCTTCAAATATGTGATCGTGTTTGAGTTGGTTTAACATATGGAGTCACTGGATCCCAGCACCCACATGATGGCTAGCTATTACAATAAAAATAAAACTTACATGGCTTCTAAAGCAATATTGCCACAAATCCCATGGTAGACAAAAAACCTTTTTTAAGTACAATCTTAAACATATGTTCCAGGAATTCTAAGAATCTGACACAGGGAACCTTGAGCTCAGGGACCTTCCATGCAAATAGTGCTCTCGGCTCCATGCAAATACCATTTGCCATCAAGCAGTAGTTTGCAAACATTAAGTCTATAGGGTAAATCTGGCTTAGAGATGAATTTTGTTTGGTCTTTAGATTTCAGAGTTAAAATGTGGGCAAGCATTTTACAGTTTGCAAGCCCTTATACAGCCTATAAATTACTGCCAGCTGCCTCATACATTCATCTTACTCGCCCAGCTAAGGTATTTGAAGGTATTTGAGTCTATAACCTTTGCTCTTAGGGCTTGTTCTCAGCTTGACTATCCTTGATTAGCCTACACTATCCCAAAAGGGGAGCTCCAACACACAGGTCTGCCTCTACCAACCCCCTTTCTAGCTCAGTCCCAAGGAAAGAGTAGACAGAATTCAGCCCTTACCAGTCTGACTGGACCAAAAGTGGAGGGCAAAAGCTTGGAGCCTTAAAAAACATGAACCTGGCCTTTCCTATTCTCTTCTATTTCCTGGGTCACACAGCAGAGTGGGAAAATTGAGTCAAGACTCAAGAGGGGTCCTGCCATCCTACTTCTTCCTAGTCTTTTTTTTCCCTAGAAGCCCACCTGAGGGTACTTCAAGCCAGCCTCTACACTAGCATAGCAAAAACTCAAAACAGTGACTGGTAAATTAGTATTTGCTCTGCTAGTCACCGTTCCTGGACACCTGGCTATAGTTCTGTCAATAAGCCACCAAAAATCCTACTCTCACATATGTCACTGAAGAAATTATACTTTATGTAATCAATCCATTAGCATATGTAATTAAACACCCAGTGTATTGGATTACTGTTCCCCCAAAATTCATATCTACCTGAAACTCTAAAATGTGACCTGGGAGTTTGGAGGGATTACTTCTGAGGTTTACCTTATAGGGGTACAGGTGAATCTTTCTAAGAGTAGAATGTGAATGTTTTAAAGCAATAACTGAGAAAATGACATGAAGGCTGTGTTGACCAGTTGATGGAAGTATTTCAGATTGCATGTGAAAACCCCACACTGTACCCCAGAAGTGCATTAATGTACATAGTTACCGTTCAATAAAAAAAAGAAAAAAAAAAATAAAATAAAATGTGACCTTACTTGGAAATAAACTCTGTGCTAATGTAATGAGTTAGGTCATCCTGGACTAGAGAGAGCCTGAAATTCACTATGATTGGTTAAGAGAAGAGACAGAGTTAGGGAGACACACAGGGAAAAAGGTCACATGATGATGGAGGCAGAGATCATAGCGGTGTGTCTACAAGCCAAGGAAGCTGAGGACTTGCTGGCAACCACCAGAAGCCAGATGAGGTAGAGGAGGATCCTCTCTGGAGCCTCCAGAGGGAGCACAGCCCCACCAACACCTTAATTTCAGACTTCTGGCCTCCAGAACTACAAAAGAATTTATTTCTGTTGTTTTACATCAACCAGGTTGTGGTAACTTGTTACAGCAGCCCTAGGAAACCAATGCACCCACTCAAAATTTAGAAACCGCTTCAAAATTGATTCTATAATCCACAGGAATTTAAAAAAAAAAAAGAGGGGTAAATAATTATAGCTATAAACCTATTCCTAACTTTATCTTAACTAAACACAAAAATCATTATGTAACTGGCAGATGAATATTCAGGGACTCTCAAATGTTTTTAAGTTCTTATATCCCATGAATATGGCCTCCATGATGAAGTTCATATTTTTCCGGGTGCAAAGCAGTCTCCCTATTAGGGGACAGAAAAATAAGGTACTGCAACCATATTAAAAGTTATTTTTCCTTTCTATAATCTCATCCTTTCTACATTAAATGCAGAAATTATTTGGACCACCGCTTTACTGTGGATATGTTTGAGAGTACATGACAAAATTTTACAATACACAACATATTCTCTACATGTTGGCCATCTCTTTGTGAAATTTTATAATGAAAATTTTGTAAGTAAAGGTACATTTAGCAACAATTTCTCATTTTCCCTATGTATGGTGACTTTAGGGGTGACCTCTGGGACACCTTGTAGAACCTCAAATTCACAATCATAAGTCACTAAAAATCAGAATGACTCAGAATTCTCAGAATTTTAGAAACCCAGAAATCTGATATTTAAAAAATCATTCTCTGAAACAGTCACTGGATCTGGTTACATGGCACATGAACTCTCTCAGCTCAGGTAGCAAAGTTTTATGAAGATGTGAACAGTGAGAAGGCTTTGCCAGCTGGAGGTCCTGCCCACAGACAGGGCAGAGGCTGAGGTCCAGAGTGCTGAGAACACTCCTGCAGCTGAATCTGGGCCAAGACAAGCAAAGTATGGCCCTCTTGTTCTTTTCTTAGAAGGATTCAAGTGGAGAAGAGTTCACAAAGTCATCCTTGAAAAACAAGTATAGCAAGTCTGATCCCTCAAGCAAGGCAGGGGAACAGCGTCTTCCTCTTTATTTCCTTTTAATGTAAAGCAATACCCCTTTACTTTTTTTCTCAAGCTGGGGGGAGGTTGATCATCTACAGTGCTACTATTACTAGCATTTTCATAATATAGTACTTTATATTAAAAAGTCTTTGATCAGCAACCAAATAAAGAGAAACAAACTCTTCAAACTGTTACTGTCATTTACTTATAGTACCTATTAAGGGCACCATGAACCCCAATCCAGAATATGGAGAAATACTCACTAGATCCTCTGGGAGGGAACAATGATCTGAGGTCTCAGGCTGCAAAAAGAAAAGCAAGCTTTCATTAGGTTTACTTATAATAGTCTTCAGTGTTAATTTACCTTCGATAAGATATTCCTTTCCACTTACTAGGCAAAGAACAAAAGTTTGATAAAAGCACTATATAAGTGAGGGTGTGGAGAGACAGGTACTCTCATAAAGATGTTCCTGGTAGAAATATAAAGGAAGATAACAACTATAGATAACAATATGACAAATTCTGGACTTTTTTGAGACAGAGTCCCACTATGTCACCCTCAGTAGAGTGTCTGGCCTCACAGCGCATAGCAACCTCAATCTCTTGGGCTTAAGTGCTTCTCTTGCCCCAGCCTCCCAAGTAGCTGAGACTACAGGCGCCCACCACAATGCCCAGCTATTTTTTTGTTGCAGTTATTATTATTGTTTAGCTGGCCCAGGCCAGGTTCCAACCCGCTTACCTTGGTGTATGTGACCGGCGCCCCTAACCACGGAGGAAGGACGCCGAACCAATAGAAACATTTTAAATGCACAATAATCTGGCATTATCTTGTGTAACCAAAGATAACATATGATACACCCAGCAATTCTAACTCTAATATTTTTCTAGAAAGACCCTTGTTTGCACATACCAACAGAAAAAAAATGTTGAAAGGAGCACTGTTTGTTTCCTAAAAAAAGCTAACGATTCAAAAGTCCATCTACAGTAGAACAGATACATAAGTCATATTTAGTCACTGGCACTTCATAGCAATGAAAATCAACAACCACCACACATTACAACGTGGACACAGCTCACAGACATGAAGCTGAGCAAAAGAAGTCAGACAAAATGATTCCATTTGCATAAAATTCAAAAGCAACCCCCCCCCAATAAAAACCCTATAGTTTTATAAATTAGAAAAGTAGGCAGTTACTCTGCAGAGCTAGGGAATGGAGGCTGTGACTAGAAGCAGACCCAGAGGGCTTCTGAGGGGACTGGTGAGTGTTCCGTGTCTTTTCTGGGTACTTGGTGAAAACCCACTGGGCTGTGCATTTTGATTTGTGTGTTTTCTGTTCAAAGGTTATGTTTCACTAAGAAAAGGTGCCTAAATAAACTCAAGATTAGTGAGTGTGCCATGTGGCCTAGTAATTCTAGTCCTTGGAATCAATTTCAAAGAAATGCTTGCACTTACAGGCCAAGAATGCTCACAGCTTCACTGTATGTAACAGCCCCAAACTAGAAACAGCCATCATGTCCTTGGACACAAACAAAGATCCTCTGAGGCAGATTCACACAAGGTACTGCTACCCAGCAGGGAAAATTAACAAAGTAGATGTTTAGGCATCAACTTGTACGAGACTCAAAAACCTCAATGTTAAGTGAAAAGAACAACTTAGAAAGGAACATAAGTAGTCATGATGTAATTTAGAAACCAGTACAAAATGAGGAGGAACTTACATTGTTTAGGGTTTCAGAAATATGTTACTAACTCTAACAAAAGGCAAGGGAATAATACATACGAAATCAGAAGGCTGTGTACCCCAGCAGAGAAAAGACTGGGAGTAACTATTCAGCAGCACAGTAGGAGGTCCAAAGCATGGACCTGGGAGCTCTGTTCTTAAACTGGGTGGTGGGTACACATGTTTGGCTTTAATTTTGTATTCCTTACATACAAGTTATAAATCTTTTTATATCTGTAAATTATTTAATATAAAACTGTATATACCCTTTAACACAGCATGTTTCCAGGAATTAATCCTACAAATTATACTCAAAACTAGCATAGAGGGTGGCGCCTGTGGCTCAGTGAGTAGGGTGCTGCCCCATATACCAAGGGTGTTGGGTTCAAATCCAGCCCCAGCCACACTGCAACAAAAAAAAAGCCGGGCGTTGTGGCGGGCACCTGTAGTCCTAGCTACTCAGGAGGCTGAGGCAAGAGAATCGCCTACGCCCAGGAGTTGGAGGTTGCTGTGAGCTGTGATGCCACTGTACTCTACTGAGGGCAATAAAAGAAGACTCTGTCTCTTAAAAAAAAAACCTAGCTCAGATACAAATTATTCTTGCAGATCTATTAGACCATCAATAATAGTCTAATAAGCATTTAAAAGTCACCTAAATGACCTTCAGTGGTGCTAAAGTAAGCATGGGACAGTGGACAATTTATTAAACAGTCATTAAGAGAAAGCAAAGATCTCTATGTACTGATATGAAGCATCTTACTTACAACATATTAAACAACAAAGAGCAAGATCCAAAACACAGTGCATAGTTTGCTATCGTTCTTTTTCACATTGTTCCACAAATAAACCTTTCTCGACTTTGTCCCTGACAACAAACTAAGCTGAAAACCAAACAACTCTGGGTCAATAAACATCCTTTAAGTTAATATTTCAAAAGTTCAAGTTACAGCCAAGCACAGTGGCTGATGCCTGCAATCCCAGCACTTTGGGAGGCCAAGGCAGAGAAACACCTAAGGCCAAGTGTTTAGTAAGACCAGCATGGGCAACACAGCAAGACTCTGTCTCTATAAAAACATTTAAAATTAGCCAGGTGTGGTGGCACATGCCTATAGTTCCAGCTGGAAGAGGGGATGATCACTTGAGCCCCTAAGTCCAAGGTTGCAGTGAGCTATGATGGCATCACGCGTTCTAGCCCTGGAGAAAGTATGAGACTCCATCTCTCCCCAATCCCCTCCCCAAAATTCAGGTTATATATAGTAATCAATTCAGACTAGAGCAACAGACTGAAAGGGTCTCAAAGGAAAGTATGCAAGGGATAGTTAAAGAGATTTGGTATCATCCTTAGGAGTTAGAATTTAAGGAAACCAAAAAGCTTCAACTATAAGCTGGAGTGAGAAGACAGAAAAACAATTAAGTATTCAATAACTTAAGAAATTCTCTGAGACCCTCCTGGAAAAAAACATTTAATATTAAAATAGAACCAACCAAGTCAAACCAAAATAATGAACTTAAAAGGAACTAAAAGGAACTAAGAAAAGATAAACTGTAGAGAGTGGTAAATCCACGTAAAGAGAGTAGGGAGACATAGCTATAGAAAATACTTACTATATCTCTGATACACTATACAAAGATCCTAGCCAAACTAAGAGGAAAAGGGAAGGCAGGCTAAAGTGTAATAAAATCTACCTCTTTCTGATTTCAGAGCAGGGTATCAATAAATATCTAACATTGAAACAAGTTTGGTTTTTTTTGTTTTTTTTTTTTTGAGACAGACCCTCAAGCTGTCCCCCTGGGTAGAGTGCCATGGCT
>NW_003852421.1:14366678-14370885 GCF_000181295.1 Otolemur garnettii | reverse complement strand
GGGTCCGGGCTGGGGATTCGAACCCACCACCTTAGGTGTACGTGGCTGGTGCCCTAGCCGGTTGAGCCACAGGCGCCGAGCCCCGAGCCTTGTTTTTTTTTGAGACAGGAGCCTAAGCTGTCCCCCTGGGTAGAGTACCGTGGCATCACAGCTCACAGCAACCTCCAACTCCTAGGCTTAAGTGAGTCTCCTGCCACAGGTGCCTGTCACAACGCCTGGCTATTTTTTGGTTGCAGCCGTCATTGTTGTTTGGCGGGCCTGGGCTGGATTTGAACCCGCCACCTTGGGTGTACTTTCTAACATCTTATTCTCATATTTTCTTACATATTAGAGGTACTTTCAAAAACTAGTATTTCTTGGAATGAAGAAATACTTTTACATTCAGCAATTTTGTTTCACTTTCAGCTTCTTTTTCTTATTTTGAACTGATTTTTTTTTTCTTGAGACAATAGTCTCATTTTGTTTCTCAGCTAGAGTGTGGTGGTACCAGTCTAGCTCACAGCAACCTCAAACTCCTGGGTTGTCAAGCAATCCTCCTGTATCAGCCTCCTGAGTAGCTGGGACTATAGGTGCCCACAATACTGTCCGGCTAATTTTTCTGTTGTTAGTAGACAAGGAATCGATTTGCTCAAGCTGGTCTGGAACTCCTGAGCTCAAGCAATTCTCCTGCCTCAGCTTCTCAGAATGCTAGAATTACAGGCTTGAGTCACAGTGCCTAGTCTTTAAATTGATGTTATATCAAATTTAGCCATTTTACAAAAAACCCAGCATGTATAGTACTACTCCTTAATAGGAAGCTATTTGCCAACCAAGCCTCATCCCTATATATAAACAGGAACATACTTGAATGAATCTCACTCATGGTGATTATTTCACAAAGATGCTTTTAAAAATTCATGCAGTCATCTTTGATCTTTTCTATATTGCTTCAATTTTGAACACTTATCATTTGTCTAGAAACATTCTGAGTTTGAAAACCTTGGAGTTCTTCAACAACTGCTTAAATTGCAGAAAGTGAACAAGACAACAACCAATCAAAGAAAAATTTTAACTTAAAAAAAGGTACATGGATAGCTTGAACAATTCACGGAGATGAAGTCAAAGTTGTACAATTAACAGCAGGTAAAAGAGAAATTATGAATAGTTCCAAATTACAGTTAGTCAAAGCATAGAACAAAATGTAAAAATCATACCTAGTGTTTACTAACAATATTACTATACAACTTATCTGATAGCAACCCTTGGCAGAGGCTCCTGACCAGAGGAAAAAAAACTAGATGGAATCAGACTCTATGAAGCCAAAGGTGGGGAGGTGAGACAAGAAAGAAGTTCAGCAAGCTGTAACTCTAAGGAAGAGCATTCAAGAAAACAAATTACAGGCTCGGTGCCTGTAGCTCAACCGGCTAGGGCGCCAGCCATGTACACCTAAGGTGGTGGGTTCGAATCCCCAGCCCGGACCCGCCAAACAACAATGACAGCGGCAACCAAAAAATAGCCGGGCGTTGTGGCGGGCGCCTGTGGTCCCAGCTACTTGGGAGGTGGAGGCAGGAGACTCGCTTGAGCCCAAGAGTTGGAGGTTGCGGTGAGCTGTAATGCCAGGGCACTCTACCCAGGGGGACAGCTTGAGGCTCTGTCTCAAAAAAAAAAAAAAAAGAAAACAAATTACAAGTACAAAGCCTATAGACTAGAGAACGTGAGATACCTCCCCTAAGCAGGAGGCCTGCCACAGATAGCCTGCGAACAAGCAGGGAACAAAAGACATCTCATTTCACCTCACTGGAGAGCTGCTAAACTCCAAGTCTCTTTCTCCAGGGAAGTCCCACTTACAAACCAAGACACCGCCTCTCAAGGTATAAAATTGAACAGATATTTCCCCCCACAAGTCCAAATTCCCAGTCCATCCTTTCGCCTTGCATGGCGGTCTGAAGTTCTGCCGCCTGTAGAGTACATAATGTTTGGTCTTGTCCTCAGAGATATGGGCATAGTGTGAACCACCAACCATCAGGACAGAATCTATGACTAAAAGGGAAGAAAGTGTGGAAAAAAAGGGACACTTGGCCGGAGAAGGAACAGTCTCCTGGTTATGACTATGCCCAGCCAGTGGTGATGTTAACCCTCAGTTTGGGCTGTGTCTGGCAGGACGGAGTGCAGAACCCCCGGCTCTGAAGGCACCCACAGTGGGAGAGTGGTTGCCCAGTTTGGACTGAGTTTGGCAGACAGGGCTGGTCCCCAGCCCCTGTTGGGCCTGCAAGCAGAGGCTTCCTAGGGGTGTGGACTGAGACCTGAGAGCAAAGGCATGGCCCCTGCTTCCAACCCTTGAGCTCACAGAGCGTGAACCAACACCTGAGGGCTAGGGTGTGGTTGAGGGCTAGGGTGTGGTGTGCTAAGGCTTACCAGGTGAGGACTGAGACCTGTGGGCAGAGTGCAGTGCCCTGACTGTAACAGAGCCTATGAACAGAGGCTTGCCAGGCAGTAGACTGAGACTCGCAGGCAGGGGTGTGGTTCCCTGGCTCCAGCTCTCCAGTTGGTCTAGCAAACAGAGGCTAGCTGGGTGTGGACTGAGACTAGAGGGCAGGGCCCGGTACCCTGACTCCAACAGAGCCTGCGAACAGATGCTTGCCAGGCAGTGAACTGAGACTGGCAGATGGGAGTGTGGATCCCTGGCTCCAATTGTGCTGTGGAGACCCTTGAATCCCTCTGTGCTGAGTAGGATTTGTACCACCTGAGATAATTTAATTGGAACCCGTGTCTAGGCCTGACCACTCAGGGATATTCTGAGGTTGACCTTTGAAGTTCTATACTGGAAAATAACTGAATGGTGGGGTCTGGGCACCACAGCTGCTTGTATCTCTTCATAGTCGAGATTGCAACCTAATACCGTGGTTTCTTAGGATAGGGTAGAGGTTGGCTGATACCAAAACAGAGCTAGCTTGCACTATCTCACCAAGTAGGTCCTCAGAGTCTCTGGCCAAAACTCTGAAAGGGGCCTTTGTAAGGTTGTAGGAGATAAGCCACAATTACAAAGCCTAGCACTTTGGTAAGGGGCTATCTCTACTACCTGGGACCTCCCCAATTCAATCTCACCCTACCAGTTCTAATAAACAAATGGTAGAAAATAAACATGGTGTGGACCCAACAGAAGAACTCTGGCAACGTGAATTACCAGAGTAGATCAAGCTCCCCCAAGAAGTGACAAAGGAGATACAACTGAAGATGCCAAGCACAGACAAATGGCAGAAACTGAATTCAGAATATGGATGGCAAATAAGACAAACAGAATGGAAGAAAAGATAGAAATTGAATTCCACAACTACTCGGGAGGCTGAGGCAAGAGAATTTCCTAAGCCCAAGAGCTGGAGGTTGCTATGAGCTGTGTGATGCCATGGCGCTCTACAGAGGGTGACTCTGTCTCAACAAAAAAAAGAAAGAAAGAAAGAAATTGAATTCCAAAAAGTAGTTCTAAAGTTCTCTCAAGAAATTAATGAATTCAAAGCCCAAGTCAATAAAGATATGGACATAATGAGAAAAGAGCAGAGCTCAAGGAAATGAAAGTTAGTTGAGGAGCTCCAAAATACATTACAATCCCTCAGTAATAGAGTTGATCAGGCAGAAGAAAGGATCTCTGAAACTGAAGACAACGCTTTTGAATGTTCCCAAACACTCAACGAGGCAGACAAATGGAGAGCAAAAACTGATCATTCCCTGAGAGAGTTGTGGGATCACTCCAAAAGATCAAACATTCTTCTTATAGGAATTCCCTAAAGAAGAGGATGGTCCTAAAGGTACAGACGCTCCACTCCAAGACATTCTGGAGGAGAATTTCCCAGGCATTGCAAGAGATACAGAACTTTAGATAACAGACAGTTTCAGAACCCCAGCAAGACTCAATCCAAATTAAGCATTTCCTAGACACACTGTGATTAACTTTGCCAAAGTTAAGACGAAGGAGAAAATTCTGCAAGCAGCCAGATGTAAGAAAAGCATCACCTACAAAGGGAGAAGTATCAGAATAACTGCAGATCTCTCAGCCAAAATGTTTTAAGCCAGAAAAGGATGGTCATCAACATTCAATCTCCTAAAAAAATAACTTCCAGCCTACGATCCTGTATCAAGCTAAACTAAGTTTCATTTGTGATAGGGAAATCAAATACTTTAATGACATAGACATGTTGAAGAAATTTGCCAGCTCGGCGCCTATAGCTCAACC
>NW_003852421.1:14355410-14365053 GCF_000181295.1 Otolemur garnettii | reverse complement strand
AGCTTGAGGCTCTGTCTCAAAAAAAAAAAAAAAAAAAAAGAAAGAAAGAAACTAAATAATCTTAGGCTGAATGATAGCTGGGTCAAAGACAAGATTAAGAAGGAAATCACCAAATTTTGGAACAAAATTATAATGAAGACATAAATTATCAAAACCTGTGGGATACTGCAAAGGCAGTCCTTCGAGGGAAATTTATAGCATCCTAAAGAAGCTCAGCACCTGTGGCTCAAGTAGCTAAGGCACCAGCCACATACACCTAAGGTGGCGGGTTCGAATCCAGCCTGGCCTGCCAAACAACAATGACGACTGCAACCAAAAAATAGCTGGGCGCCTGTGGTCCCAGCTACTTGGGAGGCTGAGGCAGGAGACTCACTTGAGCCCAGGAATTGGAGGTTGCTGTGAGCTTTGATGCCACAGCACTCTACCCAGGGGGACAGCTTGAGGCTCTGTCTCAAAAAAGAAAAAGAAACGATAAAGGAGAAATAACAGACACTTCAAAAATTAAAAAAATCCTCAATGATAACAAAAATCTCTATTCCCAGAAATATGAAAATCTGAAGGAACTGGACCAATACCTGGAAGCACACTGCCTTCCTAGACTCAACCAGAAAGAATTAGAAATCTTAAATAAACCTACATCAATCACTGAAATAGCATCAACAATATAAAAAGTCCAGAACCAGATGGCTTCACATCTGAATTTTACCAAACCTTTCAAGAGAAACTAGTACCTATATTATACAACATTTTCCAAAGCATAAAAAAAGAAGGAATACTTGGCTTCGCACCTGTGGCTCAAGTGGCTAGGGCACCAGCCACATATAACTGAGTTGGCGGGTTCGAATCCAACCTGGGCCCGCCAAACAATGATGGCTGCAACCAAAAATTAGCCAGGTGTTGTGGCAGATGCCTGTAGTCCCAGCCACTTGGGAGGCTGAAGCAAGAGAATCACTTAAGCCCAGGAGTTGGAGATTGCTGTGAGCTGTGATGCCACAGCACACTACCCAAGGTGACAGCTTCAGGCACTATCTCAAAAAAAAGAGGAATACTTCCCAACACATTCTATGAAGTAAATATAACCCTGATACCCAAACCCAGAAAGGATCCAACAAAGAAAGAAAATTATAGACCGGTCACATGAATATGGATGCAAAAATATTCAATAAGATCTTAGCAAACAGAATTTAGCAACACATCAAAAAAAATTATATACCATGACCAAGTTAGTTTTATTCCAGGGTTACAGGGTTGGTTCAACATATGCAAATCTATAAATATAATACATCACCATAAATAAAATAAAGAACAAAGACCATATGATTCTCTCAATTGATGTAGAAAAAGCCTTTGATAATATCCAGCATCCTTTCATGATCAGGCATAGAAGGGACATTTCTTAAACAAATAGAGGCCATCTACAGCAAACCCACAGCCAATATCATATTGAATGATGTAAAACTGAAAACATTTCCACTCAGATCAGGAACGAGGCAAGGATGCCCACTGTCTCCACTGCTATTCAACATAATAATGGAAGTCTTAGCCATCACAATCAGGCAAGAGGTGATCAAAGGTATCCAAATAGGGTCAGAGGAGATCAAACTCTCACTCTTCGCTGATAATATGATCCTATACCTGGAAAATCCCAGGGACTCAACTTAAAACTCATAGAAGTGATCAAGAAATATAGCACCGTCTCAAGATACAAAATCAATACTTACAAGTCAGTAAGTTTTATACATGCCAACAATAGTCAAGCTGAAAATATAGTCAAGGACTCTTATTCCTTTTACAAAAGTACCAAAAAGATGAAATATCTGGGAATTTACCTAACAAAGAGCATGAAAGCTCTCTATAAAGAGAACTATGAAACTCTGAGAAAAGAAATAGCTGAAGATGTTAACAAATGGAAAAATATACCATACTCATGGTTGGGAAGAATCAACATTGTTAAAATGTCCATACTACCCAAAGTAATCTACAGATTTAATGTAATCCCTCTTAAAGCACCACTATATACTTTCAAGAACTTGAAAAAATAGTACTTGATTTTATATGGAATCAAAAAAAGCCTTGAATAGCAAATACATTACTCAGAAATAAGAACAAATCAGGAGGTATCACGTTACCAGACTTCAGGCTATACTATAAATCTATAGTGATCAAAACAGCATGGTACTGGCACAAAAACAGAGCAGTAGATTTATGGAACAGAATAGAGAACCAAGAGATGAACCCAGCTACTTATTGTCATTTGATCTTTGACAAGCCTATCAAAAATATTCAGTGGGGTAAAGACTCCCTATTTAACAAATGGTGCTGGGTAAACTGGTTGGAACCTGTAGAAGAGTGAAACTGGACCCCCACCTTTCACCATTGACAAAAATTGATTCTCACTGGATAAAAAATTTAAACTTAAGACATGAAACTATAAAAATACTAAAAGAGAGTGCAGGAAAAACACTTGAAGAAATTGGCCTGGGAGAATATTTTATGAGGATGACTGCCTCCCCCCACCCTGCCTCAGGCAATTGAAGCAACACCAAAAACACATTACTGGGATCTGATCAAACAAAAAGCTTTTGCACAGCCAAGAGCACAGTAAGTAAAGCAAACAGACAACCTTCAGAATAGGAAAAGATTTTTGTAGGTTATGCTTCTGACAAAGGTCTGATAACTAGAATCTACAGAGAACTCAAACTAATCAATAAGAAAAGAACAAATAACCCCATTTCTTTGTGGGCAAAAGACTTGAACAGAAACTTCTCTGATGAAGACACATGCATGGCCTACAAACATATGAAAAAATGCTCATTATCCTTAATCAGAGAAATGCAAATCAAAACCACTTTGAGATATCATCTAACTCCAGTAAGATTAGCCCACATCACAAAATCCCAAAACTACAGATGTTGGCGTGGATGCAGAGAGAAGAGAACCCTTCTACACTGCTGGTGGGAGTGCAAGCTAATACAACCTTTTTGGAAAGAAGTTTGGAGAACACTGAAGGAACTAAAAGTAGACCTACCGTTCGATCCTATAATTCCTCTACTAGGTATATATCTAGATGATCAAAAATTATTTTACAACAAAGACATTTGCACCAGAATGTTTACTGCAGCCCAATTCATAATTGCCAAGATGTGGAAACAGCCCAAGTGCTCATTGACCCATGAATGGATTAACAAATTGTGGTATATGTACACCATGGAATACTATGCAGCCATAAAAAAGATGGAGACTTCCCATCTTTTATGTTTTCCTGGGTGTAGCTGGAACATATTCTTCTTAGTAAAGTATCTCAAGAATGGTAAAAAAAAAGTATCCAATGTACTCAATAGTACTATGAAATCAATATATAATCACCTACACACTCATATGAAGGGCAAAACATAACTATAGTCCAGAAAGTAGAAGGGAAGGGAGGGTGGATATGAGAGGACAGAGGGTATTTTGGGGGTCCTCACCTAATGTGCATAAGGCAATGATACATTTCAGAACTATTAAGAAATGAGTATAACTGTGATGGATGTGTTACTTAGTTCAATGTAAGCATTTCGCATTGTGTACTGAAGCAGTACCCTGAACCCCATAAATGCATCTATGTACAAAGTTATGATTTAATAAAAAAAAGGAAAAAATAGAAATAAAATAAATAAATAAAATTTCATAAACATGGAGTCATAAAAAAAGAAGTTATCCAAAATCTTTTAAAATAGTTGTTTGACACTAAAAATCATCACATAAATAGGCTAAGTGAAAATGGCTCAAAAGCTAGACTCTATTAAAATTGTTGTGTTGTTTTTTTGACTGCTTGGCTGAACTCTCCTTTAACATTATAATGAAAGCTACTGAAGTCTCCTTTGCATTGAGAAGTAATCAGGGGCACAGGTGCTAGGTTAAGGTCAGTGCAACCTAGGCACTGTTCCTGCCAGCTGGACATGCTGTGCTCTACCTCAAAAGCCCACGGTGTCTTTATTACTCAGATACCTGTCAGGGCAGTGGTTCAGCCTGAAAAGGACCCACATACCCTCCCCTGGGGATAGCCCCTCCCATTTTTTTCTTTTCTACCCCTTAGATAGGCCTTCTACTCTCAAAAGTTGTGCTTGAGAATCAGAAAAGGGCTGAAGTGAAAGACTTTAGAACAGTTCTTACCAATTCCAGAAACAGTCCTGGGCTTAGATCTGGGCTTCTATCCCTCACTCCCAAATTACCAACATCAAGGAATAAAAGGAATATCAACACAGAGCCCATAGACACTTAAAGGAAAATGAGGGAAAGTGCAAACAACTTTAACATTTTGACAACATAGATGAAAATAACCAATTCCTTGAAAAACACAATGGTTCAAAATGGACAGAAGTCAAAAACCACACAAATGGCCACATATATATTAATGAAATGGAATCTGATTTCTAACCAATTCAACTCAACTAAAAAAGAAATAATATCAACCTTATACAACAAACCCTAAAATCAAAAGGAAGATATACTTTTCCATTGTTTTATGAAGCCAGCATAACTCTGAAAGCAGTTATGGACAGGGATATTACAAAGAAAGGAAAGTGACAAAGTATCCATCATGAACACAGATGCAAAAATCTTTAACAGAAACATAATTAAATCTGGCAATATATAAAAAGGACAACACTCTAAGGACAAGTGGGAGTCCTCAACCCCAGGAATGCAACATTGCTTCAACATTCCAAAACTGGTATAATTCACCAAATTAACAGATTAAAGGAGAAAAATCTCATGATAATAATATTCAGCAAAAGGATTAGACAAAATCCAATATTCATTTGTAATAAAAAGTTCTCAGCAAATAGGAGAAGAAACTGGTCCAATCTCATAAAAGGCATCTGTGAAAAGCTACAGCCAACACTGTACAGAATGATAGATACTGAATGCGTTCCTCCTAAAGTCACGAACAAGGCAAGGATGTCTGTTCCTACCACTTCTATAGAGAACACGCTGTCAGTGATGGTCTTGACCAATGTAATAAGGCAAGACAAAGACAAAAAGAGAAGGTGGAAGCCAACTGTGATTGTATGACCTCGACAACCCGAAAGAATCTACAAAAAGATTTATGAAAATAAGTGAAGTCAACAAAGTCCCTTGGTATAAGGTCAATATACAAAAATCATTTGTCTTTCTATATAATTACAATGATAAGCAACTTAAAAACAATTATAGAAAATAAATCTAGAAATTAACAAAAGGCAAAAAAGACATCCTCAGTGAAAACTTCAAAAGCACTGTTAGGAGAAATTAAAGAACCTTGAAAAGATGTAGAGATATACTATGCCCATTTCCAGCACGGGGTCAGGAAACATTTTCTATAAAGAATCAGACAATAAATACTTTAGGCTCTATCTCAACAACTGTCACTGCAGCATGAAAACAGCCACAGACACTACATAAATGAACATGGTTGTTGTTCTAATAAAAATTTATAGAAACAGGTATAGTCCAGATATGATACATAAGCCATCATTTGCCAACCCCTCAGAAGTTTGAAAAATGCCAAGATGTCACTTCTTCTCCAAATGATCTATAGATTCAATGCACTCCAATAAAAATCCAAGAGGCATTTGTAGTAGATATTCTGACATGCTGATAAAACTAATATGGTAGCATAAAAGGCCTAGAATAGTCAAAACAATCTTAAAAAAGAAAAACAAGGAAGAAATTACGCTACCCGATTTTAAAACTTACTATAAAAATATAATAATCATGACAGCATAACACTGAATAAAGATAAAGATCAATGAACAGAAACAGATGTACAGATATGGTCAACAGCTTTTTTTAATAATGATGTTAAGAATTCATTGGGAATAGTCTTCTCAACAAATGGTAATGAACAACTCAATAAATGTACAGAAAAATATATGTATATATTTTTTAAGAAAGAGTCTTAGTCACCAAGGCTGAAGTGCACATTACCTATAAAGTATGCTAACCTATTAAAGCATTTAAGGAGGAATTTTAAACTCTGTATGTCATATGTGTTCGTATTTATACATACAATTTACTTTTTTAAATCCTAAGATTATATTCATGTCATATTTATGTAAAATAAAAAATTTTTTTGAGACAGAGTCTCACTACGTTGCCTTCATAGTAGAGTGCTGTGGCGTCACAGCTCATAGCAATCTCCAACTCTTGGGCTTAAGCAATTCTCTTGCCTCAGCCTCCCAACTAGCTGGGACTACAGGTGACCACTATAATGCCCAGCTATTTTTTGTTGCAGTTGTCACTGTTGTTTTAGCAGACCCGGGCTAGGTTCCAACCCGCCAGCCTCAGTGCATGTGGCTGGCACCATAACCACTGTGCTATGGGCGCCGAGCCATATTTATGTAAAATTTAAAACAAACAAACAAAAAAAACCTCGTAAATATTCATACCTTTTTTCGGCATTTCACTTTACAAAATCTACCTTTTTTTTTTTTTTACAATAATTATGCATTGCTTTATTATATTTTGGCTCGGCGCCTATAGCTCGGCCGGCTAAGGCGCCAGCCACGTACACCTAGGGTGGCGGGTTCGAGTCCCCAGCCCGGACCTGCCAAACAACAATGACGGCTGCAACCAAAAGATGGCCGGGCGTTGTGGCGGGCGCCTGTGGTCCCGGCTGCTTGGGGGGCGGAGGCAGGAGACTCGCTTGAGCCCAGGAGTTGGAGGTTGCTGTGAGCTATAGTGCCATAGCACTCTGCCCAGGGGGACAGCTTGAGGCTCTGTCTCAAAAAAAAAAAAAAAAAAATACTTCTTATATTTTAAATCCCAAACTTCTGGTTTCCCTTACAGGTTGAGTTTCCCTTATGAAAAATGCTGGAGACCAGCAGTGTTTTTAGATTTCAGATGTTGAATATTTAAAATATTCTTACCTGTTCAGTATCCCTAATCTGAAAACCTGAAATGCTCCAATGAGCGTTTCCTCTGAGCACCACACTGGCACTCAAAAAGTTTCAGATTTTGGAGCATTTCAGATGTTTTTATTAAGTATGCTCAACCACTAAATTGCATACTTTAAAAGGGTGAATTTTATGGCATGTGAATTACATCTCACTTTTTAAAAGCAAAATATTTTGCTCCCGAGATGACAATGATTTCTGATATTCTGTAATGTACTGTATGAGCAACATTTGTGGAGACTAATACATTTAACACAGTAGAACAACTATATTTTTAAACATTAAGTAATTGCCAAATTTAAAAAAAGGTACATTAAACCAACCATGATTCCTAAACGCCAAACCTACCTATTCATCCCTTCTTCCCTACTACCAGGATCCTAATATTACTTGGTGTTGCAACATGCTCAGTTATAAAATAGTTTCCTCCTTTGTTCTCACTGTAATTCAAAGTAGCTTCATGATTCTGTTCTGGCTAAGGAGATCTAAGTAGAAATCTACTGTTGGAGCTTCCAGTAAAGCTCTTGTGTCCTGAATAAAAGAGGGATATGCAAACTCAGCTGGCACCCTTCTGGCCCTTTCCTTCATTCCCACTTAGAATCTGGACACAATGGCTGGTGGTACAGCAACCACCTCATGGCCTTAAGGATGCAAAATAAACTAAAGGTGAAAGGACTGGAAACTAGGAGACCCAGTTCTCGACAGCCTGCTTATGATGACAGGAAAGTAAAATCCTTAGTTGGTAAAGCCACTGTAGTTGCAGTTCTGCTATATGTACAGCAATACAACCCAGACATACTGGATAATACAATAAATGAAAAAACATACCATTCCTATTTACTGACAACTACATTAACGTTATCCACTACCTGAAAGGGAAAACCAAGAGTGCTCGTACCTTAACAGCAGTATTTGGTTTCATACCGCATCGGTATGTCTTTGCTATCTGTGGAGTAAGCTGGATTTCCTTGGTAAGCTGCCTCCATTTTCTACATTCTGGTTTTATACACTGCACCTAGAAGGGAAGTAATAAATGAAGACAAACAAGTTGGCTAAACATCAGTTACCATGTCTATTCTCCACCACTTTGCCATCTTCTCCAACCTTTTCACAATCCAAAGTATTTTTTTCTCCCCCTTGCACCACCCATATAATCCACTTTCACCCCATTAGGGCAATTTCTGATTCCACACTAGTTCAGTGCAAAGGGATCTGAGTACTGTTGTCAGAAAGGCTTTTGAGCTGTAACCCAAAGAAACAATCAAGAGTTAAATTTAGTCAAAAAGTATGCACACTACATGCAGTGTGGTGTGCTTAGCTGGATCCTCTCACAGTAAAACACTGTTAGTGAAAAACAGAATCCAAATAAAGCCTATAATGCAATTATAGTACTGTGCCAATGTTAGTTTCTTAATTTTACAAATATTCATGGTATGTAAGATGATAACATTAGGGAAACGTGAGTGAAGAATCCATGAAAATTCTCTATTATCTTAGCAATTTTCTGTAAATTTAAAATTATTACAAAATAAAAAGGTTTTATTTTTTTAATTTCAGATTAATAGTAAGGGTATAAACCAGGCGTCCTAAACTACAGCCTGTGGGCCACCTAGGACATTTATCTGGTCCGCCGGGTATTTTTGCCGCTGCTGCCTGTCCTGCTTAGCAGCCAACTCATCCTGGGGCCTGCAGTCCAGCCCTCCAACGGTCTGAGGGACAGTGAACTGGCCCCCTGTTTAAAAAGTTTGAGGACTCCTGGTATAAATGATTAGGGTATATTGTTTGCCTTTCTAAGGTAAAGTTCAAATGGTAGTTGAGCCCTTCATCCAGAGGGTGTGCTGTATACCATTACATTGTACACATTAGGTGAGAACTTACCAATCCCCATTCTTAAGAAGTTTATTTTTAAAAAGCATGCAAGCTTGGCACCTGTAACACAGTGGTTACAACACTGGCCACATGCATCAAGGCTAGGGGGTTCAAACCCAGCCCAGGCCAGCTAAACAACAATGACAACTGCAACCAAAAAATAGCCAAGCATTGTGGCAGGAGCCTGTAGTCCCAGCTACTTGGGAGGCTAAGGCAAGAGAATCGCTTAAGCCCAAGAGTTAGAGGTTATTGTGAGGTAGTCTACCAAGGGCGACATAATAAGACTCTGTCTCAAAAAATAATAATAATAATCATTAAAAAATAATAAAAAGTGTGCAGATAGTCATATGCCAAAGAATGAAGTCAGAACCCCTACTTCACATACATACAAAAATTAACTGGGGAAGTGCCTGTGGCTCAAGGAATAGGGCAAGGCCCCAGTTTTGTCTGGGCCCTTGTTCAAGCCTGGCCCCAGACAAAACTGCAAAACAAGAAAAAAAATTAACATGAAGCAAATACCTAAACGTCAGTGCTAAGATTCTTACATGAATATAAAGGGGTAAATCTTTATGACCTTAGATTTGGAAGTGACAACAACAAAATGGATAAACTCACTTAAATCAAAATTAAAAACTTTGGGCTGGGGACAATGGGAGATGCCTTTAATCCTAGCACTCTGTAAAGCCAAAGTGGGAAGATCACTTCAAGAACAGCCTGAGCAAGAGTGAAACCCCTGTATAAAAAAAAAAAAAAAAATTTTTTTTTTGATACAGAGCCTCAAGCTGTCGCCCTGGGTGGAGTGCTGTGACATCACAGCTCACAGCAACCTCCAACTCCTGGGCTCAAGTGATTCTCCT
>NW_003852421.1:14350506-14354913 GCF_000181295.1 Otolemur garnettii | reverse complement strand
CAACGCCCGGCTATTTTTTGTTGCAGTTTGGCCGGGGCTGGGTTTGAACCCGCCACCCTCGGTATATGGGGCCGGCGCCTTACTCACTGAGCCACAGGCGCCTCCCTGTAATTTTTATTTCAACATAAGTACAATTTATAAATATAATACACTAAAAAAAATTATGTATAGGGCAGTGCCTGTGACTCAAAGGAGTAGGGCACAGGTCCACCTGGGTGACCTTGCCCAGGAGGGGAGTAGGGAGTTTACATTAGCCTTTTCATTTCCAAATGAAGTTACATTAACCTCTTCATTCCCAAATGGAGTTACATTAACCTTTTCAGCAGTGGAAAACCGTATATTCCCTTCCCCTTGTCCCACTCTTCCCTAGATTGTCGTGCATTCTTTCCAAAAATCAGGACATTTTTTAAAACGCCGCGGGACAAATTGTTAAGAATCGGGACTATCCCGCCAAAAGCGGGATATCTGGTCACCTTACACATGCCTGTAATCCCAGCTACTCAGAAGACAGAGGCAGAGGATTGCTTAAGCCCAGAAATCTGAGCTTGCAGTGAGCTATGATTGCACTACTGCACCCTAGCCAAGGTGACTGTGACATGGTTACACTATCTCAAAACGCAAAATAAGGATATTTTACCATAAAGACACTTGTACCCCAATGTTTATAGCAGTACAATTCACAACTGCAAAAATATGGAAATAACCCAAATGTTCATCACATCAATACATGAGTGAATTAATAAAATGTTGTATTCGTGTACCATCAAACAACTCAGCCATAAAAAAAAAAAAAAGATGATCTAATATCTTTTGTAACAAACCTGGATAGGCCTGGAGACTCTTCTTGGTATCAAAAAAATCTATTACAAGTACTCAATACTAAATTGGAACTATGTGAATCTTTCTAAATGTAGTATATAAATGTCTTAACACAATAACTAAGAAAATGCCATGAAGGCTAGGTTAACCAGTTTGGTGAAACTATTTCAAATTGTATATAAAACCAGCACACTGTACCCCATGACTGCATTAATGTACACAGCTATGATTTAATAAAAAAAAAAAAAATTGGAACTAGTCAATCAACACTTATGTGCACACAGGGAAGTAAAACTCAATAGGAATCAAGTAGATGGAAGTGACAAAGGCAGGTTGGATCAATCCACACCTAATAATACAGTATAATGCACACATTCTGGGTCAAGGGCACATGTGTAACTTTGATCAAAATGTACAAAACTGGCTCGGCGCCTGTGGCTCAAGCGGGTAAGGCACCAGCCACATACACCTAAGGTGGCGCGTTCGAATCCCCAGCCAGGGCCCACCAAACAACAATGATGGCTGCAACCAAAAAATGGCCAGGCGTTGTGGCGGGCGCCTGTAGTCCCAGCTACTTGGGAGGCAGAGGCAGGAGACTCGCTTGAGCCCAGGAGTTGGAGATTGCTCTGAGCTGTAAAGCCATGGCACTCTACCCAGGGGCATAGTTTGAGGCTCCGTCTCAAAAAAAAAAAAAAAAAATGTACAAAACTATGTAACCAAAATCTATATATCCCTGTAATATTCTGAAATAAAGAAACAGACAACTGGGAGGCACCTGTGGCTCAAGGAGTAGGGCACTGGTCCCACATACCAGAGGAGGCAGGTTCAAACCTGGCCCTGGCCAAAAACTACAAAAGAAAAAGAAAAAGACAACCCAAAAAATCACCCCAAACCTATCTTGTACATCAAAGTAAAAAGACAAAATATTGGAGAAAACATTTACAAATCACAGCTCTAATAAGGGTTTAGTTTCTAAAATACATTAAAAAATTCATGAAACTCAACAAAAAGCTCAGCTTAAAAATGGGCAGAGGATATGAACAGACATTTCTCCAACAATATACAAAATGAACATCAAAAGTGGCATTAGTATTGGGGACATGTAAATTAAAAACACAATGAGATACCAATTTAAACCCAATAGAAAGGTTAGCATCAAAAAAATAAAAAATATAGGCAGCACCTATGGGTCAGCGGGTAGGGCGCCAGCCCCATATACCAAGGGTGGTGGGTTCAAACCAGCCCCGGCAAAACTGCAACAAAAAATAGGCGGGCATTGTGGCAGGCGCCTGTGGTCCTAGCTACTCAAGGGGCTGAGGCAAGAGAATCGCCTAGGCCCAGGAGTTGGAGGTTGCTGTGGGCTGTGACACCACAGCACTCTACCGAGGGTGATAAAATGAGACACTGTCTCTAAAAAAAGAAAAAAAAAAGAAAAAATGAAATAAAAAATAAAGAGTTGGTGAGGATGCGGAGAAATCTAAACCCTAGAGAAGAAAATATAGTGCTGTAGCTATGGAAGAGTCTGAGGGCCTCTCAGAGAGTTAAACAGAACTACCACACCATCCAACAATTCCATTTCTAGGTATATACCCAAAAGAACTGCAAACAGGTGTTTCAAACAAATACTTGTATCTGAATGTTCACAGCAGCACTATTCACAGTAGTTAAAAGGCTAAAATGGGCCAGGCATGGTGGCTCACATCTGTAATCCCAGCACTCTGGGAGGCCGAATTCGGTAGAATGCTCGAGCTCAGGATTTGGAGACCTGCATGAGCAAAAGCAAGACCCCCATCTCTACTAAAAATAGAAAAAACTAGCCAGGCGTTGTGGCAGGAGTCTGTAGTCCTAGCTAATTGGGAGGCAGAGGCAAGAGATTCACTTGGGCCCAAGAGTTTAAGGTTGCTGTGAACCATGCTGAAGCCATGGCACCCTACCCAGGTCAAAGAGTGAGACTCTGTCTCAAAAAAAAAAAAAAAAAAAAAAGGCCAAAATAGCCCAATGTCCATCAGTAGATGAATGGGTAAACAAAATGTGACATATCGGGCACCACCTATGGCTCAGTGAGTAGGGTGCCAGCCCCATATACCTAGAGTGGCGGGTTCAAACCTAGCCCCGGCCAAACTGCAACAAAAAAATAGCTGGGTGTTGTGGTGGGCACCTGTAGTCCCAGCTCCTCAGGAAGCTGAGGCAAGAGAATCGCCTAAGCCCAAGAGTTTGAGGTCGCTGTGAGGTTGCACAGTAGAGTACTGACACCACAGAACTCTACTGTGGGCAACAAAGTAAGACTCTGTGTCTTAAAAAAAAAAGTGGCATATCCATGCAATGGAATGTGATTCACCCATAAAAAAAGAATGAAGTACCAATACACATTACAATACAGATGAACCACAAAAAACATAATGCTAAGTAAAAATGTCCAGACATGAGAGGTCACATAACCCAGGATTCCATTCACATGACACATCCAAAATAGATAAATCCATAACAAACATAAGTAGTAGCAGGGACTGGGGAGAGGGAGAATTAGGGCTCCTCTGTGAGAGATTAAAATACTTTGGAATTAGATAAAGGTAGTAATTATACAATTTTTGTGAATGTACTAAGTGCCGCTGAATTGTATACTTCAAAATGGTTAATTTTGTTATGTGACTTTCATGTCAATGAAAAAATTTTTAATGTACATAGAGAAACTCAGAATTATAATAATATTCAAAAATATTCATAGCTGAGCATTGTGGCAGGCACCTGTAGTGCCAACCACTAGGGAGGCTGAGGCAAGAGTATCCCCCTTGAGCCCAGGAGTTTGAAGTTGCTGTGAGCTATGACATCACAGCATTCTATTGAGGGTGACATATGAGACTCTGTCTCCAAAGAAAAAAAAAGAAGAAAACGAAAGGTGGAAAAAAATTATATCTCAAGTCTGATTTTAAACTTAATTAGGATTTGTATAAAAAGCCTGAAATTGTTTAAAACTATGAACAGAAAAAAATAATAAAGTTGTGTACCATGCTCAGCAATGACTATCACTGGGTGGCGGTGAGCTTTAGTTTCTTCTTTTATACTATATCAAATCATCTAAGCTTTCTACAAAAAAAAGAAAAGCTTTAACAGTCATAGAACAAATGTAATGAAAGAAAAGATTTCCTAAACATCAGTTATTTTCATCCATTCCTCTTACCCTGAATTCCACGAATACTTTACAGAACAAGAGAACATCACACTTCTTACCCAATAGGGGAGTTGCTGGTCTGCCATGAAAGCTTTGGGACTAGGTTCAGTTTTGCCATTGCTAGTCCATATTTTTTTCCATGTAGTATATTTGTCATATCCATCCTTATGGCTGAAAAAACAAAATATATATATTGATACATATCAATCAAGCTTTAAGTAATCATGTCTTCAAAATAGAAGGCAGGTTAGTAAATTTTTTTTTCTTGTTTTTTTTTTTTTATTGAATGGTAACTATGTACATTAATGCACTTCTGGGGTACAGTGTGGGGTTTTCACACACAATCTGAAACATTTCCATCAAACTGGTTAACATAGCTTTCATGTCATTTTCTTAGTTATTATTTTAAAACGTTCACA
>NW_003852421.1:14333561-14349925 GCF_000181295.1 Otolemur garnettii | reverse complement strand
GTGGCTGGCACCTTAGCCGGTTGAGCTATAGGCGCTGAGCCGAGGGGTGCATTCTTGCCAGTTTTATTATCTAAAACTAGTAAGAAGGGAACAAGAGCATAGGATTGTTTTAAAGGAAATTATACTATACATTTTTTCTTTTTTGACCAAGCATGGTGGCTCATGCCTATCATCCCAGTACTTTGAGAGGCCAAAGCAGGAGGATCACTCAAGGCTGAATTTGAAACCAGCCTGAGCAACTTAGCAAGACCTTACCTCTACACGCGCGCGCGCACACACACACACACACACACTTGAAAAACCTAAGTTCTGCATACAAGAAATCTACTACAAATATAAAAATACTTAGAAAGGTTAAAAGTAAAGAAATGGAGAACGTTATCATGCTAGCACTAATAAAAACACAGTTGAAGCAGCCATATTAATTTGAACAAAGACTTATCTTGGATAATAAGAGATACTATATAAAGAGGTCAGTTTTGACAGAAGCCATAACGATGCTCTCTACATGTACAAGGTACTAACAAAACATTAAAAATACATAAAGCAAAAATTTATAGAACTAAAAGGAAAAGACAAATCTACATTATAGTTGGAGACTTCAAGAGAAAGGTAATTACAGACTAATACTCTCTTAATAATTGAAAGATCATGCAGGAATAAAATCAGTAGGATATATATGACTTGAACTGTGCTATCAATTTGATCTATTTCATATTTATAGATCATTGCATCTGACAACAGTAGAACACACATTTTTCTCTACTGCCGGAGGGACATTCACCAAGGTACACTGTATTATGGGCCATAAAATAAACTTTGACAAATTTAAAACACAGAAATCATACAAAGTACATTCTCAGACCATTACAGAATTAAACAAGAAGTCAGTAACAGAAAACTTGAAGATATCCCAAATATTTGGAAATTAGACAATTTACTTCTAAAAAACCTATAGGTCAAAGAGAAAGTCTCAATGAAAATATTTTGAACAAAATAAAAATGAAACTTATCAAAATTTGTGGACTGTAGCTAAATCAGTGTTTAAAGGGAAATTTACAGCATTTAAGTGCATTTACTGCAAAAGAAGAAAGACCTTAAAAATTTAAGCTTCAAACTTAGGAAACTAGAGAAAAAAAAGAAAAACCTAAATAAAGCAAGCAAAAAAAAAAAAAATTAGAGCATAAAATAACAAAATAGAAAATAAAACAGAATCGACAGCTCCTAGATTTTCTGGAACTTGCAGACTAAAAAAAATAAATGTCTGAAAAGAAAAAAAAATTTTTTTTTTTTGAGACAGAGTCTCACTTTGTCACCCTCAGAATGCTGTGATGTTATAGTTCACAGAAACCTCAAACTCCTGGGCTCAAGCAATTCTTTTGCCTCAGTGCCTTGCGAGTAGCTGGGACTATTGGCACCCACTGTAACGCCCGGCTATTTTTAGAGATGGGGGTCTCACTCTTGTTCAGGCTGGTCTCAAACTCCTGAGTTCAAGCAATCCACCTGCCTCTCAGCCTTCAACATTGATGGGATTAAAAACATGAGCCACAGCACCTGGCCTCTTATGATAGATATTTTTTGAGCCCTGAGTGTGTACACATCCAACACTATGGCAAAGTTCTGGTCAAAATTATAGTCATGGCTGAAACAGTCAAATGGTTCAGTAAGCCTAAAGACTTAAGCATCCAATCACCTCAATTACCCCAATCACCCCCTTCTCCATGGATACTTCAAACAATCATTGAATATACCTTCTGTAGTAATGGTCAAAGCATTCGTTACAGAAATGTTCACCACAGGAAAGGTGATACCATCGGGATGTGTAGCCATTTTTGGCACATCTGAAAATAGTGAAAACATGCAGCTTCAGTAATGAATAAACATTTCTTCTTCTTAAAAAACATTTAGCAAGTACCTCCTAAGCACCAATTTTGTACTATCCCTACCTAGATTTCTAACAGTCATAAGTTAACAACAGGAGAAACTGGAATGGATGACTGATTAATAATACATGGTCAGGATACAAGGACTTAGACCAGTGGTACTTAACCCAGCTCACTGCCTGGGACTTAGGAGTCTTAGCAAGACTCCTTGGAGCAAGGATAGAACTTTATGACAACACGAAAGATGCAGCTTTACTTGCTGCAAGCTGCATGTGTAGGAAGAAGAGAAACGAAGTCTCTAGTAATCATATCGGGTCTGGTATTGAATAGAGAAAGAATGTGGCCAGCTGTAATCTGAACATCAAGCAGATAATCTGACAAACAGAACCTATCAGAGAACCAATAACATAGCAAGAGAATGAAAAATCGTGCCACTATTAGCATGACCACTACATGTGTGTTTAAAAACATGGGATTTGTTTTCCAGATATTACTGAATCTTAAGTCTTAAAGATTCTCTGTAAGTTAAAAAAAAAAAAGGCATATCTGTGTCACCCCAATTAAAGTGGCAAGACTGCAGTTAGCTATAGGTTCTATGAGATCTATATATGTGTGTATGCATGGGAAGAGGAGGTACGTATCATGAGAGAGAAAAGCACAGCAAAAAGTTAACACATGCTGGTCTCTAACAGGGAGGTTATGGATTCTCTTTACTATTTAACCACTCCACACCATTCCACCCTCAACCCCTAGGAGAGGTACAGCTATGGTTGGCTGGATTTGAGGACACTGTATTCCAATGTTGATACGGGTACAATCTCTCCCAGTGGGTTAGTAATGTGGGCAGGGCATTAAGGTGGGTGTGGTATGTACAGAATGTCTGGGCAATGTCTCTATTATTAGATGACTTACAGAATCTATATCTATCTTTAGGAAAACTATCTTTGAGGATGATGTTCCCAGGAGGAATGTTCTCATAGGCAGAAACACAATGCCAAGACACACCATCTGAAACAGACCTTTCAGAAGCACTTGCAAAGCACACAGGACACGTTGCTGTACAGCCTGCCTTTTCACATTTCCTGTACTTCTTCTCTGACCCACCATCCTCATCCTCATCCACTACCTCCGTTGCTTTCTTCTTTGCCTGAGGGAGAACAACTGAGGTTAAAATTTCTCCAGAATGACCAAGGTGAAGGTGGGTGGAAAGTTCACTACAGAAATCACATCCATGTTAAGGGGCACTAAATGTAAAGGTCAACAATATCCTGGCAGTAAGTTAGGGGTGGATATAAGAGCAATTTCCTTGCAACTGCTCTGTGCAAATAATTCACTAACTTGGCTAGAGATATGGAACTAGCATTTCCATCTTGGTGGAAAACTCAAATTCAGGCAAGCCGTTTTTAGGAAAAAGTGACAGTCAAAATAAACAACTCATTCTCTGATTAAGATTTTTTTCTTAGAGCAGTTATATCCTCAGCATTGTTGATACCTAGAAAAATGCTAAGGAATTATTATAGCCTCCGATTTTATTTTTTTATTTTTTATTTATTTATTTTTGGCTGGGGCTGGGTTTGAACCCACCACCTCTGGCATATGGGGCCAGCGCTCTATTCCACTGAGCCACAGGCACCACCCTAAATAAATAAAAAATAAAAATTCCCTTTAATTAAAGATAACACCTCCAGAAGCACCCAACCAACTAGAAGCTAAAGTCTAAACTCCTATAAATGATATTTAAGCGGAGTACAATCTGGGTACATGTAGCCTCATGTGCTGGAAGCAATCACACAACTGCAATCCTCTGAACACCTCATGCTGATTCACAGGTTATGACTTCATTCTTACAGTGCTTTTGGCCAGATATGCTACTATTTTCTTCCTTCTATCATTCTATCACATTGTATTATGACTGTATTGTGAATTTCTCCACTAGACTCCAAGCAATCTGAGGACTGGAGTGGTGTCCTTTCAACTTTAATTCTCTAATCCCAATCGTAATAATACCATGTGTTCAAAAAAAGGTACACTGAATGAACAAATGAGTAATACCTGCCTACCGGAGCTCCTCAAAGGAAGGCTGTCTGGAGAATGATCAAAAGGTGCTTTTTTCTTTGTTCGTCCACGTGGGGTTGCCATTGTATTAGAAAATCTGCAAAAATAAACCATAAATGTTACCATCTGCTAATGTTTTCAACAGCCTAGAACAAAGTTATTATGCAGTTTAGTAGGTAATAGCATGTCCTCTTAGAATGCCTAAATAATAAGCCTCATCTTCAAGTTGCTGAACCTTTTTGTCTAAAGCCTCAGTGTTCTCATACATAAAATGGGCATAGTAAAAGTACACTTAGGCCTGGCCATGATGGTTCATGCCTGTAATCCCAGAACTCTTGGAAGGTGAAGCAGTATTCCTTGGAAGAGGATCCCATGACCTCAGGAATTCTAGATCAGCCTGAACAAGAGTGACACCCTGACCCTACTAAAAAAAGAAAAAATTAGCTGGGCATTGGGGTGGGTGCCTGTAGTCCCAGCTACTTGGGAGGCTAAGGCAGAAGGCTCACTTGAATCCAGGAATTTAAGGTTGCTGTGAGCTAGGCTGAGACCACAGCACTCTCGCCTGGGCAACAAAGTGAGACTCTGCCTCGAAAACTAAATGAACAAACAAACAGCAATTTAGTTCTAAAGCAACCATTTTACTGTTGAATAAAGCACTAATGTTAAAAGTACTATGTACCAGGCAGCGCCTGTGGCTCAAAGGTGTAGGGTGCCAGCCCCATATGCCAGAGGTGGTAGGTTCAAACCCAGCCCTGGCCAAAAAAAACCAAACAAGGTATTATATACCTATAACTGTTATAACCAAAAAAGGCTTTCTGGATCTCAAATGGCTATCCAAGCTAACAAATCTCTTCATATACAAATATAAATATGAATTATCATATAAATACATAAATCTCACTTATTTATAAAACATATCCCACATTATTCGTAAAATGAACCACAGATATAGTACAGGTAAACATATATAGTATTTGTAAACATATAGTACATGTAAGTATTGTTGTGAAAATATCTGAAGTCCAATGTGGGGTTAAAAAATATAAATAAAATCTGCCTAGGTTCACAAATTTGAACTTGTCACTTAGGAATAAATCCATTCTCAAAAGAATAGTTTCCAGAAGTTTCATTAAACATTTTAATCTAACTGGAAATTGGAAAACATGTATTTAATTCAGTAGAAATATAATTCAAGAAATGCCTAACGAGGAAATGAAAACCTTAGCAATAAAATCCATTATAAAATCTTACTGAAGATGTTTATTTTTTACTAGGTTTTGATTGGAGATTTTTAAGGTAGCACATTTTCAACCTTTAATTATACAACTGAGAGTTTATGTGGCTCCATCCTTTTTTGGCACTTAATGTAATTTCTGTATTTCTACTTGCTAGGTCGTCTGAGTCTTAAAATGAAGGCAAAAAATTTTTAAGTGGGAAGGGCTAAAGTTACCATGCTTTGAAACAATCTTAGAAATACTGACCGGGCTCGGCGCCTGTGGCTCAAGCGGCTAAGGTGCCAACCATATACACCTAAGGTGGCGGGTTCGAATCCCCAGCCTGGGCCCGCCAAACAACGATGGCTGCAACCAAAAAAAAAAAAAAATGGCAGGCGTTGTGGCAGGTGCCTGTAGTCCCAGCTACTTGGGAGGCTGAGGCAGGAGACTCGCTTGAGCCCAGGAGTTGGAGGTTGCTGTGAGCGTGATGCCATGGCACTCTACCCAGAGGGACAGCTTGAGGCTTCATCTCAAAAAAAAAAAAAAAAAAAAGAAATACTGACCAAAGCAAACTACTATACTAAAGGTGTTTTCCCACTTGATTTTTCAAATTAATAAACTTACCTACCTAAATATAATCAATTTTTTTCATGCTTAATATTATTAACGTATTTCTTCCTAATTTTAAATTCAAAATTTAAAATTTGGCTTTAGTTTTCTCTTAATGTAATAAAAAAAAAGAAAAAAAGTTTTTTTGGGATATATATAAAAAGGGATGTATCAATATGCAGATTTCTGGCCAGGTGCAGTGGCTCATACCTGTAATCCTCAGGAGGCCGAGGCAGGTGGATTGCTTGAGCTGAGGAGTTTGAGACCAGCCTAAGCTAGAGTGAGAGACCCATCTCTACCAAAAATAGAAAAAGCTAGCCAGGCATGGTAGCAGGTGCTTGTAGTCTCAGTTACCCAAGAGGCTGAGGCAAGAGGATCACTCAAACCCAAAAATTTGAGTGTGCTGTGAGCTACAACGCCAGGGCATTCTACCCACTACAACAGAGACTCTTGTCTCAAGGAAAAGAAAAATGCAAATACTTATTTCAATAATTCCCAGGCTTTTCTGAAGCAGCTTATTCAGATTTTTTTAAAACAAATTCATGAATTACATGAATTTCAGGTTAGAACAAAAAAAATTTTTTGAGACTTTGTCAACCTGGTAGAGTGCCATGGCATCATAGCTCACACCAACCTCAAACTCAGGCTCAAGTGATCCTCTGGCCTCAGCCTCCTGAGTAGCTGGGACCACAGGTGCTGGGAAAGAGCCCGGCTATTTTTAGAGACCAGGTATTGCTCTTGCTCAGGCTGGTCTTCAACCTTTGAGCTCAGGCAATCCACCACCTCTGCGTCCCAAGTGCTGGGATTACAGGCGTGAGCCACCTTGCCCAGCTTTATTCACATTTTTTAAAAACAAATTCACATAATCTAAACATATGAATTAAATGAATTTCAGGTTAGAATAAAAACATCTGAGAGTCTCACTGTGTCACCCTGGATAGAGTGTCATGGCATCACAGCTCCCAGCAACCTCAAACTCTTAGGCTCAAGCGATTCTTGACTCTGCCCGCCGAGGTAGGCCAGACTGCAGGTGCCCACCACTACGCTCAGCTATTTTTAGAGACGGGTTAGAGACCGGATATCGCTCTGGCTCAGGCTGGTCTGGAACCCGTGAGCTTAGGCGATCCAGAGTGCTGGTATTACAGACGTGAGCCACCACGCCCGACCTTATAATAAAAATTTATAATGGAGTCAGCATAAGTAATAAAAATAGGACAAACTACTAGAAACTTCTTCAGATACAACAGAAACGGCAATTTCCCTGTGGGACGCTTAACATCAGCCAGGACTAGCACCTTATTACTCCCACCCTATAATCAAATTTTCAGAAATATGGATCCAATACAATAATTCAATATTATATGTGTATTTCAATAATTATTGAGTCCCCCATTGCCTGGATGTCTTTTGTTCACTACTTTCTCTGCCTAGAAGACAATTAATTATTGATAGTAATTTTCTCCTGTACCTCCTGAAAAAAACTTCCCTTCCCACACGCCTTTCTGCCACTAAAATAAATGAAAAAACACAAGACAAAACCGGCCAAAGCCTTGAGTCTCTGTGTGTGTCTACGTGGACTAGGGGATCCCGGCAACTCGAGAGGTCTCTAGAGCCCTGCAAGCTCGCCCAGGGGGAAGACCGGGCCTCTATCTGGCTGCGTTCCAGATCGCTGCACCCCAACTTTCTACAGCCGGGCCTGCCTCTTCCTTCCTCTTTCACCTGCCAGCTGCCAGACTGTTGACTAACAGCCACCCTAATCGGGCCGCCCCCTCCAGGGCTCCAATCCCAGAGGAGTTACCTCAGCAACCTGGCAACGATAATCAAGTCTCAACGCGCGGCGGCGGTGCCCGAGTATTACTACAACACCTGCAGGCTGCTAGGGCTCCTCGCCGCACCCTGCCGGCTGGAAGAGCACGCGAGGGGTCCCCACTGCGGGATTCCCCCCTGGGCTGGCATCCGCCCGAGAAAGAGGGCTCGGACAGTCCCCCACCAGGGAGCCCCCACGTTCGCGGTGCGGGCTGCAGCCGCTCGGCTTTCCGAAAAGCTTTTTCGTGTCTTCTCCGAAGTCAGAGAAGCAACAGCCCCGGGGCTCACCTCAGCGCTGGCGGGGTTCAAGGAGTCCCGGGGGAAAAGGCAGCGCTGTAAAGCAAACATTTGCAGGGCGGTTAGGAGACTCGCCACGCCGCGACCACCTGGGCAACCCCGTCGCCCCAACACCCAGTCCGGGAATTCCCCCTTCCTGAGCCTGGGATCCCCACCCCGCACCCTTCTCCAATAGAGAAGAAGAGGTCTCAGCCCCCGGGGCACCCGACCACCTCCCACCCAGTCGAGAGGCGCTGCACAGGGGGAGAAGGAGGGCATGCACCCCAGCCGAGCCGCTTTGTGCAGCACTGTCACCAGAAATCCGCCACCGCCCCCACGCCCGCCCCCGGAGCCGCGAGCCCTCCACCTCAGAGCGCCGGCGAGGCGGTGCGCGCCGCCCAGGACCGCGGGCGCCTATCCCGAGCCGTGCGCGGCGCACAGAACTGCAGGATCCGCGCCTCGAGCCGCAGCCGCTTCCGCCCCTGTCACTGCGTGACCCGGCGTGGGAGGAGCCGGCGAGCCCAGGGAGGAGCAGCGGCTCCGCCTTCGCTTTAGCCGCGCCGCTCGCCCCGCCCTGCCCATTTCCGCCGCTGCGCAGACCCGGGCGCACGGGGAGGGGCGGGGCCTGTGTGCCGGAGGCGGGGCCCGTGGTGGGGCGCGGGGGGGAGGCGCTTGCGCCTGAGGCCGTGGTCGGCATCCTGCTGCGGGCGAGGTAGGCTCCGCGGGGGGCAGGGAGGCTGCCGGGGTAGAAGTGGAACCACTTGCTGAGAGTATGTGACCTTGAGATAACGATTCCTGGGAATGGAGGTCCCGACAGGCGAGGACACCCCAGCAATCGCCCTTTGAAATGGCATTAAGGAACCAGAAGCGGGAACTGGGAATAACGAGGTCGAGCAGTAAGTGACCGTTCCGAGCCCATGATTTAAAATGACTCCAAAGCATTGTTGTGTATTCGCAATTTTCAAGAACAGAGAGGTACTGCCAAATAGTAACTGGCGTTCTGGGAATGTGGGCAACTGAGATGCGGTAAATATTCTGTCATGCTCTGTGGTCGTTACACAGATAAGTGCATGTGTGAAAATTTCACTGAGCCATCCTCTTTAAAGATTTGTGCACCTTCGGAAAGTTACTCTTCAATTTAACAAAATTTAAAGATAAAACTAAATAAAACAGGTGTTTTTTTAAGGTAGAAAAGGAGACCAAAAAACCTGAGCCCTTGAGCGACCATAGGGGCTAATTCTCCATTTCTGTTTATGACTAGAGATTATTATGAAATTTACCTTTCCTGATTATTGCTCACTTTTATTGTAGCACACAAAGAAATTCTTTGTGTCTCCAGAAATGACTGTTAAAACAGCTAAGATTCAGTTTATATTAATGATACGGTTATTTCAATTCTGTATTTAAGGTTTAGTGGTGTGCAATTCCTAGGTAGCTGTGGCTTGATGGTAAAGATTATGCATCCCTTTATGTAGAGAACTGCTTTACGAAGGCTCAAGTCTAGGTTGCAGAGTTTCTAGTTGAAAACTAGGACAACTCTCTTTTGTTTTTCTTACCCAGTATAATCAGATGCTTCCCACTGACCACTCATAAAACTCCTGAGAGTAACCTCCTGAGATCATCAGGGTCTTAGTAAAAGTCATTTGTTAAAAAGGGTTTGAATGCATGTTCCCTGTAATCAGAGATAAGCCTTCTCCCTAAATCCTAAGCATATAGAGGCCAAATTTCTCAACAAAAGGGGAACTATAAAAAAAAAAAATACCTCTAGATAAGATAGATACTTATCTAGAGTATCTAAAATACTTAACCTTGTAGATAATACTTACCTCATTTTGCTGAATAATGGGTAAATCATTAAACCCATCAATAATAGCATGCAAGCTTAATCTAAACTCAGTTCTCTTTCTTTCCCATAGGGAGATCTAGTTTCACTAATTTAAAGAGAATATTAGAATTATGGTGCTATATTGTCCTTAATATTCCAAAGTCGACATTGAAAGAACAGGCATTTTTCTCACACTTTCAAAGGTATCTGCAATTATGTTTACATATTTTTTTCCCATGCAAAAAGGAAGCTATGAAAGTTTATTTGAAAATACAAATTTGTAGAGTAGATAGGAGATTGAATCTATGAATCTATTTTTGCTCCCTCCTGATTACGACAACAGGATTTTTTTTAAGGCATAAACCACTAAGATAGAGAAGGCAGGAAAGGAGACAAAAGCCTGTCCAGCTGCGACAGATGGATGGGTGGGAAAGGATTGTACAAATTCAAAAAAGTTGAATTCCAAACCAACAATGAGGAAAGTTAGTGAGCAACCCATTTTGTATGATAGAACCCCCAAATGCTCAGTACCTGTTGGCATAAGAAGAATTGCTTGAAATTCTGACTCAGAAAAGCTAACTTCCCAGATTCCTTTCTCAACTTCTTCTTGCATTCAGGTATTGGCCCCTCACCACATCAGTAGGCTATGGGATTTTATTTTCTCTGGAGAGGCTAAAACAAAGAGTCTCTGGAATGAGAAGACACAATACACAGTTTAGGATGGGAGTACCATATTGAAAACAGAAGGATTAACTAAACACAGGCAGAGTGAATGCTGGGACCCTCTATCACTTCTTCCTTTCCTTAAGAGAGTATAAAACAGTGACTCCAAGAACTTAATACATAAGACAGGAATTGTACGATCTGTCTATGGTAAGTCTGACCAGTCCAGAGAAAATAAAGATAATGACATCCATGTTTCCAAATAAAATCTACTCACATCATCCTATAGTAAAGCTTACAGGCCCATCCTCATTCTCAGCCTTCCAATCAGCTTCTTGGTACCTGCTCTTAAATATGATCAGATAATGAGAATTGCTAGGCATGAGGAAATTCTGTGATCTAAAAGATATAAGCCAAAGAAACCCACAGATAAAAATGACATGTCAGTAACAGACTGTGCAGATAAATAAGAGAAAATACTGTAACCATGAAATAAGAACAGGATAAAAAGAGAATATCTGAGAACAAAAGGGAACTCCTAAAAACTAAAGATTTGATAGCAGAAATGAAAAAACAGAGAGATAAGATAATCTCTTAGAAAGTAGGGCAAAAAGATGAAGAGATGGAAAACATAAAATGAGAAATTTATAATACCAGGTCAGGAAGTTCTAGAGATCAATAATAGGGGTCCCAGAAAGAGAAACAAGGGGGGAAATGAGACATAAGTCATCATCTGAATATTCAAGATTTTTTCCCAGAATTAAATGATATGAGCTTCCAGATTTAAAGAACTTGACTGAATAGATGAAAATAAGCCCCGAATAAGACATAGAATTATGAAATTACAAAATCTAGGGACAAAGAAAAGCTTTGAGAGAGAAAATAATTGCCACATGGAAAATATCAGAATAGCAATGTCTTTGAACTTAAGCAAAAACTCTGGATACTAGAAGACATTGTAGCAATTCCTTCAAACTTGGAAAAGAAAATGGGTTCCAAACAAGCATTCAATACTCAGTAGAACTATACATGAAGGATGATAAATAGTATAAAGATATTTTACACATGCAAAGTTACAAAAAAAATTTTCTCCCTTGCAGTCTTTCTCAGGAAGCTGCTAGAGGTTGAACTTTATCACTATGAGGGTGGTAACAAAACAAAACAAGATTGAAAAAAAGAGGAAAATATGGGACAAAGAAAACAGATTCAGACAACAAGGAAACTTCCAGGATGATGATCAAGAGGCATCTCAGAAATTTAGCTGTCTACCAGGGGTCAGAAGTCTTCTCTAAGAAGATGATCCTGATTGAATAGCTTATGACTATAATAGAGCTTAAGAGTACATTGAAAGACGATTGGAACCATTACCAGAGTTTAGAGTTGAATTAATAACAAGTACATAGAAATTTTATAAATGAAAAAGCAAGACTTTCAATTATTAACTGCAGAATTAAAAAGTTGTATGTAAAAAGAATTTATTTGCCACATGGAAAATATCAGAATAGCAATGTGTATGTAATCCCATAATAATACATGACTTAGCTGTAAATACCATGTACCTAGTCATAACAACATGCACTCCAAATATTTAATCAAAAATATGCTATGACTACAAGGATAGGAAAGATGAGAAGGTGGTATATGTGTGTCGGGAAGTTGAAAGAGGGCTAGATGCTTCCTAAAAATGAAAAATCAAGAATAAACAAAACATGCTAATTTTGAAATATTAGAGGTAGATTTTAAGACTCAACTAAAAGAGTTAAAGACGGTTTCCTCTCTTATTGGGAATGGCGGCTGCAAATTTCATAACAAATACATTGAAATCCTAAAATTGTGTGTATTATGTCACAGATAAAAGAAGTAAATATTAAAAGAAATACAAAAAATTAAAGAGGAAGTAAGATACTAGAAACCATTCTAAGCTTACAAAAATTATAAACTGTGGAATGCCTATTTTTTTTGGTCCCATGCCCCGTCCTTTTTTTTTTTACTTAAGTTAAACCCTTTTATTCTAATGTTTACGATACAATTTAATTTATCTAAAGATGTTTCTTAATGTGTCATATGAGGTATTATTCTACCACTGGACTCAGTGAAAAGTAATTTTTTTTCTTTCTGAGACAGCGTCTCACTGTATCACCCTGGGTAAAGTGCCATGGATGGCATCATTATGGATATTGAAAAAATTTTTAAAGCCATACTTGCTAAGGATAATAAAGATAATAGATTTGTAATTAGTTTATCAATAGAATTGTGATGCCTTTAAATGACAGTATTGCAAATATTTTCCATGAAGGTCTTGGAGACATTCTGTGAGACAGGAAATATATGAAACTATGGATACTGCAAAGACTTCCCTTGACATCAAAGAGTACCCTGATACTGAGGTACAAAAAAACCAAGCACTAACTCTGGAAGAATGGCAAGACAAGTGGGTGAACCGCAAAATTGGATTTCATCAGGAACAAGGACATCAGTAAGAAATGTTTGGTGTATAACAGAAAAATCCTCTATCAGAAACTGACTTTGAGATAGAAATAATATAGGTATACATTATTTGATTTTAAGATGCATGTTTTATTTTTTTACATTTTAGTGTCTCTGACACCACACTACACCATATTTAATTGACAGTGTCCTTCTGCCCACAGGGTGTAAATAACTGTGTAACTTAAAAGTGATGACATCTCTGATTTAGGAAATACGTCTTTTGTAAAATGTCCTGCAGCATCTATATACTGATCATGCATGGTTTATTCATAGAGCAGATGTTCAAGCAACGTCTATGCCTATAGTTTTTTTCTTTTCTTTTTTTTTTTTGAGAGCCAAGTCTCACTATGTTGCCCTCAATAGAGTGCTGTGGTGTCACAGCTCGTAGCAACCCCCAGCTCTTGGGCTTAAGCAATTCTATTGCCTCAGCTTCCCAAGTAGCTGGGACTACAGGTGCCCACCACAGTGCCTGGCTATTTTTTGTTGCAGTTGTCATTGTTTAGCTGGCCCACACTGGGTTTGAACCCGCCAACCTTGGTGTATATGGCTGGCGCTAGAACCACTGTGCTATGGGCACCAAACTATATGCCTATAATTTGTTATACTGAAAAAGGATGGTATTCTTCCCATTTCTTCACATCTAAACTGGAGATTGTACTATTGTACTTAAAGGCTGGGTGCAGTGGTTCATGCCTGTAATCCTAGTACTGTGGGAGGCTAAGGTGGGTGGATTGCCTGAGCTCACAGGTTCAAGACCAGCCTGAGCAAACAGTGATACCCCATCTCTAAATATAGCCAGGTATTGTGGCAGGCACCTATAGTCCCAGCTACTCTTACTTGGTAGGCTGAAGCAAGAGGATCACTTGAGCCCAAGAGTTGCTGTGATCTATGATGCCATGGCACTCTACCCAGGGTGACAAAGTGAGACTCTGTCTCAAAGTATATATATCTATACATATATACGTATACACATAGTAATTAATATTTTATCTACTTGTTAAGGTTGTTGAGAATATTGAGACAATGCATGAAAAGAGTTTAGTATCATACAGTCTTCCTTTCCTCTGTACATTAGGCTGACTAAATCCTCCCAAAAAACAACTTTTTTTTTCCCGTAGGTTATTAAAGAAGTATTTGGATACTTTTCTTAAAGGCGAGAGCGGACTGAGGGTGTTTTTTCCTCTTTGTGGAAAAGCAGTTGAGATGAAATGGTATGAGCAGACAATAATTAACATACTCTCTTGTCATGATGATAAACTCTTTGGGTGAATGTCTAACAGTTTGTGTGTTAAAAAGCCTATTCTCAGTGCAGTACACAGGGATTCCTTATTTTTAGTAGACTATTAGTGAAGGGTACATAATTGAAAATACTATTCTCAAACAGCAAGAAATGGAACAGAAATAGGTATAATCTATTGAGTTTCAAAGAAAAATAAATCAGTTCAGAACCATGGGGGAGAAAATCCAGCCTTCCCTCTTAACATTTCCCAGATCTGTATGCATGGCTCAGTTTTTGTAGGTGGTTTAGGAATCTAGCTAAATTGATTTTAGGTATTTGAAATGACAGCAGACAGAAAAATTCACAACTTTTTGGCAGGACATTAGTTCAACTCTCCCCTCCCCTTGGGAGCACATAGGAGAGACTTTGTTATCATGAATCATTATTAAAAACCAATGATAAAATATTCTTTGTGTATAAATCTCTACAAAGAGGATTCATGTTCATTAACAACCTACTATTACTGTGGGTTACTCTGAAGTCACAAACCTCTAAATCACTCCTGATACAGAACTCTGTTGTCATGATAATCTATAGACACAATCATATCTGCCAAGGTGAGTATTCATTTATAAGCTTGAGTGTTGAGAACTTTGAACATGAAGCAGGAAAGAAAAAAACGTGTAAAAGTTTAATAAATATAAAATACAGTAACTTAAAAAATGCTTTGTTCCTTATATAAATATGTTGACTAACCCACAGAGCATGCATGTATATGTATTTGGGGTTGATTTTGGAGTAGCGATAGTGAAATTTTTGCAGCCATCTTATACTCTATCAACTTGTAGCTGAGAGCATTTGTTTAATGGCTGCTATGACTTAAGATTCAAGTTTGGGCTTGGTGCCTGCGGTACAGTGGTTATGGCACCAGCCACATACACCGAGGCTGGTGGGTTCAAACCCAACCAGGCCAGCTAAACAACAACAATTGCAACAAAAAATAGCCAGGCATTGTGGTGGACACCTATAGTCGCAGCTACTTGGGAGGCTGAGGCAAGAGAATTGCCTGAGCCCAAGAGTTTGAGGTTGCTGTGAGCTCTGATGCCAGGGCACTCTACTGAGGGTGACATAGTGAGACTTTGTCTTAAAAAAAAAAAATATTCAAGCATGGCCAAAAAATCGAGAACAAAATTTTAGACTACTATGAGACCTATATCTTAACCACTGAATCAGAAGAGAAAGTTACTTTGGAAGCCATCTACAAGAAGAATGCTAACTCTGTTTAACAGATTGTCTTTCACTGCTGTCATGAGTGGTAACAATGTAGCACTAGCAGAGATTTATGAGGCAAAATAAGGAAAATGATATGATGACATAGGCAATTAAACGTGATTGTTGAATCTTTTGGGTCTGAAGCCATTTGTAACAAAAATATCAACTGAGCTACTGTAATGGTATATAAGTTATTAGAGGGTTTTTCATTTATGTAACTAATATATTAAAGTCTGTACAGACATCAGATGTGAATAAACTGTGAGTTAATGAAAAAAAAATTAAGATGAAATGTTTAAAATATTTAGGTTTTTTGTTTTGTTCTGTTTCTACCCCACGCTGCAGTAGGCTGTGCTTTATCTTTCCACATGTTAAATGGGAAATAAAAATACATACAGTCATTTTGAATAGCTTTTTGTTTACCTTTTGTAACTTCAAAAATGTGTGGAGAGTAAAAATATTTTTCCTATGTGTCAGCTTACAAATTTTATAGGAAATATGATAGATGAATTATTACAATATTTCATTTAGAACTTTTCATGCTCTTGGGCGGCGCCTGTGGCTCAGTGAGTAGGTCATCGGCCATATACCGAGGGTGTCAGGTTTTAACCCAGCCCCAGCCAAACTGCAACAAAAAAATAGCCGGGTGTTGCAGCGGGCACTTGTAATCCCAGCTACTCGGGAGGCTGAGGCAAGAGAATCACCTAAGCCCCAGGAGTTGAAGGTTGCTGTGAGCTATGACACTACAGCACTCTACCGAGGGCAACAAAGTGAGACTCTGTCTCTAAAAAAAAAAAAAACTGTTCATGCTCTGCCCACATTGAAAGCCTGTGCTCTTAAGTAAATAATAGGCAGGATACATTCAGTTGTGCTATATGTCTTGTTTTAAAGCTATGGTAATTTTAACTCAATTGGTATATTAGGGAACAATTTGAGCATGAAGTGAATTTCACATTTGCTTGTGTGTGATTTTGCCTGTAATAAGAGTCTTGTTGAAAAGCAGAAAACTAGGCTTGGCGCCTATAGCTCAACCGGCTAAGGCGCCAGCCACG
>NW_003852421.1:14332329-14333376 GCF_000181295.1 Otolemur garnettii | reverse complement strand
TCAAAAAAAAAAAAAAAAAAAGAAAAGCAGAAAACTATGCCCAGCAGAACTAAGCCCTGCATGAACCGACAAAATGCACACCTGCACAAACTTCAAACATACCCAGCTACCTCAGTAAACTTTAGGCCCTTTTCAAGGTAAAGTGTCCCATTGTGGTATGTATCTATAGCTTAATCATTTAGTATGTATAAAACTGTTACTATTAGATTTCTGTCTTTTTCCTTTTTAATATGATACTGTCTTTTTAAATATTATAACCTAAACCCACTTTCCGATCAGCCTAGTAATTTTTTATTTTTTATTTTTAGGTTGGGTTTTACTGTCACCCAGGCTACAATACAGTGGCATGATCATGGTTTACTGTAACCTTGAACTCCTGGGCTCAAGTAAACCTCTTGCCTTAGCCTCTGAGCAGGAACTTGGGCTACAGTCATGTACCACCACACCTAGCTTACTGGGCTTTTTTTTTTTTTTAGAGATAGGGTGATCCTGGCCTCAGGTGATTCTTCTACTTCAGCTTCCCCAAGTGCTGGAATTACAGCTACTACACCTGGCCAGCCAGGTGATTTTTTTTCTTTTTTGAGACAGAGTCTCTTTGTTGCCTCCATTAGAGTGCCATGGTGACATAGCTTGCCCTAACCTCCAACTCCTGGGCTCAGTCAATTCTCTTGCCTCAGCTTCCCCAGTAGCTGGGACTACAGGCACTGGCCATAACGCCAGGGTATTTTTTTTAGAGACGAGGCCTTGCTCTAGCTCAGGCTGGTCTTGAACTTCTGAGCTCAAGCACTCTGCCTGCCTCAGCCTCCCAGAGTGCTGGGATTACAGGTATGAACCTACAGGCATGGGCCACTGCACCCAGCTGGTGGTTTTTATTATATGATTTTACATAGTGCCATGATTGTTAGGAAGGCATGTGTTATATTATAGCAGAACTATATTTTTATTTAATCTGACATAAAATCATTACTGTGCCTAGGTGTTTGCCATTAGTACTGTCTTCTCTTGAGTTCAAGATCCCAAAACTGGCTCGGCGCCTATAGCTCAACC
>NW_003852421.1:14326396-14332138 GCF_000181295.1 Otolemur garnettii | reverse complement strand
ACTCTACCCAGGGGGACAGCTTGAGGCTCTGTCTCAAAAAAAAAAAAAAAAAAAGAGATCCCAAAACTGTGAATTCTATAATTTTAAAGCTTACCAGGGAAATAATACTAGTTATTTGCATATGGTAATAAAATAAATTCTTGGATAGTGTTTATTGTAAGCAAATGGAAATTATAAGATTATTATATAGGGCAGCGCCTGTGGCCCCATATGCCAGAGGTGGTGGGTTCAAACCCAGCCCTGGCCAAAAACTGCAAAAAAAAAAAAAGGATTATTATATAAATGGATGCTAATATTCTAAAATGGTGTGCTGAAATAACATAGTACTAGCTACATGTGACTATTCAAATTTAAACTAAAAGAAAATTTAAAATTCAATTCCTCAGTCAGATTAGGCACATCTCAAATACTCACTAGCCAGTATGATTGATGACTATTGTGTTGGATAGCACAGATATAGCCACTTACATCACTGTGGGAAATTTTAATTGGTAGCACTAATTTAGGGCAATTGAAAGCATTTCCTGTAGCCACAGTCATTTGTATTAAGTCAACATTTTAAGATACTACTTTTTTTCCTAAGGTAATATAAATTAACTTTTCAGAATTCCATATAACATGAAGTTTGAAAACATAGATACACTTTCCTACATATTCTTTTTTTTTTTTTTTTAGACAGAGTCTCACTATGTCACCCTCTGTAGAGTTCTGTGGTGTCACATCTCACAGCAACCTCAAACTCTTGGGCTTAAGCAATTCTCTTGCCTCAGCCTCCCAAGTAGCTGGGACTATAGGTACCCACCACAACGCTGAGCTTTTTTTTGTTGTTGTTGTTGCAGTTGTCATTGTTTAGCAGGCCTGGGCCAGGTTCAAACCTGCCAGCCTCGGTATATGTGGCTGGAGCCCTAACCACTGAGCTACGGGCAGCCAGCCTTTCCTACATGTTCTCTGAAACCCTGTGAACCTTAATTCATATAAATCCCGTAAAATTAAGGAAAACATGGCTAGGTGTGGTGGCTCACTATATAATCCCAGAGCTTGAGGCTAGGAGTTAAAGACCAGCCTGGGCAACATAGCAAGACCCCTTGCTTGTGCAAAAAACTTTTTAAAAATTAGCCAATGTTAGGCAGGATGCTGTGGTTTATGCCTGTAACCCTAGAATTCTGGGAGGCCAAAGTGGGTGGATTGCCTAAACTCAGGAGATCAAGACCAGCCTGAGCAAAGCAAGACCCTGTCTCTATAAACAGAAAAACTAGCTGTATTATGGCAGATGCCTATAGTCCCAGCTACTTGGAAGGCTGAGACAAGAGGATGACTTAAGCTCAAGAGTTTGAGGTTTCTGTGAGCTATGATGCTACGGCACTCAACCCCAAGGCAACTTAGTGAAAATCTTATCTCAAAAAAAAAAAAAAAAAAAAATTAGCCAATCTTGGTGCTGCACACAGGTTGTCCCAGCTATTCAGGAGACTGAAACAAGTGGGTAACAGAGTGAGGCTTTATCTCTAAAAAAATTTTTAAATAAAGACAAATATAGAGAGATAATAAACCAAAACAGGTGTTCAGTGGGGCATACACCTCTATTTAATACTGAATTTGAAAAGAAAAATTAAGTCTAAATGTATTATTTTATGCAGGTTTGCAGACCTGGGACACACTGTAGTTGGTGTGGAAATCAGTGAACTTGGGATACGAGAATTTTTTGCAGAGCAGAATCTCTCTTACTCAGAAGAACAAATCACAGAAATTCCTGGAGCCAAAATGTTTAAGGTTTGTTTTGGTTTGGGTAAAAAATTATTTCCATACCCCCGCAAAAAAGGTTTTACTCAGCATGAGTAAATGAGGATACTACGCAGTTATCAGAGAGCTTCTCTTTATCACGTGTGCTCACCTAGACATCATGTACATGTAAAAGCTGGGGTCAGAGCCTCTCTATACTCCTACGTTTAGGTTTGTTTGGCTTTTTTTTAAATGTATTTTTTGAGAACTTCTCATATTCCAGACCCCGAATAAGACATGGAAGAGATAAAGATGTTATAACACAGTCCCTGCCCTAGAAGAATCTCTTAGCTTAGGAGAGAAGAGAAACATGAGCTCCTTTGTAATGCACGGAGCTAAGCGGACAGGAAATAGTGTTACCTGCGCCAGGCTAGGGGTGCTTCCTAGGCCTGGTGACAGGAAAGGCTGGAAACTGACAGACTTGGGCCCATGGTCTCGTTTGCCCTGGGCAGCTAGTACTTTATACTGCACAGTAGGCTTTTATATAGGAGCATAACATAGCCAGACTTTTTTTTGAGATTAATCACCCTGACGGTGAAGTAATTTAAAGGGAAGTAGCCTCCTGGCTAAAAGAGTCTGTGGGGATGGTCCAGGAATGAGATCACAAGGCCTGAATGATGGGAATGATGGGGCATGTGGCGATGATTATGATGTCAGACCAACAGGATTTTGTGGCTAATTGAGTGGGGAACTGAAGGAGTGATGAGGTCATATTTCCAGCTCCCATGACTGGCTGGATGGTAGAGAATCCAGGAGAAGCAAGTTGAAGGGCAGAGAAAATGAGCATTCTAAAGACGATGAGTTGAACGGAATATCGCATGGTGAAGGTTTTATGTCTTTGAAGCACGAGGTAGTATTCGCACTGGAAATTATAAATTTGGGAGTTGTCTCCAACTTATGGCCAGAATGATCCAGTGTTTTAACTGCTTCACCTGCTTGGGGTAATAATGTAGAAATAAATACATAGCGCCCCAGTGAGAAAATGCAGAGGCTGTTCAGAGTGAGTCAGCCATTAATGCTTGGCAGACTCAGAGGCTGGCAGTGGGTTGGGGAAAGCTTTCTAGCATGCAAAAAAACGAAAGCTTCAACTGTGTGTGGATGGAAGGCTGTTGACACGAAGAAGCCAGAGGTGGACAACTGGAAACAAGACATACTACACCATTGGTTAGGGGAGCACATTACCCTTTCTCTAGTTGGTCCTGGTCATTGTCAACTCATAGTTTCAGTTTAGACAAAGTACTCTTGTCTAAGTGGAATTAATTGCTCAGATCAATAGGAAGCTTGATAATACTTTATTTTATAGCTTCCTCCCACCCCTGTTCTCAAATGATGTAAAAAATCCAACAAGGCCAGGCATGATGTCTCACGCCTATAATCCTAGCACCCTGGGAGGCCAAGACAGGTGGGTTGCCTGAGCTCACAGGTTCAAGACCAGTCTGAGCCAGAGTGAGATCCTGCCTCTAAAAATAGCCAGGTGTTGTGGCAGGCACTTATAATCCCAGCTCCTTGGGAGGCTGAGGCAAGAGAATCATTTGAACCCAAAAGTTTGAGGTTGCTGTGAGCTGTGACACAGCGGCACTCTACCAAAGTGAGACTCTGTCTCAAAAAACAAATAAAAAATAAACATAAAAAAAATTATAAAAAACAAAAAATTCAAGGAGTTTATTCAATGCAAAGAGGCTAATCCTACTTCCATACTCCCCTTAGAACAGTGGTTCCCAGCCAAGGCTGCATATTTTAAATCAGGGATTCTCAAACTACAGCCTGGGGGCCACATGTGGCCCACCCAGGACATTTATCCGCCCACCAGGTGTTTTTGCCACAGCTGCCTGTCCTGCTTAGCAGCCAACTTGTCCTGGGGCCCACAGTCTGGCCCTCCAGCGGTCTGAGGGACAGTGAACTGGCCCCCTGTTTAAAAAGTTTGAGGACCACTGTTCTAAATCATCTGTGAATCTTATAAAAATTTCCAAAGCAGAGGTCTCACATCAGTCCAATTAGGTAAGAATGTCTAGGATAAGGTGACCAGATTTTAACATTGGTAAAGCAGGACACCATTGATGGTGGGGGGCGGGGGTTCTTAATTAAAAATTGGTCTATATAGAGCAACAAAAATTTTCATGGAATGCAAAAATAGTATTGTAATATATATTTTTTAATTTCAATATAAGTATAATTTACAAATATGATACATTAAAAAATTACATATAGTATTATTTTATTCTTTGACATATTTCTCATTTGAGTGAATTTTTTTTAGTAGATTGCTGTCATTAAGAAGTCATGAAATTTTTCACAAGAATTTGTTAAATTATATTTCACACATGAAATGGCTTTCAAAGTCTCAACACTTACTTGTGATTTTTCTGATGTCCACACTTTATTTACTGTAGAAAAAACTTATTCCGTTGCAGCATTAGTTCCTGGTAAGGACAGCGCGTATCCCTCAATTTTTAGTGCATTATTGTATGGAACATGGTTTGTTTCAAAACGATGAAATATTTCTAACCATTTGTTCTCTATTATGATTTTTGCTGATGCCCAAGATTTAACCTTTTCCTTATCAATATATTTTTTTAATAATGATACCTTGTAAGTTGTAAGTGTTACTTTCAAGGCCAGTGCTAGAATTTTTGCTGCCACTATAAAATATAAATAATATGAGTACTGTCTGCTAAATTCATGAAATAAATAAATTACTTACCTAAATTATCTAAATAAATGATTTGTTGACATCACTTGTTTAACCAGCACTAGCACACAGTACGATGTATATTGTCTGAGAGACAGTTACAAAATGTTCTCGTCATGCCAATGCCAAAAATGCCATTGTTCATTAAGTCCAAACAATGGTGGTCAAATTCTAACAACTGATCAACAATGCGAACTTTGATAAGTAGTTCTAGATAATCAGTTCTCAACAATTATTTGTTATTAAAGTTTAACATTCTAAAATTTACAAAAATAATATAAAACTCATATCCTGGCGAAATAGCCACATGGCAGCCAAAAACCGTATATTCCCTTCCCGTTCTCCCACCGTTCCCTAGTTTGTCGTACATTCTTTCCAAAAATCAGGACTTTTTTAAAATGCCCTGGGACATAAAAAGCAGGACGTCTGGTCACCTTACCTTAGTAGATCTTTGAATGCTCAAGGAAAGAATAAAGGGTTCAAGAAATGCAAAGATGTTAGAGAGAAAATGTGTATTAAACATAATTACATAACTTTACTGCACTTGGATCAACTCGCAGAAGAAAATCGTAGGGTAACCCTGAAGATTAGTTAGCTATTATTCATTTCAGAGCTTGCTGTTAAATTTTAGCAGTGTCTCCCAGAGCAGAGTCCTAATATTTTGACTCTGCTAAGGATAAATCTCTGGTCAAGCAATTACCAGGGAGGCTGACAGAGATAGGTCAGATACGTTGTTATTCAGGAAACATGCAGTTATGCTGATTCTGTTTTTCACTCATCGGTTTGGCTAATGAGTATTTATTTACTGAGCACCTAGTACTAAGGGCTCAGCGCCCGTAGGTCAGCCGCTAGGGCGCCAGCCACATACACCAGAGCTAGTGGGTTTGAATCCAGCCCAGAACTGCCAGTGACAACTACAACCAAAAAATAGCTGGGCGTTGTGGCAGGTGCCTGTAGTCCCAGCTACTTGGGAGGCTGAGCCAAGTGAATTGTTTAAGCCCAAGGGTTTGAGGTTGCTGTGAGCTGTGATGCCACAGCACTATAACCAGGGGGACAGCTTGAGGTTCTGTCTCAAAAAAAAAAAAAAAAAAAAAGAGATCTGGACAGATCATTGAAGCAGAAAGTAAATAAAAAAACACTGGACTTAAACTGAACTCTAGAACAAATAAACTTAGCAGATATTTGTAAAACATTCTACTCAAAACTACTGAACATACATTCTTCTCATTAGCACATGGGATATACCCAAAGATCGAGCATATCTTTTTTTTTTTTTT
>NW_003852421.1:14322265-14326376 GCF_000181295.1 Otolemur garnettii | reverse complement strand
AAAAAAAAAAAAAATATATATATATATATATATATCTACTAAGTAAGTAGAAAAAAATTTTTTCATTGTTTCGTTACAGAGTTCTTCAGGGAACATTTCATTGTATTGTTGCAGCATTTTTGATCTTCCCAGGTAGGACTGAATACTACATCTATACTTTTGAAACACTTGAGGGGTTGGTAGGCAACGTGGGTATAAAGGTGGAGGTCTTTCCATCACTCCCATCCTCTTTTGTAATATCCATGAAGCATTTTATTCTGCAGTTGTTTGTATTATAGCCTAGATACCTGCATACATTTGTCTTTAGATAGCTCCCAAACTATGGAAAACGTTATTATGGCTAAAGACAGGTAGAGAAAAGGAAAAGAGAATAAGACAATGTCTTCTACCTTGCACCTAGCCTGTAACAGAAATGAATTTTAAGGCGGAGAGGGAAGAGAAATCTCCTGAAAGTCTAATACCTGAGCCAGGTACTGGGAGCAGAGTTGTCACACACGGTATTTTAAGTCTTATCAGAATGGGAAGGCTGCTGTCTCGGGCTCCTACAACCACGGGAAGTAGACACTCCTCATACCCAGATCAGCACATCATTATGGACTCCATGAGGAAAAAACATGAGATCTTAATTTCTTGACAATTGGTGAAGTACCAGCATGTGCCATGGGGGGCATGGTTCATTCTACTAAAGATTTGATTTTTCTTACATAAAATGTTGGACTTTCTCTCTTTCTCGTAGAACAAATATTGGCAAATTTGACAGGATTTGGGATAGAGGAGCATTAGTGGCCATTAATCCAGGTGATCGTGAATGGTGAGTAATTTAGTTTCTTTAGTTATGCTGGTTTCTCTCTCTTTTTTTAAACCTTCTTAATTTAATACGCAGTACTTTTTCTGGGGTGCAGAAAATTAGCTGGACTTATACTAGTTTGAAATAGCTTATTGTATTTGGAATTAGGAGACCTAAGTCCAATACCAGCTTTGTCTAAAAATCATAGGATTTGGCATGAGCCACTGTACCTAGACTTTAATAAATGTTTTTTGAATAAATGTATGGAAGAAAATTGGACTCCGTGCAAGAGAAATAGACTGTTTCCTGCTAACCATCACCACATCATTTGTCCTTGGATATAAAGGCCATCTGAAGGCTGGGCACAAAGGCTTACATCTGTAATCCTAGCACTCGGGGAGACTGAGGCAAGTGGATTGCTTGAGCTCAGGAGCCTGAACATCTCTACTACAAATGGAAAAAATTAGCCAGGAGTTGTAACAAGTGCCTGTAGTCCCAGTTACTTGGGTGGCTGAGGCCAGAGGATCTCTTGAGTCCAAGAGTTTGAGGTTGCTGTGAGCTGTAATGTCATGGCACTCTAGCCTGGGGCGACAGAGTAGTTAGACTCTGTCTCAAAAAATTTTAAATTAAAATAAAGACCATCTGAGTAGACTCTGAACTGTTTAATTCGTGACTCATGAGGAGTCTGGAGGACCCTTCCAGAACTCTTGTTTAGGGAATCCAGTTCTAGCGTGGCCAGTTCTTGTGTCCTCCCTAGTTCTCCCACGCTGCTTCTTCCCTCCCTTCCCAGCAGAGTGTGTGCTGCAGTCACAGGCCCAAGCACACCTGAGAACATGTTGGCCTTTGTGACCAAAATAACTACTACTTTGAACCAAGAAAAAGACAAATTACTCTACACACTGGGACTTGGTATTTTGGTACTTCGCGTGTCAGTACCTTGTCTCAGTGCTATTGTCAGTACTAAGAGTCTTCTGCTTAGATTATGCATTGCAATACTGATGTATTTTCTGCAATGACTCTTCAGATCTCTTGCCTAACATAAATCAGTGGGGCATACTTCTCTCATTTCTCTGAATTTTGTGAGGCTGGTTGGGAGACAAAGTCTACATTTCAAAAGGAATGAAGCCTGTCAGTCTTAGGAAACCTTGCCAAACCAGTCTGACTGATCCCCTTCAAGGGGACAGCAAGTTTCTTCTTACCACTTAAGAACAAGAATTAGAATGTTAGGAAGTAAAGGTTTCTGCTCAAAAGTTTGCTTTGGTCTGGTTCTTTCACCTGAAAGGAAGAGTGATCCTCTCTTGAATTCTCACAGCAGCTTGTGAGGTGGTTACTAGTCTTATCCCTGTTTTGCAGGTGAGGAACCTGTGACATGGCGAGATTAAGAATTTCTCAAACTTACATAGCCAGTGAGTGGAGGAGCTGGGCTCGGGCATCTCACAGAATCCACATTCCTAATCCCACACTGCACCTCCTCACTAACATCCCACACAGCTCTGGGCAGGGACCACGATCAGAAAGGCAGACTTCTCAGAGCAGAGGAGTCTGTCCGTGTCTGTGGGCCTGGCTCTCCTGGCCTCTCTTCCTCTCTGCATGCGTCTCCTCTGACCTGTCCTTACCCCTCTGCTTTCTCCATTTCTATTCCCACATAGCTGACTTGCTGACAGCTTCCCACCTCCTTGCTTCAACCTCCACACAGCACAAAAACTCCAGCTTTTGGTACAGTGACCACAGCTAACTAGCAATGCCTCTTTGCTCTCTTAATGTCCAAGTGAGGGATTTGATTGATCCAACTCATTGTTCTGTACCAGGCCCAGCCCTGGCTCCTGATCAGTCTACTGATGGGTCCCAGTAGGGTCAGGCCCCCTCTCTGAACTTCCCAGACCTGGCTGGGAAGTGACATCACCTGTTCCCTGAGGCACCTACTCAAAGGATGGTTCCAGGAGCCCTCATGGCTTATGTCACACTTGTAGAACTTTAATTTTTCATTCATTCATTCATTCGTTCGTTTAGAGACAGAGTCTTTCTCTGTTGTTTAGGCTAGAATGCTGTGGCATCAGCCTAACTCACAGCAACTTCAAACTCCAGAATTTAAGTGATCCTCCTGCCTTAATCTTCTGAGCAGCTGTGACTACAGGCACTCACCACAACACCTGGCTAATAGAGATGAGGTCTTGATTTTCCCAGGCTGGTCTAGAACTCCTGAGTTCAAGTGATCCTTCTGCTTTGGCCTTCCAGAGTACTAGCAATGAGCTACTGTGCCCAGCTCTAAAACTTTAATGCCACCCTTTTTGGCCTGATTGTCAATCTTTTCTCTCTCCAACGAAGTAGAGGAAAGAGATTATTTCGTACCTCTTACATACGCCCCTAGACAGGTCCCAGTCACCCAGGATATGTATTAAATCACAGCATCCCAGGCCCCACAGAAGACCTACTACATCAGTCTGTGGGGATGCAGCTCAAGCAGCTTTTCTTTCAACAAGTACCCAGGAGATTTTGACATCCAGCCTGGTCTAGGAACCACTATTGTCAAGCACACAGAAGCACAGCAATCCTTTGGGCAGTATGTTTCCAAGGTCAACAGGCACCCGCATACCACACCATGTTGGAAGGAGCCTCTGCTCATCCCAGGGTGAGGTCTTCTGGTCTGACTGGTACTGTGTGCAGACCAGCAGTAGGTGCAGGCCTCCATTTGGTTCCCATCTTGACCATTTCCCAGATCGGGGAGGGGACAGACATAATTTGCTGAACACAGTTCTTTTAAAATGAGAGTGACTTCATGTGATTTTTAGGAGAATTAAACTCAATAATGTTGATGAAAGCAAATGCCAGCTTCCTTCCCTGCCTCTTGCCCCCCTCCAGCCTTTTCCTATGTAGAGAAATACAACAAAAACTTTCCTCTTCTTTTCAGCTATGCGGATGTAATGTTGTCCTTGCTGAGAAAAGGGTTTCAGTACCTACTGGCTGTTCTTTATTACGATCCAACTAAACATGCAGGTAAAAGGGGTTTTTTTCCCCCCTCTTTTTCTACTTGCCTGATTTCCTGATTTAATTCTATGAAATAGATAAGAATTATTTTATCTTGGCTGGGTGCCTGTAGCACAGTGGTTATGGCGCCAGCCACATACACAGAGGGTGGTGGGTGCAGACCCAGCCCAGGCCAGCTAAGCAACAATGACAAATGGAACAACAAAAAAAAATAGCCAGGCATTGTGGCAGGCACCTGTGGTGGGAGGCTGAGGCAAGAAAATCGCTTGGACCCAAGAGTTTGAGGTTGCTGTGAGCTGTGGCGCCATGGCACTCTACCGAGGGCAACATAATAGAACT
>NW_003852421.1:14318665-14321956 GCF_000181295.1 Otolemur garnettii | reverse complement strand
AATTATTTTATCTTAATTTATCTCATAGGAAGCATACTACTTATATATAGGTGAAGACAATTCCATTTGTAATGGAACTATTTATATTATAGTATTTATAACTATTTATATTTGATGGGAACGATAAACATTTTTTTCTCTTTCCATACTGTACGTATTTTTCTTGTGTTCCTTTCCCATTTTGCCCACCATTCATAGGTCAAACTATAGAAGAGGAGGCAAATGGTTGATCCTAATATAAAAGTCTTTTGAGCCCTGGATTAAGAGGAAGGAGAAATTTGATTGCCTTGCTGTGAATATTGTGTGTACTACGTGCCGTCCATGGTGGTAGCAATGTGTTGGGCCTTTGCCTAGACACACAAATGTACCCTCGTTGGAGGATAGGGTGAAATGTGGACTGGGAGAGGGAGGAGATGTGCAAGAAAATCTCTATATTGTTACTGGATATAAACTTGTGAAATTATATAATTTATTGATTGCATTGTTTTATAACTCCTTATCTTGAATCTGTAAAATGTATGTTTTCTTCTGGATTCATTTGAACATTGAAACTGAACATTTGCTGTGGCTGGACTTATTTTCACAGAGAAATGAAAACAAAATACATAGAAGTTTAATTTGTAAAAATCCCTTTGATTTTTAATTGAGTTTTTTAAAGTGCCTTGTTTTATAAATATTTGTATATGTTAGGATTTTTTTTTTTCTGTTTGGGTAAATCAGGTCTTTGAAACTCCTTAAAAGATGAGGAGTTTTAAATTATAATAATCCTTAATTATGTCTATCAGATGAAAATAGAAATTAATAGACAGAAGTTCGCGCTACTAATCTGATTTAAATTCTGCTCATGAACAGGAGGCCTAAGGAAGGGCCTGTGGGAAGAAAACATAGCAGGCCCTGTCTGGAGGTGGAGGAGCAGAATACTGCTCTCAAAAAGGGCAGAAGGTTCCTTTTATAAACTCTATATACTCTGCAGCAGAGCAGGAGGGGCATATAGAATGTGGGTGAGTGCAGAAGTTGGTAGAAAATCAATACTCCAGAAAATGAGGAAAACCCAGAGGAATTTGCTGATGAATATTACTCTGATTTCACCATTCCTAAGACACTTGGCTGCGTGGCCATCTCATCTGAGCTAGAGGTGGCTACATGCATTGCCTTCCTGTCAGGAAGCCAGTTTACTACTTTGGTACAAGATTCCTTAAGGAAGAATTAGAACATGCCACACAGTCCTCTCTTTGGATAATTAAGTTGCATGTAAAATAAGTATACCTAGGTCATTGGATATAAGCTGAGAGGTGGGTCCTGAGAATTTCTCTTCAGAATTAGAAGATTTATAGATTTAATTAATCTTTACTACATTTCTCTTTCACTTAGGCCCACCATTTTATGTTCCAGAAGCTGAAATTAAAAGGCTATTTGGTAAGTTATGGACTTATGCTATAACGTTTTAAATAGTCATTGGTTAACTGTTTTGAGCTGTTAGTGAACTTTTAGTATCTCTATATATGAAACTTAAAAGTTAGAGACCTTTTTTTCTGAAGATTATTTTCTCCTAGAAAAGAAACCAACCTCTGTAATATATCCTTTTAGCTACTATGTTGAAGACATCTGAGCTTTTCTAGGGAGGTGATTTATTTATTTTTGCTCTTGGGAGTTACAAGTAATCACAATTCAGAGTTCAGAAAATCTGCCCTTAACATTTCCCCATTTTGATTACAAAGAGGAATAAACACTGTGACACATACTGGTTTTTAAATCATTTGAAGTTATTTTTAGAAGAACCCCTGTTGTCACTCATAAAATTTTAACTCATTATCCTTTCTCCTTGTTTCAGGTACAATATGCAGTACCCATTGTCTTGAGACAGTTGATGTTTTTGAAGAACGACATATAAGTTGGGGAATTGACTGTATTTTTGAAAAGTTATATCTGCTTACAGAAAAGTAGATAAAATAAAATCAAGCGACATCAGTGTGGTTTTTGAGCAATTGAAAATTAAGCTAAAGCCTAAAACTCTAATGGATGAATTTTTTTAATATATTTTTTTTTTTGGCCAGGGTTGGGTTTGAACCCACCACCTCCAGCATATGGGGCCGGCACCCTACTCTTGAGCCACAGGTGCTGCCCATGGATGATTTTTTTAAAAAAATGATTCATAAATCATATAATTTTTAGCAGAATATAATACTAAAATGCCAAAGTAGCTCTCTCTGTTGGAGAGGAAATGATAAGATTAGGCCTGTGTGTTTTATAGATTGCAAGAATTTTTTATAATTAGCATATACTACTTATATAGTTAAAAATAAAAGGAAAACACAATGCATATAACTTAAGAATAATAAACATAGAAAAAATTACAATGTTTATGAATTCAGAATGATTGAAGAAATACCATATTTTTAGTAGGATTTAAGGTTTAGTAGGGTTACAGAAATCATGTAAAAGATTAAGTTTTACTATAAACCTTTATCTTGTATGGTGTACTCAAATCCTGGCATCCCTTTTCACATGTTTTTTCCATATGTAACTGTATACATAACAGAATCAAGAAACAAGAAATTTTAGGTAAACAAACTGACATATATGGCACAACATATTATTTCTAACTATAAAAATAAATTGAGAATTAAAAGTTTTATCTGAATTGTTTCCTTTTTTCTTTTTATTTATTTATCTTTTTTGAGATGGAGTCTCACTCAGTCACGCTGGGGTTGAGTGCCGCTGTCAGCTCACAGAAACCTCAAACTCTTGGGCTCAAGTGATTCTCTTGCCTCAGCCTCCCAAGTAGCTGGGACTATAGGTGCACACCACAATGCCCAGCTATTTTTTAGAGACGGGATCTCGTGCTTGGTTCAAGTGGGTCTTAAACTCCTGAGCTCAAGCAGTCAGCCCACCTCAGCCTCCCAGAGTGCTGGGATTACAGGCGAGAGCCACAGTGCCCAGCCCATGAGTTATTATTTCTTTTAATCCAAATGATCAAGTCCAGTGAAGCATATGGGTCTTAGGGCTAGATTTGTGGCTGTTCATATGAAGGTTTAGATTGAAAATTCTCAAATGTTCATTAATAGTCTCACTTTATTAAATCAAAGACATTCCTCTCTAAACCTGCAATACCTAATACATGTAACTAAATGGTGTAGATTATTTAGTTCATGTTTTTTCTCTTTTTTTAGACAGAGCCACAAGCTATCCCCCTGGGTAGAATGCCATGGCATCACAGCTCACAGCAACCTCCAACTCCTGGGCTCAAGCGAGTCTCCTGCCTCCAACTCCCAAGTAGTTGGGACCGCAGGC
>NW_003852421.1:14314743-14316373 GCF_000181295.1 Otolemur garnettii | reverse complement strand
CAACTCCTGGGCTCAAGCGAGTCTCCTGCCTCAGCCTCCCAAGTAGCTGGGACTACAGGCGCCCGCCACAGCACCTGGCCATTTTTTGGTTGCAGTCATCATTGTTGTTTGGCGGGCCGGGCTGGGGATTCGAACCTGCCACCTTAGGTGTATGTGGCTGGCGCCTTAGCTGCTTGAGCCACAGGCACCGAGCCTAGACACTCTTTTTAATGTTATCAGTAACAGGATGAAACAAGAAAGTATGTAATAATAAGCGTACTTGTGGAAAGAAAAATACAAAGGAATCTAATCAAAGCTTTAACACCTCCCCCTGACAAGGCTGAGCTTTGGTTCCATGAAGTGTTAATGGTATAAGGGAGGACTAGTGCTTACCTCAAATTGTTTGTTTTTGTTTGTTTGGGGTTTGGGGGGGTGAGACAGAATCTCACTTTATTGCCCTTGGTAGAGTGCCATGGTGTCATAGCTTGCAGCAACCTCAAACTCTTGGGCTTAAATAATTCTCTTATCTCAGCCTCCCAAGTGGCTGGGACTACAGGCACCCACCACAATGCCTGACTGTTTTTAGAAATGAGGTGTCACACTGCCTGAGGCTGGTTTCAAACCTGTGAGCTCAGTCAATCCACCTGCCTCAGCCTCCCAGAGTGCTAGGATTACAGGCATGAGCTACTGTGCCCAGCTGCTCAAATTATTTTCATAAAAGGGAACAATTTAGGTAGGTGTTTATGCATTGATGTATATGTGTATGTATATATGTGTATAGCATATACTCTTTAAAGATCTTTCAAAGAAAGATTTCTACTGAGTACATGATGACACCTGGGAATAAAAAAAAAAAGATTTCTACTGAATATTTTTAAAATATCAAAATTATCTTTAATCCATACAGCTCTGATTTTCCATCACTTCTTATCTAATGTACATATTGCCTTTTTTTTTCTAGAGAGAGTCTCACTTTATCGCCCTTGGTAGAGTGCCATCACATCACACAGCTCACAGCAACCTCCAACTCGTGTTGGAGGTTGGGCTGGGGCAATTCTCTTGCCTCAGCCTCCCGAGTGTACTTATTGCCTTCTAAAAAAAATTGTAATAAAATCATAAGAGTGGATTCAGTGCTTGTAGCTCAGTGGTTAGGGCACTGACCATATACACCGGGGCTGGCAGGTTCAAACCCAGCCAGGCCCGCTAAACAACAATGACAACTACAACAAAAAAGTAGTCAGGCATTGTGGCAGGCACCTGTAGTCCAAGCTACAAGGGAGGCTGAGGCAAGAGAATTGCTTAAGCCCAAGAGTTTGAGGTTGCTGTGAGCTGAGACACCGCAGCAGTCTACCAAGGTGACATAATAAAACTGTCTTAAAAAAAAGAAAAGAAAAAATCACAAGAGTAGCTGACTTGATGGAATAGGATAAAATTCCATATCCACACCTTAAGCATAGTCACTCTGCTGGTTTTCAGCAAATAGTCAAGTCTCTGGCTCGGCGCCTGTGGCTCAAGTGGCTAAGGCGCCAGCCACATACACCTAAGGTGGCGGGTTCAAATCCAGCCCGGGCCTGCCAAACAACAATGATGGCTGCAACCAAAAAATAGCAGGGTGTTGTGGCGGGCGCCTGTAGTCCCAGCTACTTGGGAG
>NW_003852421.1:14265406-14314643 GCF_000181295.1 Otolemur garnettii | reverse complement strand
AAAAAAAAAATAGTCAAGTCTCAGATTCATTAATTATGTGTAGCTTTTTGTTTTTGTTTTTTTGAGACAGTCTTACTCTGTTACCCTAGGCTAGAGTGCTATGGCCTCAAACTCCTGGGTTTAAGCAATCCTCTTGCCTCAGCCTCCTGAACAGCTGAGACTACAGGCATACACCACAATGCCCAGCTAATTTTTTTGAAATTTTTATTAGAGATAGGAGTGGGGTTCTCACTCTTGCTCAGGCTAGTCTTGAACTCATGACCTCAAGGGATCTCCCACCTCAGCCTTCCAGAGTGCTAGGATTATAGGTGTGAACCATCACACTGGCCTAATTATGTGTAGCCTTAATGTGTGAATTGAAAATACCAGTGTGAAAATCTGTGATCTCGAACCAGTTGGTATTAAATAGAAATTTGTTTCACTGTTGATACTAACAGCAGATAGAAAGATGATAATCCAGCCGAGTGTTTAGAAATAAAACACACAATAAAGTATTAACATTTGTATTGAAATAAGAAAAATAATACTTTCTCTTTGAAAAATTGGGAACTATAGGAAAGCCAAATGAAGAAAAACAAAAGTCACCAAATCCTATCCCGGAGATAAACAGTACTAAGACACGTTTTTTCTTCTCATCTTTTTTTTTTTTCCTGCTCCTACAGGTGAATGTTTTTACCAGGTTGCAGTCCTAATTAAGAGGCAATATTATATCTCTGCTATCTTGCCGTCTGGTTTGTTAGTCCTTTCCCATGTTACTAAATATTTTTCAAAAACAAGATTTTAGAAAAGCTGTTTGAAGTCCTGTCATCTGGAATTATGTAACTTTCTTCTGCTATGAGAGTCAGCATTTGTCCAGCCGGGGTAAATCCTATTGGGTGTGCTAGGAGAGGAAGATGTACTGATAAGTAAAGACAGTCCTGTTCTCAGGAGGAACTGGACGTTGAACATAATATAGCATTGTAAGACTTTTAGGGGACAGGCAGGGAACTGTCAGCTTTTCGGTGGCCATCTGAGGAAGTCAAGGTGAGGTTGCTCAGGGAGAACAGGTGGGGAGACTAGAGGAAAGACTAAGACCAGTGCCCTGAAGAACACTCTCAATTGTCTCAAATTTGAGAAACACTGAAATCTCTCGATTCCCATTTCCAACCATCTTGATCCAACCATCCTGATCCAACCATCAGTTTGATTTTATTTTTCCTGTAGGCATTCAAAAAATTCAAAACTGAACCACTGTTCCTCTTCCTGCCAAATCCCTCACCTCCGAGAAGCCAAGAATATGGGGCATAAGTTTATATAATTAGAAGTGGTGTCACTTCCAAAGTGACAAAGAAAGAACAAAGGTCGTACCAAAAAGGATGGTTGCGTGCAGCCTATCTGCTGCACCCACTGCGCCCAACGTGCATTTAAAGACAAAGCTGTAAAGATGTTCATACTGGGGACACTGTGGAGGCCGCAGCTCTCGGGGACATTTCTGGAACGGTGTCTTCGATCCCTGTGTGCTTCCCAAGCTCCATGTGAAGCCACATTACTCCATGCACTGTGCCATTCACTACAAAGTAGTCAGGAACCATTCTCAGAACCCTCAAGGACTGAACACCCCGACCCTGAAATGGACCTGTGGGTGCTGCCCCACAACCTCCACGAGGGCCCAGGTAAGGAGTCGAGTCCTTGAGAATTGAAGAAAAACTATCCTTTCAAAAAAAATAAAATGGAAATTACACTATAAAAAAGGTGGAGTGGTGGCCAGAGTGGACACTGGAAAGACAAGATGTCCCTGAAAATGGTAACAAAGCTGGGGCCAGAATCCACAGAACCTCCAAGATTCACCTGGGAAGGAAGTACCCTGAAGTTTGCCTGAAACACAAAACTGACCAATCCAGGAAGGATCCAGGGTGGCAAAGACAGTTTTTAGCTCCTGTAGGCTCACAAGTCCATGTTAAAGTGGCTACAGTTTCTGCTCCTTGTCTGTTTTACTTTCTCTTCCTTTTCTTGAAAAAAAGAAAGAGCTTACTCTCTCTCCCAGACTGGAGTGCAAGTGGTATCATCACAGCTCACTGCAGCATCAGCCTCCTGGGCTAAAGTGATCCTCCTGCCTCAGCCTCCCAAGTTCCTTCCTCCGCAGTCCTCCCTAGGACTATAGGCCTGACCACCACACTTGGCTAATTTCTGGGGTTATTTGTAGAGATGGAGTCTCGTTCTTGCTCAAGCTGGCCTCAAGTGCTCCTCTCCCCTTAGCCTCCCAGAGTCCTAGGATTACAGGCTGGAGCCACCAGACCTGGTTTCCTTGTCCTTTAAAAGGTAGCACATCTCTTGGCTCGGCGCCTATAGCTCAACCGGCTAAGGCGCCAGCCACGTACACCTAAGCTGTCGGGTTCGAATCCCCAGCCCGGACCCGCCAAACAACGATGATGGCTGCAACCAAAAAATAGCCGGGTGTTGTGGCGGGCGCCTGTGGTCCCAGCTACTTGGGAGGCGGAGGCAGGAGACTCGCTTGAGCCCAGGAGTTGGAGGTTGCTGTGAGCTGTAATGCCATGGCACTCTGCCCAGGGGGACAGCTTGAGGCTCTGTCTCAAAAAAAAAAAAAAAAAAAAAAAAAGGTAGCACATCTCTGCAACTGAGATGATTCTGTTTTCTGTGGCTTGCTCCTCTTCCTTATTCTCACACTATTGTGAGACAATCAGGTCATCGTTCTGGGATTCCTTCAAAACTGCATGTGTCCTACCACAGTAGACAAAGAGCAAAGAGGGACAAGCCTGCTGAGGCTGTAGCATGAATCCACCACTCAGAGACCCAATGGACCAAATGTATCCAAAGGCATTCTGCCGAAACTTTGAAAAATACCCTGCCCCTCTGATCGTAACAGCACCTGGCTGTGCTTTGAGGTGGAAACAAAAAACTCAGCTGATTTCTTTGAAACCAGGGCCCTCTCAAGACTCCTTACCATGCAGAAATATGTTTCCTGACTTGGATCCAGGAGGGGCTGCCCCCTGATCACCACTCCCATGTCACCTGATATGTATCCAGGAGTCCCTGGGCCAACTATGCAAATCGTATTGTTCACTTTCTGGCCATGCACAGAAGGGTGAGCCTGACCGTCTTTGCTGCCCACCTCAACCGCTTCAGGAAATCAGAGTACCAGCAGGGGCTTACCAGGATGGATCAGGAAGGGGTCCAGCTGCACATTGTGGGTTATGAAGAATTTGAATACTGTTGGGACAACTTTGTGTACAACCAGAGAAATTGATTTGTGCCTTGGAATGGATTGAATGAAAATTATGAGTTCCTGGTCCCCAAGCTGGAGGAGATTCTCAGAAGCCCTTTGGATAGGATGAGTTAAAAGAATTCAGCATCCACTTTCAGAACCAGCTGCAGGCTTATGAGAAAAGCACCTGGCTGGGCTTTACGGTGGAAACAACCAAGTCGCCTGTCACCATTCACAGAGGAGGCTTTTGAAACCAGGGCCCTCCAAGATTCCTTGCCATGCAGAAGTATGCTTCCTCACTTTCCAGGAGGTGCTGTCCCCTGACCCCCACTACCAAGTCACCTGGTACACATCCTGGAGTCCTGGCGCTGACTGTGCAGATCTTGTGGCTAATTTTCTGGCTAAACACAGAAATTTGAGCCTGACCATTTTCGCTGCCTGACTCCACTACCACGGTGACCCAGAAATGCATAGGAGACTTCGCAGGATGTATCAGCAAGGGGCCAATGTGGACATCATGTCTGTTACAGAATTTCAATACTGTTGGGACAACTTTGTGTACAACCAGAGAAAGCAATTCATGCCTTGGAATGGATTGTATGAAAATTATGAATTCCTGGTCCCCAAGCTGGAGGAGATTTTCGGGCAGATGGACCCACTGGTCCAGCAACATGCTTTGGTGACCACCAAGGGACCATCAGCTGGGCAGTGTGCATTGGGGATATCCACAAGCTGTGTGGAGGCTGGACCCCTACATTTGGCACCCTACATGGTTTCCCTTTGCCTTGGCGAAGGAATGCCAGAGCATGTGAATTCTCAAGAGATCTTGAGGACTAGTGACTCCCGAAAACGTCTTCTAAAGCGGAATGCATCACCAGCTTGGGGGGAGCCATCAGGGCAGACTCCAGTAAATCTGGAGCAGAGACCAACTGCATCTACACCAGTTTCATTTAGCTGCACCTCCTCCAATCCCTGTACAGACACCACCAGTTACAGTTCATGCAGCTGTTTTGCCATGGCAGTCTCAAAATCCTGTGCCAATACCATAGCCATTTCAGCCATTTGTACCCTCACCATACCATTATCCTCCACCTTCCTTAGTTGCAGAACCAAAGGCACAGGGCTTGCAGGCTCCACCAGTGACCTCTGTTACTACAAGGAATAGACCTTTGGTGCCAGCTAGTGGCCCATTAACATCTACATTCCCCAGCCATCAAGGGACAGGTGAGACAGCAGGCAGGTGAGCAGGAAAGTTTTCCATTTGAACTTCTGAAAATTTAAAGGGAGCTGTGTAACAATATGGGCCAAATTCTCCTTTTGTTCAAAATACTCTGCTATCTATTGTGCAGAATACAAGATTGGTTCCATTTGATTAGGAAACTCTTGCTAAGGTAACTCTCAGTAAATCACAATATTTACAATTTAGAAATTGGTGGGTAGATGTCGTACATGAAAGGATGAGGCTGAATCGACAAGCTAATATAAATATTGATGCTGATCAGCTGGTAATTGGCACTGGCAATTGGGCTGGAACTCAACAACAGATGCTTTTGCATAATGAGGCCATTGAACAACTCAGAAACTGCTGCCTTGAAGCATGGAGTAAGATCCAGAATGAGGGAATTCCATGTCCCTCTTTTAGGGCAGTCAGGTAAAAATAATGAACCTTATCCAGACTTCATTGCTTGTCTACAAGACGCAGCTGAAAAATCTATAACAGGCTTGGCGCCTGTGGCTCAAGTGGCTAAGGCACCAGCCACATACACCTAAGGTGGCAGGTTCGAAACCAGCTGGGCCTGCCGAACAACAATGATGGCTGCAACCAAAAAATAGCAGGGCGTTGTGGCGGGCGCCTGTGGTCCCAGTTACTTGGGAGGCTGAGGCAGGAGACTCGCTTGAGCCCAGGAGTTGGAGGTTGCTGTCAGCTTTGATGCCACAGCACTCTACCCAGGGGGACAGCTTGAAGCTCTGTCTCAAAAAAAAAAAAAAAAAAGAAAGAAAAGTCTATAACAGATGCAGATGGCAGAAAAATTATCATTGAATTAATGGCATATGAACAGACTAACCCTGAATGCCGTGCTACCATTTATCCTATTACAGAAAACAATTCCTCCAGGAAGAGATGTTATCACTAGTTACATCAAGGCACATGAGGGAGTAGGAGGAATTACATAGAACTATGTAGCATAGAACTATGATAATGGCTTAAGCGACAGCAGGGATGAGAATGGGTGGTCCTGCAACTAATTTTCCAGGAAAATGTTTTGGATGTGGACAAATGGGACACACTAAAAAACAACGTCCTCAAAAAACATCTCAAGGCTGGGTGCAGTGGCACACACCTAAAATCCTAGCACTCCAAGAGGCCAAGGCAGGTGGATTGCCTGAGCCCAGGAGTTGGAGACCTGCTTGAGCAAGAGTCCCTAAAAGTAGCTGGGCGTTGTGGCAGGTGGCTGTAGTCCCAACTACTTGGGAGGCTGAGGCAAGAGAATCACATGAGCCCAAGAGTTAGAGGTTCCTGTGTGCTATGGCCCCATGGTAGAGTGCACTCTACCGAGGGCAACAAAATAGGACTCTGTCTCAAAAAAAAAGAGAGAGAGAGAAATGGCTTCTTGGGGAGAAAGTGCATCAGCCTGTCTGCCCACAAGTTTCCAGGAGAATTAACAACCTCTCTGGGAATTTACGTGTTCGGTTTGGTGGGGGTTGGCCTTACCATCCTGCTTCTGGACTTTGTTCCTTGTTTGATTTATTTTAAGGTAGTAAAGAACTAAAGAGCAATAGTATATGAATGATTAAGTGTAGGTTAAGGAAGTTAGGAAATAGTGTGGTAGGAAACATGCAGTAAAGCAGAACAATGACGTATGGGGGTAGTTTTAATTGAATTGGTGATTAATTGAAAACATTGTAATAAAGGCTGAGTAGATATGGAGGTAGGGGCTTTCACCTTGTCCTCACTCTAGACGGTGAAGATCCCCCAGGCCCACTCTTTAAAACTTTCATTCTTCGATTGACTTGTTGGGGTGCCTCAAAAATAAATAAAACTTTCATTCTAAAAAAAAAAAAAAAAACGCGTGTGTTTAGCACATCTTCCTACACTTGCATGTAGGAAGGAGCTTAAGCACCTACTTCCCTCCCCACCCCATGTTCCCCTGGCACTCCCTTCTCTGCTGTCCCCATCCTGAGCTGGATCTCCATTCCCTTTGCACAGCAGTGTGGTACTTTGCGTAAAGGTTAGCCACTGACCACTTTAGAAACTAGAAGTTCTACTCTTCAAGTCCTTTACCCTCACAACTCTCGGGGCTTGTTCTAGGTAGAAGCAGAGAAAGATGGCTATGCTATTCTAGGACCCTCGAAATCAGGAGTATTGGGCATAAGCACAGAGAAAATCCGTGGAGGCTCAGCCTTGAGGGTGGAAAGTATGGTCATGAGAAAGTCAAAATGTTAGAGTCAAGGGCCGGGCGTGGTGGCTCATGCCTATAATCCCAGAACTCTGGGAGGCCGAGGCAGGTGGATTGCCTGAGCTCACAGGTTCAAGACCAGCCTGAGCAAGATCGAGACCTGTCTCTAAAAATAGGTAGGCATTGTGGCAGGCGCCTGTAGTCCCAGTTACTTGGGAGGGTGAGAGGAGAGAATCCCTTAAGGCCAAGAGTCTGAGGTTGCTATGAGCTACGGCACTCTACCGAGGGTGACACAGTAAGACTGTGTCTCAAAAAAAAAAGTTAAGAGTCAAGACACTTCTGTTACTAATCGATTAATCAATGGTTAAATGCTACTTTCCTAACAATGCTTCCTATAAATACCAGAGAAACATGAAAGAAAAGGTGTAACCATTTAGGTTTGCTGCCTGTAAGTAGACTCCTTTTAAATATTTATTCATTCTTCTACTTTAAAAATATCTGCTGAGCTCCTACTGTGATCAGGCATGAGCGAGGCGCTAGGGATACCGAGCAAAATCAGACGTGGTTCCTGCCCACCCAGAGCTTAATTTGTTCAGAGACAGGAGCAAAAGAAAGATGAGATGAAGATAAAAGAGCAATTTTAAGAATGGATTAAAAATATCGATTGGACTCCATATCCTGGGCAAGGTAGGAAAAGGACAAGTGTGAAGGGAGGAGCCTTGGGCTGACAGAAACCTGGGGGCAGGAACTGGCTAATTCTATGCAGAGGCAGCAAAGGATAAAAAACTGATTGCTAAAGAATGCCCAGTTGGGGTGTGGGAGCCTAAACTGCCAAAGACTCAAACCCAGTTGTTTTTAGTTCTGAAGCTTTGTCTAATGGAGAAAACCTTAATTCCCAATCAAATGCCACAAAGTTATACTTCCACCCTTTAAATTTACCATTAGATTCTCGACAGTTATACCACCAGGGTAGATCATCTATGTATGTGCCATAAGGCTTTGCAGCACCACTGTACTGTCTACCAACCGGCAGAGTGATTACTACCACGTTTTAAATATGTCAGATTTATTGCAGCTTTTTGTGGTTACCTGGCTAAACACCTGCTGCTACTTAGCACTCTTGAGGCAAGGAAGGGGCTGGAATTCTGGGCTAACACAGCTGATGGTGCAGTTCTACATTTTCCCTGCAGGGGCAGCAAAGGATCAAGAAGAAGAAGGTAGGATTAGCCGGGCGCTGAGCCCTCCAGCTCCTTCCTCTCTTCTGGAAGCCATTCATAGGCAGGCAGGATATCACTGCAAGATCCAAGCTCAGTCACAGCAATGACGTGTGTCTTTGGGTAGGTATTTTTTTTAATCTTGTTTTATTTTTATTATTGTTTTGTTGAAACAAGGGCTTGTGCTGTTGCCCAGCCTGGAGTGGTGCAAGTCTTGCTCTTGCTCAGGCTAGTCTCAAACCCATGAGCTCAGGGAATCCACCCACCTCAGTCCACAGATGTGAGCCATTGCACCCAGCTTTAGTTGGTTATGGGAATGAAAATGCAGTCTGAAATCATACTATTAAGTTTATTATTGTGTCTTGATACACAATATTTGAATCATACAACATTTGATAAGAAAATGTTTTTTTCTTGTCTTACATTAAAGTTGTCTCTAGCAGTTTTAACACAGGATCAAAACCCCTGTTTGCTCAGAATTCTAGCAAATAAGAGGGTGTGATCATAATTATGATCCCTAAATGAACAGGAATTATTTAATATGTGGTTTTGCTAAAGACAATGTTCATGTAAGACAGGGGAGTATGTCGGGGACAGCGAGTATCCTGAAAATGAGAGATTATATTAATAATACCACAACAGATTCCTGAGAGTGCTATCTCTTCTTTAAAGATTTTCTAACACACCGCAGATTCTTTTTGTTTTTGGTCTTAACTGAGAAGGGAAAAATTGAATTGAGTGCCATCTGAAGGAATTATCATAATGCAATGGTTATTAAACTTGGGGGTACCTTATTATCACCTAGGGAGCTTTCACAAATCCCACCTAAACCACACTCTAGAGACCAATTAAACTTCTGGGGATGTGACCCAGATCTTTACCACGTTCAACCAAATTTGAACACCACTGACATAGTTGAGTGTGGACTCTGCAAACTTCCTGGCTGCAAATCTAACCCAGCCACTTCCTACCCCCGTGACCCTGGGAAAGACATTTAACCTCAACAAATTCTATCAGAGAAAAAGGTGATGAAAATAACACACCCCTGTAGGGTTATGATGAGGTTTAAATATAAGGTAATTCATTTAAATCACTTGAAAGAGGGCAGGCATGTAAGTTCTGTAATTAATATTTTTAACCAACCCATTTATTTCACATAAATTCCTCTGGAAGAGGTTCCTCATCTGACACTCATTCGCCTCGTAGATTTCTTGTATTGTCCTATAACATTCCTTCTTTCATACATACCGGTAAATTGATTTTACTAGTGCATATGCTTTTTTTTTTTTTTTTTTAGAGACAGTTTCACTTTGTCGCACTTGGTAGAGTGCTGTTGCGTCATAGCTCACAGCAACCTCCAACTCCTGGGCTTCGGTAATTCTCTTGCCTCAGCCTCCAGAGTAGCTGGACTACAGGCGCCCGCCACAATGCCCAGCTATTTTTTTGTTGCAGTTTGACCAGAGCTGGGTTCGAACCCTCCACCCTCAGTATATGGGGCTGGCGCCCTACTCACTAAGCCACAGGCACCGCATATTCTTTAAGCATTTACTTTACTAAGATTGTGATAGAAGACGCAAGCGAAATATGCACACCTGCCTCGCCTACTTGGAGTTTCGCCTCTCTCGCGTGTCTGTGTTTTCCCAGGTAGATTGTAAGCACCAGGAGCTAAGGGGCCGGGCTTTAGGCAGGTTAACCCTAGCACCCAGCACCCAGCAGTGTGGATTGGAAACGTTACTGGGCACCCCCAGGGTGAGAAGACTGGATGCAAGTTTTTGTTTTGTCACTTATTGGCTGGGTAATAGGAAGCAACCCACTTGTCCTCAATAGGTGTGTATCCTCGTCTGTACAGTGAGGATAATCCATCCACGACTGCTGTGAAGACTGCAGGTCTGCACAACACACGTGTAGATTTGTCTTGCCAATATCCACGGTCAGGCCCCCAGGTGATATGCCGCGCGTGCCCACTAGGGGGCAGAAAATCGCAGTCCAGTGTCCCTCCGCGATCGACGCCTGGGCTCACGCCCCGCCCCGTGATCGTGATCGTGACCATGACCGAGGGCGGCGCTGGGGCAGAGCGTCCGGCCTGGCAAGGCGGCGGGTAAGAGCGTCAGGGGCCGCGCCATGGGGGCCGAGGCCTCCGAGAGCGGGCCAGCGCTGCGGGAGCTGGTGCGCGAGGCCGAGACCAGCCTGCTCGAGTGCAAGGTGTGCTTTGAGAGATTCGGCCACCGGCAGCAGCGGCGCCCACGCAACCTGCCCTGCGGCCACGTGGTGTGCCTGGCCTGCGTGGCCGCCTTGGCGCACCCGCGGACGCTGGCCCTTGAGTGTCCTTTCTGCCGGCGAGCCTGCCGGGGCTGCGACACGAGCGACTGCCTGCCAGTGCTGCACCTCCTGGAGCTGCTGGGCTCCGCGCTGCACCCGTCTCCGGCCGCCCCCCGTTCCGCCCCCTGCGCACCCGGGGCTCTCACCTGCCACCACGCCTTCGGCGGCTGGGGGACCCTGGTCAACCCCACCGGGCTGGCGCTTTGCCCCAAGACCGGGCGTGTTGTGGTGGTGCACGATGCCAGAAGGCGGGTCAAGATCTTTGACTCCGGGGGAGGATGTGCACATCAGTTTGGAGAGAAGGGAGACGCTGCCCAGGACATTAGGTACCCTCTGGATGTCACCGTCACCAACGACTGCCATGTAGTTGTCACTGACGCCGGCGATCGCTCCATCAAAGTGTTTGATTTTTTTGGCCAGATCAAACTCGTCATTGGAAGCCAGTTCTCCTTACCTTGGGGTGTGGATACCACCCCTCAGAATGGGGTCGTGGTAACTGATGCAGAGGCAGGGTCCCTGCATCTCCTGGAAGTCGACTTCGCGGAAGGTGTCCTTCGGAGAACCGAACGGCTGCAAGCTCATCTGTGCAATCCCCGAGGAGTGGCCGTGTGCTGGCTCAATGGGGCTATTGCAATCCTAGAACACCCCATGGCCCTGGGAACTGGGGCCTGCAGTACCAAGGTGAAGGTGTTTAGCTCAGCTATGCAGCTCATCGGCCAGGTGGATACTTTTGGGCTGAGCCTCTTCTTTCCCTCCAAAATAACTGCCTCTGCCGTGACCTTTGATCACCAGGGGAATGTGATTATTGCAGATACCTCTGGTCCATCTATCTTTTGCTTGGGAAAACCTGAGGAGTTTCCAGTACTGAAGCCCATGGTCACTCATGGTCTTACCCATCCTGTAGCACTGACCTTCACCAAGGAGAATTCTCTTCTTGTGCTGGACACAGCGTCCCATTCTATAAAAGTTTATAAGGTTGACTGGGGGTGATACAGTGTGTGTGTGTGGGGGGGGGGGGTCTCTGGGGTCTGGAATCAGAATCCCAGGTGCTGCCACTAATGAATTGTTTAACCCTGGATAAGTCCCTTAAACTCATCTATCTAGGTAGGGCTAATTATGACTGCCTGGAAGACTTACAAAAGTTAGGGCAATTATTAAGTTTATTTTATTTTTTGTAGAGAAGGAGTCTTGCCATCTCACCCATGCTGGTATCAAACTCTTGGACTTAAACAATCCTCCCACCTCAGCCTCCAAAAATGCTGGGATTAAAGGCTTGGAATTAGTAAAGAATAATTATTAAGTCTACCATATATTGAATGCATATTCTTTGTGCTAAGAAATTTGCAAATATGAGCCATTCAATCCTTACCACCCAGTGAGGTAATTTTTATTAATAATCCCATTTTACAGGTTAGAAAAGTAAGGTCAGAGTTTAAGTGACTACCCTAAGCTCATACTTATTGTAACAGTCAATTTGAACTCAGTTCTGATTCCAGACCCCTTGCTCTTAAGTAATATAATAAATGTGGGGCAAACAATGTGGATATATATTGTTGCTATGTGTATTTAATAGCTAATTATTTTAGTTAGATGTATACAGAAAGGAGACTTTTTAAAATAAAGAGTTCAGGAGAAAAAGGATTTTTGTGATGGAGAGCAGTTAAGTTCAATTTGCAACTCCTTTGATGGCACATTAGGTGAAGTTATTGTTGAGACTGAGTTACGGGAATAAGAAAAACAGTTGAACTGCATATTAAAAAGGTAAATGTATCTTCTAGTACCTGTATTTTCTCCACTGAACAAACTCAGAAAATACCGCTTGATTGTTTGAGAAAGGCCTGTGTTGGTATAAGTTCTGTACTACTGCAGAACACTGCATATTACTGTCAGAGGGCCAGGTGATATACCTGTTGCATATTTATGAGGATATGAGTTATCACAAAAAGTTGCAGAAATTATTTTGCTTACCACTTTATAATTGATGTTAACTGCGATGAAGGTATGGTGGTGAAGGTTTTCTCTATGCAATTTAAATGACCCCCATGGGTAGCGAACACTATACTCAATACACAGTTTCCCTGATCCTTTTATGCCACTGTTATAACATTTGAATACTTCTTAGATTGAAGTATAGCCTTGACCAAGGTAATGCCTGCTCAGTGTTGCAGTTGAATAAATGAATAGGTAGAAATTTCAGGTGAGGTGGCTAGTTCTTTATGGGTTATATATTTTTAGCTAGTGCAAACATCTTAGAATTCAGGGCTGTTGGAATTGTACTGAGGAATTGGCCCCTTTTTGTCTTTTTTCTTTTGTGTTTTTTAAGACAAGGTCTTGCTCTGTTGCCTCAGCTAGAGTGCAGTGGGGTCTTCATAGCTCACTGCAACCTCACACTCTAGGGCGAAAGTGATCTTCCTGCCTCAGCCTCCCAAGCAGCTGGGACTACAGGTGTACATCTGTAGGCACACCTGCCTAATTTTACTAATTTTTGTGAGATAGAGCCTTGCTATGTGGCCCAGGCTGGTCTCAAACTCCTGGCCTCAAGTGATCCTCCCATCTCAGCCTCCCAGAGTGCTGGGATTATATGTGTAAGCCACTGAGCCAGGCCAGTAAACATATTTTTTCAGAGAGAAAATATTGCCTTTGAAAGGTGAGAGTTTGCTTTAGGTAAAAACTGATGATTTATCAACAAAAATTTTGTTCATGGCTCGGTGCCTATAGTTCAGCAGCTAGGGTGCCAGCTACATACACTGGAGCTGGTGGGTTTGAACCCAGCCCAGGCCTGCCAAACAACAATGACAACTACAACCAAAAAATAGCCAGGCATTGTGGTGGGTGCCTATAGTCCCAGCTACTTGGGAGGATGAGGCAAGAAAATCACTTAAACCCAAGAGTTTGAGGTTGCTGTGAGCTGTGACACTATGGCACTCTACCGAGGGCAACATAGTAAGATTCTATATCAAAAAAAAATTTTTTTTTCATTCTGTTATACAAAGAATTGTAATGAATAGGATTTACACACTAGAGACAGCCCCCAAATTATGAGTAAGAGATGTCCCTAAAAATGTTTGCTCCTTTGGAGCTAACGATGACCACCATGCCAGTCCACAAAAACCCATTTTGTTTTCAGTTCTCCCACGATATAGCACTAATAGTAAGATTTCAATCACCCTGGACCATGATTTATAAGTACATTTTAAATAGGAATTCCGGAGACAAACCCTTTCTCCTCACCCTTCTAAGTCACCCTTAGTTTGGCAACTTCACAGGTATTCTGAGTGTATAACAAGAAAAGTTGTTCCCAGTGGATGTGGGAGTTCAGCCCTCCTTGGTCATTTGTGAGTACAGCAACTGAGAATTGATCTTAGAATATTGTCCTTCGCAATAGTGACATCGTAAGGGTCTTAGGCAGGCATCCTCAAACTATGGCCCATGGGCCACATGTGGCCCACCGAGGACATTTATCCAGCCCACCGGGTGTTTTTGCTGCCGCTGCCTGTCCTGCTTAGCAGCCGACTCGTCCCGGAGCCCGCAGTCCGGCCCTCCAACAGTCTGAGGAACAGTGAACTGGCCCCCTGTTTAAAAAGTTTGAGGACCCCTAGTTAGGCTTAGTTGATCATTTCAAGAGATTTTTTTCTTTGGAATTACCCATGGCATCATCTTTGCCTATAAAGCGGTGTGTTTGCCTTTTCCAGATGTAGTAAAGGTGTGTAATGTGCAACACTTGGAGGTGTGTGACCAGGGTGGTGTTGCTTGTTATTGTGCAGATCACCCAACCAAAAGATTGGGTGTGGGTCTGGGAGCTGATGTGGGAGCACAGCTGAGATGTGATAACCTGTGACCTTGGTAACTGTTACTTACCTCCCCACTGTGGATTAGCAGGCTTGGGAGTGGGGTGGGGCCGGATATGAAGTGTGACATGTATAAAGCGTCTCTTCCCAGGAGGGACATAGCACAGGAGCAGAGTTTTCTGGAGAAGACACAAAGCTTACAGTTCCTGATCTCCAGGCACAGCACATGCTGAGGGAATAGTTTCAGTGTGACCTGTGAGGCGGATGTGAAATTTATCTTCCTTACCGTGTTCTTTAAAGCAGGCTGGTTAACGGGTTTGAGACACGTCACACTGAACTCCAGGTTATTAAAAAAAAATCGGAGCATTCTCAGGAAGAAATAATCCCAGCGGAAAGAAAAGTGCCAAGGTACAGCTTGGTAGTTGAAATGACTCTCAGAGCTGGAGACGCAAGAATGTGACCGTGAGTAAAGGGAGAAGGAAGAGAAGGAGAACAGAGAACATCCACCACACGCCACCTGGATGTTCAGAAAAGCAAACCCAGACGCTTGGGTTTCTGTCTCAGCAGTTCTCACATCACCCTCCATCTGTTCCAGTCCTGCCAGTTCCTGACCTTGGATTATCTCCTGGTTTTCTGTTTGTTTGTTTGTTGCAGTTTTTGGCTGGGGCTGAGTCTGAACCCACTACCTCCAGCATATGGGGCTGGCACCCCACTCCTTTGAACCACAGGCACTGCCCTATCTCCTGGTTTTTGACCTTGTTCTGTCCTCTGGACTTGCAACCTGGCCTTGGCGCTGTCAATCTTTTCCCTTGGCATTTTGTAAAGACCTTGGTTCATATTTATAAATCTCCCCTCTGCCAAGTCCAGTCTGGATGCCAGGACCCCAATCCTCACCATTTTGCTTATGCCTTATCTCGATCTTCCCTTCCACTAAGTGGGGTACAGACCTCATCTACAGTGAATTATATAGGTTTTGAGGAAGAAGCAATATCCTGTGCACCTCAGCAAAATGAAGAAGAACCACTGATGATAGACAATGTAGCAATCCTTATACCTTCCACAGAAAGAAGAAATATATACTGGTAGTTAATGTTCCAGTAATAGAGATGCCATTGTGGTATACTGTGGTTCATCAGGAAATGAACTGTTTTCATTGGTTACGTAGGAAATATGACAGGAAGACAGTCAAGGCAGGCCACAACTGCTGTGCTGGATAATCCTGGGGTCTGCTATGCCCTCAGCCACTTCTCAGGAAAATGGCCTCTTCCACAGGCCCTGCGGCTGAGCCAGCCCTTAGCTCACTGAACTCAGGAACAGCCAAGCCACCAATGATGCCCCACCAAATACATTTATTAGACCGGAAACCTGGCTACACTGAGGTTTATCCAGGACCTCAAAAGGAGCAAAGAGACCAATTCTTGTCCTTGAAATTTTGAATTGAGAAATATGGAACAAATCAGGCAGATGGCAGCCTGGGGAAATGCTGAAAACACACCCAGTTGGAGGCGCACGGAGAGCCCCTGTGAGCAAGCCAAATCACAGATAAGAAGCAGCTGTGAGGTAGAGAGAAGCTACAACACAGAGGACTCCGTATAAGAATGGCAGGAGAAGCCAGGCACCATGGCTCACGCCTCTACTCCTATTAATAGCACTCTAAGAGGCCAAGGTGGGAGGATCGATTGAACCCAGGAGTTTGAGATTGCAGTGAGCTCTGATGACATCACTGCACCCTGTGCTTCAGTCCTGGAGACAGAGCAAGACTTTATTTCAAAAAAAAAAAGAGAAGAAAATGCGTCCAGAGAGGCAGTGGCTTAGAGTCATGCTAATGCCAGGACCCCAGATCCCTCCTGCTGCTGAGGCCCTTGGAGCCCCTTTGGCCCCTCTTTGCCTCTCTAGTTGTGCTGTGGTTTCTGTTCATGGAGTCCTAAGAATGCTTTCTTATGCTATTAAATTCTTACACTAAATGTTCCCTCCTTGCTTCAGCTAATTTTCATGAATCTTACTTTTTTGCAACAGTACCAAAAAAAGGTACTATTTTGCCAATTTCTTTGGAGAAAATTGGATTTAGACGTACTGATTTTGATGCCATGAGTAAGAAACTAACTCTGTGGGGAGCAACACTGTCCCTTCAACACATCAACCCTTACTACTGGTGGGAACAAGCACAAGTCTAACTATTTAAGGGTTACAAGTTTAAAAGCCCACTTACTTGATCCCCCTACCTTGACAGAAGTCAATATAAATGTTAAAATTATATTTTTATTATGATGTGGAAGACCATGTTCGGTTTTAGAATACTTGGAGTTTTCACTCAATATGGGAACTGAGTAGAGAAAGATCCTGACAAGCTGGGGAATGTTTCGAAGGTATGAAGAAGAATCTAAATAGCATGTTTTATTTGTGTCCGCCTCTAGCCAACTAGAATGTAGACTCCATGAAAGATGTTCATGCTGCTCATTGCTGTATCCCTAGTGCCTAGAACAGTACCAAAATATGTTATAGACAATTCAGAAATATCTGTTGAAATAATATATTTTTCCTGAGGAATTTTTCTAGACTTTGTATTCCTTTCACTGGTAAAAGGGAAGGGGTATGGGTAGCTGAGTAGCTCGGGGAAGCTGGTCTAGAATTAAAATAATGTATGGTGGGTTTGCTGAGTGACTCAGAGAGTAACAAAAGGATGAGGGTGACGTTGTGGTTGCCTGGGTTGGGATTGTGAAAGTACTTCTTGTTTCCAGTCACCACATTTTCCATTTTCACCTCAGCACATAGGACTTTGAGGTACTGGGGTTGCCTGAGTCTTCATGAGTCACATCTTTTGTCAAACCGTGAAGAGCAGAGAGAACACTCGCACGCTGGCGCTCCAATATCAGATGCTATCGGTGGTTCAAGTCCATCTGGAGGGAAGATAATGAACTGAAAGTGTCCAGTATCACTCACCCGGTAGTGTGCTTAGAGCATTGTTCAAATCATCGCTAGGTTGATTGTGGTTAATCATGGGTACATAAAAAGGCTTCTGTCTTTCCCAGGAACCCACCCCCATCCTGCAAGGGCAGTTCAACCACAGATGTTTGTTAACTAATGGGCTACACATAATGGCATACGCTATATCCATTATAGTAGTTAACAAGTACCTCATGTTTTTCTGCAAAAATAATGATAAGGAGCTAATTTCTTGACAAGGGACTCTGATCAAATCAATCATGGGGTTGCCTATCAATGTCATAAAAGTAGCTCCATGAAAATTGAGCATCACTTATAAAATGATCAGATGAGATTGTGCTTTAAGTCATAGAGTTTGAGAACTGGAAGGAAATGTGAAATTTTTCTGTTACAACGCACTGAAATTACAACTGAGGCCAGCTCAGTGCGGAGGGCAATGACCACGTACACCAAAGCTGGTAGGCTCAAGCCCAGCCCGGGCCTGCTAAACAACATGATGACTGCATCCAAAATATAGCCGAGCATTGTGGCAGGTGCCTATAGTCCCAGCTACTTGAGAAACAGAGGCAAGAGAACTGCTTAAGCCCACGAGTTTGAGATTGCTGTGAGCTGTGATGCCACTGCACTCTACCAAAGGTGACAAAGTAAAACTCTGTCTCAAAAAAAAAAAAATTACAATTGAGGCCTCTAAATGTAAAAAGACTGCTTTAGGTCACACGGGTAGTTCAAGGGCAGAACCAGGACTAGAAAATGGACCTTTCAATATTCCACATTGACCCCTGTAGTGGGGAAGGATCAGAAAGTCAGAGGCTGGAAATAAACACACACATACATACACACACATGCACAAACATACAACATGCTAGCAGTTGATCTTTTATCTGTAAAGTTCTTACGTTCTCAACAAATAGACTCTTTGGTCTATTGCTCAACTTTCCTTAAGTCAACTTTCATTGTTTCCCAGTATCTGCTGGGATGTCTTAACTATTTTTTTCTCAATCAGCATCTAGGTTAGCATAAATGCTGGCACAGAACACTGTGGTATTTCCAAATTAACCAATTGAACCATAGCCATAAGGCCAGTCTTTTTACTTACTGCATGAGAACATCCTAATGAGTCCAAAGTCTTGAGGCTTAGTACCCAGAGGGGACAGATAACATATTCCATTTGGTGTTCATCAAGTGTATTCCAGAAGTGCCTGTCCTTCTTATAAAAAGGAAACTTTGGTTACAAGGATCATGGTTAGCCAGGGGCAATGGCTTATGCCTGCAATCCTAGCACTTTGGGAGGCCAGGGCAGGAGGATCATTTGAGGCCAGGAGTTCAAGACCAGCCTGGGAAACATTGCAAGATCCCATCTTGATAAAAAATAGAAAAATTGGCTGTGTGGATCCACACAATGGAGAGGTGCTTTGAGGTTCTATGAAGAGACAACTGTTTACATGGAGAGAGCAAGAGTTGTGGGTAGGTCTCAGGCAAGGACTTAGTGATGGAAGACAGGTTCTGCTATTTCCCTTAAACCAAATGTTCGTGTTAAAAAAATGAAATGTGGGGCAGCACCTGTGGCTCAGTGGGTAGGGTGCCAGCCCTATATACTGAGGCTGGCGGGTTTGAACCTGACCCCAGCCAAACTGCAACAAAAAATAGCTGGGCATTCTGGCAGGTGTCTATAGTCCTAAGTACTGGGGAGGCTGAGACAAGAGAATCGCCTAAGCCCAGGAGTTGGAGGTTGCTGTGACACCAGGGCACTCTACCAAGGGCAATAAAGTGACACTCTGTCTCTTAAAAAAAAAAAAAAAAGAAAGAAAGAAAATGAATTGTGAAGCCAGGTGTGGTGGCTCATGCTTGTAATCCTAGCACTCTGGGAGGCCAAGGTGGGTGGATTGCTTGAGCTCACAAGTTGGAGACCAGCCTTAGCAGTCTCTAAAAATAGTCAGGTGTTGGGGAGGGCACCTGTAGTCCCAGCTACCTGAGAGGCTGAGGCAACAGGATCACTTGAGCCCAGGAGTTTGAGGTTTCTCTGAGCTATGATGTCATGATACTCTACCTAGGGTGACAAAGTGAGACTCTGTTTCCAAAAAAAAAAAAAAAAGAAAAGAAAAGAAAAGAAAATGAAATGTGCTTATTATTTTCAGAATTCAGTATAATTCTTTGGTGCCTAGCCCACAGTGCTCTGTAAGTCTCTGATCTCACATCTGAATGTTGCACAGGGATTAACTCCAAGGGTGAAGAGAGACTTCAAGGGCCAAGTGCCAAATGACCAGAAGCCTGGCCTATAAAAGGCCATTCTTTGCAGACACTGTGGCCCCAAAGTTCTCTTCAATTTCTCCTCCTTGTTGTGTGCCCTATAATTGGTAGCTGTTTCTTTGGAATTTTTCCCCTAAACTGTGGAAGTAGCTAGCATATGCTTATTATAGAATATAAGCATAAAATTATTTAATCGCTTTTAATTAGACAAATCTACCAAACCAGTTCAATTTTTTAATTGATTTAAAAACTCAATTAAACTGTGGAATTATTTCTAAAAATCGTTTCATAGATCCAAATTTTGTAACACAGTGCATGTCTCACAGAAACTGCAAACTCTTCTGCCAAAAAAAAAAAAAAAATTTTAATGGCATTCAGCTGAAGTTCAATTTTGGCGATCCCAAAACATGGGAAACAAAAACTCTGGGGCAGAAGTGGGGGCAGGGGGGAGGAGATGTTCACCAAATAGTCCATCTATTCTTCATAATTCCCAGTCCCCTGCAGTGCACGAGGGCCATGTGACCAGCTCTTACTATGAATAAAATCCAAGGTGAAGCAATATGATATCTGTGAGATGGTGAGAAGGAAGAATAAAGAAAAAATGATGAAGGTACAGATAAATTTTGAGGTTAAGCAGAGTTCTCAAGTTTCATAATGGAAGTATATAATCTACAGAGATAAAATACTACACCTAGATTTTATATGGTAAAATTTAAATGGACTCTAAGCTCCTCATCTTTTCAACCATATCAAATGTGCATGATAACCAGGAAAGTTCAGTTTAGCATATATATTCAGAATTTTTTTTTCACCCCTGATGAGGGCAATTTGTCCTTGCTGCTGGACAATGGGAGGAAAGCTCTCTGAATATGTGGAATCAACCATTAGCTGCGGAGCTGTGAGCGGCACGGTGCACTGTGTATTTTCGTGGTGACATGTGTGGTAGGATCAGAGGAGCCTCCTGCTCTAATTTCTCCACATCAGCCATTTATGCCTCTGCTCAGCCCACATTCTGATGAGCAAGGTATTCCAAAATAGACTTGAAAGTAATGCCCTTTCTTCCCAGATAGACAACTTTGTGCAATCTATTTTGTTTTTTTTTTTTTGAGACAGAGCCTCAAGCTGTCCCCCTGGGCAGAGTGCCGTGGCATTACAGCTCACAGCAACCTCCAACTCCTGGGCTCAAGCGAGTCTCCTGCCTCCGCCTCCCAAGTAGCTGGGACCACAGGCGCCCGCCACAACGCCCGGCTATTTTTTGGTTGCAGCCGTCATTGCTGTTTGGCGGGTCCGGGCTGGGGATTCGAACCCACCACCTTAGGTGTACGTGGCTGGCGCCTTAGCCGGTTGAGCTATAGGCGCCGAGCCTCTATTTCTGTTTTTAAACCACTGGTTGATATGACTGGATAAACTGGGAAGTTGATGATACAAGAGGCCAGTTCCATCATACTTTGGAGTTAATTTCCTTAGAAATGTACCACCTCTCTTTGGTGGACAATAAAATATAAATTTTAAAATTAGTACTTCTTTTTTCTGATAAATTTATTAAAAAATATTTTCTGTGTGTTTGTTAAATTTGCTTGAAGAACTGCCCACACAACCGAAACAGATGAGAATCTCCAAATGCTTTTCTTTAATTATCTATAGTTTGTCAGTTTACATTCTGGGGAGCTGGGCGATAGTGTCTCTGTTGGGTTTTGGCATTAGGGTTATGCTGGCCTTACAAAATGAGTTGGAAAGTGTTCCCTCCTTTATTTTCTCAAAGAATTGATATGTCATTGATGTTACTTCTTAAATGATTGGCAGAATTCACTAGTGACATATTGTGGCCAGGAATTTTCTTGGTTGAAAGTTTTCTTTATTGGGTAGTGCGTGTGGCTCAGTGGGTAGGGTGCCAGCTCCATATGCTGAGGGTGGTGGGTGCAAACCCGGCCCAGGCCAAACTGCAACAACAAAAAAATTTTTTTTTCTTTATTAATTTATTTTCTTTAATATATGTGTAAGGGAATTCAGATGTTTTTGCTTCATGTTGTGTTAGTTTTATAATTAGTATTTGTCAAGCCATTCATCCATTTAATCTTAAGTTTTTAATTTGTTTTGACAATAAATTTTTCTTTTTTTGAGACAGACTCTTACTCTAGCACCCTTGGTAGAGTGTCATGACATCATAACTCATAGCAACCTCAAACTCTCAGGCTCAAGTGGATAATAGAATTTTTCATAATATATCCCCACCCTTCTTTTAGAAACAGAGTTTCACTCTGTTGCCCCAGACTAGAGTGCTATGGAGTCAAGCTAGCTCACGGCAACCTTACCCTACTCAGGCAATCCTCCTGCCTCAGCCTCCCAAGTACCTGGGACTACAGGCACCCACTACAACTACCCTGCTATTTTTTTCTCTTTTTAAAAGTAGAAATGGAGTCTCACCCTTGCTTAGGCTAGTCTTGAACTCCAGAGCTCAAGGGATCTTTTTGCCTTGGCCTTCCAGAGTGCTAATATGTTCTTTGTATTCTTTAAATATCCATAGTGCCTGTAGTGGTAACTCTTCTCCATTTCTGACATTGGTAATGTGTATTTTTTCTTTTTATTTTTCTTGATCTTTTTAGTTAGGGGTTTAGTGATTTTGATTTCAGCTTTTGACTATATTTTCTCTATTATTTATCTGCTTTTCTATTTCATTGCTTCTGTTCTTAAGCTCCTTCTACTTACTTTGAATTTACTGGACTCTTTATAGCTTAAGGTAGAAATTTAGGTGACTGATTTTACTTAGACCTTTTTCCTTTTATAATATTAATAATGAAAGCTAGGAATTGCCTTCTCAGCACTGAGTTAGCAGCATTGCACAGATCTTGATATGTTGTACTTTTATTATCATTTGGTTCTTTTTTTTTTGAGACAGAGTCTCACTTTTTTCCCCTGGGTAGAGTCCTGAGGCGTCAGCCTAGCTCACAGCAACCTCAAACTCTTGGGCTCAAGAAATCCTCTTGCCTCAGCCTCCCAAGTAGCCGTGACTATAGGTGCCTGCCACAATACCTGGCTAATTTTTCTATTTTTAGTAGAGACCAGATCCTGCTCTTGCTCTTGCTCAGGCTGGTCTCAAACTCCTGAGCACAAGCAATCCACCTGCCTCAGCCTCCCAGAGTGCTAGGATTACAGGTGTGAGCCTCTGAGCCTCTGCACCTGGCCTGATTCAGATTTATTTTTCAGATTTTGCTTCTAATTTCCTCTTTGACTCATAGATTGTTTCAAAATATGTTATTTAATTTCTAAACGTTTGGTATTTTGCTAGCTAATTTGTTATTGATAGCTAATGTAATTCTATGTAGTTATAAAACATACTTTGTATGATTTTAATGATTTTAAATTTGATATTTGTTTTAGGATCTGGCATATGGTCGGTCTTGGTCAACATACTATGTGCATTTGAAAGAATACATAATATATAGTTTGCAGTGTTCTATAAATATTATTTTATATCCATGTGGTCAATAGTACATACTGTGCATTTCACCTATGTCTGATTTCACTGATTTTTTTGTCTAGTTCTATCAATTGCTAAGATGGGGTTTAAATCTTCAGTAATGATTAGGGAATGTCTATTATCCCCTTTAATTCTATCAATTTTGCTTTATATATTTCAAAGCTCTCATTAGGCATACACACAATTAGGACTGCAATGGATTTCTGACAAATTGGTACTTTTATATTATGAAATGTTCCCTTTTATCTCTGATAATATTCTTAGTCTTGAAATTTATGTAATCTGATATTAATATAGCCACTCCAGCCTTCCAGTTCTTACTGTTACATGTTATATATATATTTTTACCTACTTACCTTCCATCTATCTATATTTAAATCATATCTCTTATAGGAAGCATATAGTGGGGTCTTGCATTTTTTGCTTTTCTTTTTTTTTTGAGATAGAGTCTCACTATGTGAGCCCTCGGTAGAGTGTCACAGCTCACAGCAACCTCAGACTTTTGGGCTTAAGCAATTAATTCTTTTGTCTTAGCCTCCCAAGTCGCTGGGACTATAGGCACCAACCACAACACCCGGCTATTTTTGTTGTTGTTGTTGTTGTTGTAGTTGTCATTGTTGTTTAGCAGGCCTAGGCCGGGTTCAAACCCACCAGTCCCAGTGTATGTGGCCAGTGCCCTAGCCGCTGAGCTACAGGCACTGAGCCAGGTCTTACTTTTTTAAAATCCATTCTCACAGTCTTTGCCTTTTAATTGAATTGTTAAGTATTGATGTGGTTAGATTTAGGTCTGCCATTTTATTATTATTTTTTTATTTATCTCCTTTGCTTTTTCCCTCTAGCCTTGCTTCCCTGTTTTCCTATGGATTAATTGAATATGTTTTAGAATTTTATCTATTGCATTTTTAGCTATACCTTTCTGCATTACTTTTCAGTGGCTAGTCTAATAAATTATAGTATATATCCTTGAACAGCCAACTTAGAATTACTATCACACCACTTCATGTCAAGTACAGAATATTTGTAATCATGTAAATCTTTTTATGTTCCCATTATTTATGCTTTTGTTATCATTTGTTTTACATATAAATCTGCCGAGACAATGTCATAATTTTTGCTTTAAAGATATCTTTTTTTTTTTTTTTTTTGGTTAAAGGAAAATAATCATTTATTTAGTCTCTTATATCCAAATATTTATCATTTCTGAATGATCCGAAGTCATGAAGATCTGAATTTCCAACTGGTATCATTTTTCTTCAGCTCAAAAAATTTCCTTAAACATTTGTTCGAGTGTAGATCTGTGGATGGCAATTTTTTTTTTAAATTTTCTATCATCTAGAATTGTCTTTATTTTGCCTTCCTTGAAAAGACATTTTGCTAGATATTGACTCCTGGGATGGCATTTTATCTTTAAGCACTTTAAAAATATTCCACTGTCTTCTGGCCTCCATAGTTTCCAATGGACAGTTATCAGTAATTTGAATAATTGTTTTCCTCTAGGTAATATGTCTTCACTTTGTCTGCTTTCAGAATTTTGTCTTTATGTTTAAATCTTAGCAGTTTTCCTGTGATGTGTTTGATGTATTTTTTTTTATATTTATCTCATTTTGGGTTTCACTGAGTTCCTTAAAACTATAAATTTATTATCTTTCATAAAATATGGAAATTTGGGGTCATTATTTCTTCAAATATGTTTTCCGCTCCATTCTCTTTCACTTTTTCTTTTGAGTCTTTAATCGCATGTATGTTAAGACCTTTTGATAAGTGGAACATTGCAAAAGTTTTGAGATACCCAAAAATCAAGAAATGTAAAATCTGTGCGGGTGGAAACAAATGAAGTCCTCCCAACACCAGTAAGCTGAGCAAATTGAAACATGCACAAGTGAATCAGAAAGGATGCTGTTGACTGAGTTTCTTGGAAGTAAAATAATGGACCATGATATGGTCTGTCTCAGAACTTTCATAGTGACCTATGTATTGTCCCTCGGGTCCTTGTGACTCTGTTCATTTTTTTATATCTAGTTGCTCTCCTTCAAAGTAGATCATCCCACTTATCCAGCCTTAAATTCACTGACTTTTCCTTGATTATCTCCTTGTCAGCTGATATGCCTATGCAATGAATTTCTATTTTATTTTATTTTATTTTTTTTTTTTTTTGAGACAGAGCCTCAAGCTGTCCCCCTGGGTAGAGTGCCGTGGCATTACAGCTCACAGCAACCTCCAACTCCTGGGCTCAAGCGAGTCTCCTGCCTCCGCCTCCCAAGTAGCTGGGACCACAGGCGCCCGCCACAACGCCCAGCTATTTTTTGGTTGCAACCGTCATTGTTGTTTGGCGGGTCCAGGCTGGGGATTCGAACCCGCTACCTTAGGTGTACGTGGCTGGTGCCTTAGCCGGTTGAGCTATAGGCGCTGAGCCTGAATTTCTATTTTAGATGTTGTAATCTCATTCCTATAATTCCCATTTTGTTCTTTATTGTTTTTATTTTGCTTACCAAAATTTCTCATTTATTTACTCATTACCAGCATATTTTTCAGTTGTGTCACAGCATAGTTAAAATAACTGCTTTAAAATTTCTTGTTTGCTAATCCCAACATCTGGATTGCTCAGGGTTGATCTCAATTGATAATCTTTTCTGATGATTTCCCATTCTGAGAATGGGTCATATATTTCTGCTTTTTCATAGTTTGAATAATTTTAATTGTATCTTGGACATTGTGAATACTGTGTTGTAAAGATTCTTAGTTCTGATGTATTACTTCCAAGGTTATTAAACTGTTTGTTGTAACAATTAGCTTGATTGGACTTAAACTGTAAATTCTACTTCTTCATCATCATCTTAAGTTTCAGTTCAATACTTTTCTCCCTAAGTAGGTTGCTTTAATTTTACCTGATGAACGCATGGTTCAGCCATGAGCCAGAGATTTGGGCAGAGTTCATATATACATAAAATGTGAGGCACCCCATCTGCCTCTTTTCTTTTTGAAACTTCTTTCACTTTCCAGCAGTTCTATTTGCAGAAAACTTCTCTTGTTCTATGGCCCATAAAGACGAAAGGTTGTGGATGTTTTAACCAACTGAATGGTGCAGATTGGGGCAATTCCTGAGACTGGAAGCCATGAAAATGACAAAACTCATTTTCTTCTTCCGAGGCTCAAATCCTCTCTAAAATCTGTTTGTCTTTGGTTACTCTCCAGTGTCTGATTACTCTCTAGGTAATTGTGTATACACACACACAGAGTGTATAGTTGTTTTCTGTAAGCAGATCAGCCAGTGGGAGCTCATTCAACCATACTGGAATAGGAAATGTATTCCTTTAAAGAGTATCTTTTATATTTCTTTAATTTTTTTTGCCAAGCATTTATTCAGTAACTACTTTCCATGTGCTTACTATATGTTTAGCAGTGTTCCGGGCAGTGGAATATAAAGGTGTCCTCAGGGGACTAATGGTCTTGCATGGGGATGGGCAAGACAACCATGGTACAGCATGGTAAGTTCAATATGAAGCTCAAAGCACTATGAAAAGGGAGAGCTAAGCCCAAAAGGCTACCACAGAAAAGGCATACTAGAAGGCGCATACTCACCACCTTAGAATTTCAGACCAATTAATGTCATAAACACTGTTGCTTCATGCAAAATGAGCTAGAAGTAAACAGTTGTACTTAGGCCCACATTACTTCTTTGTGTTCCCAATACCAGAATCTTCTTTTATGTGGATATAGCCAGTCAGGATTCTGGAACCATATAAAGAAGACAAAATGATAACCATGTTTTAGAGCATCTGAGGGTATTTTACTGATATTTTAACATTAAGCTAAAGACCAAAGTAGTAAATCTATTAATATCTACCCGGGTCAGAGGGTCTGAGGCAGGACACAGTGGCTTGTGTCTGTAATCCTAGCACTCTGGGAGGCTGAAGCAGGAGCAATGCTTGAGTTCAGGAGTTTGAGACTAGCCTGAGCAAGAATAAGATCATGTTTCTATTAAGAAATATAAACATTAGCTGGATGTGCTGGTGCACACCTATAGTCCTAGCTAATTGGGAGGCTGAGGCAGGAGGATTGCTTGAAGCCAGGTGTTTGTGGTTTCTGTGAGCTAGGCTGAGAGCCACAGCACTCTAGCCTGTCATAAATAAATAAATAAATAAATTCCTGTCTGAGCAAAGCTTATAGCCACAGCACTCTAGCTTGGGGCAACAGAGTGAGACTGTCATAAATAAATAAATAAATAACTGCCTGTTCCGAGCAAAGCTTATGTATAATGCAATACTTCCCATAGTAATCCTTCTAGTCCATGTCTAGTCCTTTCCCATCATCATGGCAGCTTACTTTCGTAAGGGGAAGAGTCAAACTGATAAGAAACAAACTTCTCTAATTCAGAGGTATTTGTTGTGGCAGGTGTCCTTCTGCCTTCTCTTTCTGTGCTCTTGGTATCTCACGATGCTTGCCACCTGCCGTCAAACACTGAGGGCTCAGGACTTTGCTAGACACTTTGACACTTCAATCTTTCCCTTGCCCAATTCCAGGAACTCAGGCAGCATAGCTCCTGCACACACATAAAGGCACCAGGTAGAGGCAAAATATTGAAGATAAAGAGAATGCAGGCTTTTACTATGTCTTTGATGTATAGATTGGAAACTGCATCTCAAAAGAAACATTGGCTAATTTTGAAGAACAGTGTATGAGAAATATGGAGCCTTTGGATAGTTTTGAGTCCAGCCACCCATCCCTTAGGAAATCCAGGATAGCTGCTCTAATAGAAACCATCCTCAATCATGTGTTGATTTGATGAGATATTTCACAACTGAGTTAAGAAGTATTTTTTTGCCAGGGCATGTGTTAAATTTTCTTTAAGATCTTATCTTTGTTGTGAAACTTGCCAAATAATTTATGAATAATATTTAGCACCATCTCTTCATGTAATCACCATCAATGAAAGGCCTCCTGTCAAGATATGACCTTAGTTTGGGTTCTATACTTTCTCTTTCAGCTGAGTTAACTCATTACCACCTCCCTCATGGGGAGAACTGGCTACCACCTGCAGTCGTCCTGCTGGTACACTCTGAAGCTTGCTCCTGGCCCAGCAGGAGCCATATAAGAGGCTTTCGGTTAAAGGTTTTCCTGTCTGTCCATTCTAGCTAGATAGACAGCCTTGACCTTGTTCTTACTCTCAACTCCATCTTCCCAGCATCTTGGTACCAGCTTTGCTCTAGCTCTGCTGCTTTGGGCTTTCCTTCCCATATCTACACCTCTGCTCCATTGTGAAACTTTCTATGCCATCTAATGCTCTAAAGCTATTAGAAACCATGGAGTATATGAAGTTGATTTTTTTTTTTTTTTACCATTAAAAAGAAAAAGGCATGGAATGAGAGAATGGCAAGTGAAAACATCAAGAATTATTGGTGGCTCGGCTCCTGTGGCTCAAGTGGCTAAGGCACCAGCCACATACACGTAAGGTGGCGGATTCGAATCCAGCCCACGCCCACCAAACAACAATGATGGCTGCAACTGAAAAAAAAAAATAGCCGGGCGTTGTGGTGGGTGCCTGTGGTCCCAGCAACTTGGGAGGTGGAGGCAGGAGACTCGCTTGAGCCCAGGAGTTGGAGGTTGCTGTGAGCTGTGATGCCATGGCACTCTACCCAGGGGGACAGCTTGAGGCTCTGTCTCAAAAAAAAAAAAAGAATTATTGGCCAGACACGGTGGCTCACACCTATAATCCTAGCACTCTGGGAGGTGGAAGTGGGTGAATTGCCTGAGCTCATGAGTTCAAGACCAGCCTGAACAAAAAATAGAAAATCTCTACTAAATCTCTACCATCTCTACTAAAAATAGAAAAAATGAGGCAAGAGGATGGCTTGAGCCCAAGAGTTGAAGGTTGCTGTGAGCTATGACACCATAGCACTCTACCTAGGGTGACAGCTTGAGACTCTGTCTCAAAAAAAAAAAAAAATATATATATATATATATTATTAGCTTCTCATTGTATGCAGTGATTCTGTGTCAGATGCTATGCATCAGTTCTTACATAAATTTATCCCGTCTTCACAAGAGCCCAGGAGATAGTTGCTGTTGGCATTTTTACATATGAAGAAATAAGGCACAGAGAGGTTACATTATTTGCCCAAGATCACACACACAAGAACACACAGTTCACAGCAACCTCAAACTTTGAGGCTTAAACAATTCTCTTGCCTCAGCCTGCCAAGTAGCTGAGACTACAGGTGCCCACCACAACACCTGGCTATTTCTTCTTCTTCTTGTTGTAGTTGTCATTGTTGTTTAGCAGGCCCTGGCAGGTTCAAACCTGCCAGTCCCAGTGTATATGGCCAGTGCCATAACTGTAGAAAGAGCCAGTGCAGAGAAAAGACCCCAGGCACCAGCTGGAAGAGGAAGTGGCCTTATTCACCTACCAGGAGACTCAGAGGACCAGTTTTCTAAAAACCCAGCCCATTGACTCAATCTCTGGCCTTTCTTTTATACATTTTAGGGCTTGGGTGCAGGTGAAAGTCTTGTGATTCAGGGGAAGGTCAGGTTGGCCCATGCCCTTGGTACAGGGTCACTTGTCCTCAAAGGCAACAGAAGGTTAGGGAAGTTACAAAGTTACTGCATAGGTCTAGCACGTACCCTGGGAAGGACATATGGATAACAGAGACATCTGCTGCAGTAGAGATAGCAATTAGTGGCTTTTGTACATGTCACCATGCCCAGGTGTTCCCTTGAGTTTTGAGTGGAAAGTCAAGTTGTTTGACTTTTTTTTTTTTTTTTGAACAGGTAGGAGGATACATGATATGAAGGGTATCAATTGAAAGGATATATATATAAATAGATATTTGGGGATTCAGAGCTCCTTTGATACATAAGGCTTTAGAGTGTGGCAGGATCATAAGACTCTGATTCCTAACTCTCCTGTGTTACAAATGAGTAAACTGAAGCCTAGAGAGGTTAAGTAACGTGGACAAGCTGATTGGTCTACTTTGGAGAAAAATCAGATCTAAACCTTGTTTCCATTTGAATTCTCTCTGATTTTGGATTTTCATCATTATAAGCTACACATAACATTTTTCTATAGCCTGAGCAAGAGCTACAAAAATAGAAAAATAGAAAAATTAGCCAGGCATAGTGGTGTGTGCCTGTAGTCCTAGCTACTTGGGAGGCTGCCAGTAGATGGCCTGAGCCCAGAAGTTTGAGGTTGCTGTGAGCTATGATGACGCCACTGCACTCTAGCCAGGGTGACAGAGTGAGACTCCTTCTCAAAATAAATTTTTAAAAATGCTTTTTTCTACACAGATATGCAGCATTAGACAGTCAGCAGCTGATATCAGCTCACCTGACTCCTAACCCAGGTGAGTGCTTTTCCTGATGTATCCTGCTTCTTCCTCTAACTAAACCCTTTTTCTGTGACCACCATGTTTACTTAATACAGTAGTCCCCTACCACCACCTCCATTTCCTTGGTTTTGCTTTCCATGGTTTCAGTTACCTGTGGTTAACCACAGTCTGAAAATAGGTGAGTGCAGTACAGTATTTTTAGAGAGAGAAAGAGACCATGTTCACGTTGCTTTTGTTACAATATGTTATAATTGTTCTACTTTATTATTAGCTACTGTTTTTAATCTCTTAATGTGCCTAATTTATGAATTAAACAATATCATGGGTGTTTTGGTGTAGGAAAAAACATGTATATATAGGGTTCAACACTATCTGCAATTTTAGAGATCCACTGGGGGCCTTGGAGTGTATCTGTGAATAAGGGGGGACCACTGTTTATTATAACAGCACATCACAAATGTTAGAGAACTCTAACCCTCCAAGATGTTACCGGAATGGGGTAACGTAGAGCAAGAAGCCCTGTGTTTAGATAAATTTATGAGTTAAATCTGTTTCTGTCAGAGCCATTGTTAATAGCTTCCCATAGCCATTTTATTGTTGTTGCAGTTTTGGCTGGGGCTGAGTTCGAACCCACCACTCTTGGTATATGGGGCTGGCACCCTACCCCCTGAGCCACAGGCATTGCCCCCCATAGCCATTTTAAAATAAGCTATTTTGCAAATGTTCTTCTTAGCAAAGTATCTCAAGAATGGAAGAAAAAGTATCCGATGTACTGAACCCTATTGTGAAACTAATTTATAGCTTTCATATGAAAGCTATAACCTAATTATAGCCTAGAATATGGGGAGGGGAAAGGAGGGGGTGGATAGGTGAAGGGAGGGTGATTAGTGGGATCACCTCTATGGTTTATCTTACAAGGGTACAAATGACTCTTTCTAAAAGTAGAATATAAATGTCTTAACACAATAACTAAGAAAATGACATGAAGGCTATGTTAACCAGTTTGATGAAAATATTTCAAATTGTATATGAAAACACCACACTGTACCCCATGATTGCATTAATATACACAGCTATGATTTAATAAAAAATAAAATAAAATAAATTAACTACTACCAAAAAAACAAAAACAAAAACAAAAACAAATTGCCAGGTTGGGGTTAGATGAAAGATAGTGTTTTTCAAATTCATCTTACCACAGACCTAGTGTCCTTGGCAAATGCAGTATTAAAGGGATGGATTTTCATATTTTTCCCAAAGCTGAACCACCATCTTGCTTCCATAATTCAGCTCTGCCTTCTTTGGTCTTCTTTCTGGATCTCCATCATTTTTACTAATTCTCACCTTCTCACACTCATTCTCATACTCCCCTGTCCTTCTATTTCTCCACGTTTCTGTATTTGGTGGTTTCTCTGGTTTTGGTTCTCTTTCTCAGTCTCCCTGTGTGCGGCCTTTATTTTCAGGGTAAAGAAACATGGCAAGACAATATCCCTGGAGGTTTTATTTAAGGAAGACCAGCGGGGGGGTCACTCAGAAGCGCAGGATCAGCTCTAACTTAATACCAACCTCAATACTTCCACCCCCTAAGGTGGGCTTGTGGGAAAGAACTTCACATACCAGATGCCTGGAAGTGCCAAGAAAGTCACTGTCCCTATTGTTAAGTCCTACTCATCAAGCCCAGTAGCAGAATGTCTCCGCCAATTACACAAACATCAGCAGCCCTCCTCCTGACATCTGTGCCTAACAAGCAAGTCAGTTCCAGGCTGGCAGTCAGCCTCTTCTCTCCTGACAAGCTGCCACTCTGTCCGGGGTGGCATTTGTGTTTCGACTGGAAGAATCATCCTCCCTTATAAAGATTTGCAGCAATTATCACTGTGCATGGTTATTTTCCTAAAGTTTTCTGTTTTCTGCAGCTACCTGTATCCTCAAAATTCTATCAGTAATTTTGAATATATTTTGCCCAATGGGTAAGAGTTATCATTATATGGTTTTCACATCCATAATTCCTTTCTTTCCTTTTCTTATGTTTTTTAAAACAGTCTCACTGTGTCACACTGGGTAGAGTGCTATGGCTTCATAGCTCACAGCAACCTCAAACTCCTAAGCTCAAGCAATCCTCTTGCCTCAGTCTCCCAAGTAGCTGGGACTACAGGCCCCTGCCACAATGCCTGCATATTTTTAGACAAAGGCGTCTCGCTCTTGCTCAGGCTGGTCTCAAACTTTTAAGCTCAAGGGATCCACCCACCTCAGCCTTCCAGAGTGCTGAGATTACAGGAGTGAGCCACCATACCTGGTCCTACAATTCCTTTCTTTTCAAGAGCCTTCACAGACCTAATGACAGCAGTAGGGGCATGATTGTGATGATTTCAATCAGATGACAGTGTTATTAATGCTGGTCTAGTTAAATAGACCTCTTATTCTTGTACTTTCCCCCGAACATTTTCACATTCATCCTCAAAGTGCAATGCATTTTATACAGGTCTTTATTTTAAGGAGTTTCATGACAGAGACCACAAAACCAAATAATATCAAAGTCAGGGATGAGTTATGGACAGGTAGAGATCTGAATAAACTTTACAAATACTCAACATTCATTTCAAATTTCAATGGTAAGTATGCTTTTCTATTTTCTACTTTAATGCCTTTCCTAAAGACATAGCATACTCTTTTTACTATTTTATGTTGAACTCAAATCTTTCTATGGCTGGTTCCTACCATAGAGTTAGAGCAGCAGTTGATCATTGGTCATTTAAAAGAATATTTTGTTGTATCTTGGGATCTATCAGCCCTGAATGTATGCTCTAATAAACACATCAACAGAATGTCCCATGTGACCCCTCACTCCACCTTACCTTTGGGACTCATTAAATGGTACTGTCACTATCTGCTCCAAAGCCACCCACACAGTATAATTGAAGGAAACTGTAGTAGAGAAGAGGCATGATCTGATAACACTCAGATCTTTTCCAGGGAAAGAGAGGCTAAAGAAGATTCCTCCTGCTATGAACCTGAGAATCATGTAACCTGGTAAGTACTACCTGGCTGGCCATTAGTTTAAGGAAGTTACTTGTTTGGACTTAGGTATCACACCAAGGTGTTAAATTTAATCTCTGAAGATTTATGTGGCTCAGACTCAGAATGTTCTTAAGAACACACATTTTCCCCCTTGTCATACTGCATTCAGACCCTATAACTGGTCCAGAGTTAAGAACTTGGCCTGAACTGGCTCACATGACTGCTGAGTAGTAAAGCCTAAAACCTTTGGACAGCAGAGCTTCAGACTTTCAACATGAGAATCCAGGGGTTAAGTCTGTTTAAGGCAGATGTCTTGGTTCCTTTCTAGTATCATAGCAGATGGGGGTAGTCCTGTGCCTTCCCGAAATCCCCTGCATGTAGTAAAAGTCCCATTCAGATATGTTCAGCTCAGGTAACAGAAAACCCAACTCAAAGCAGCTTAAATGAAAAGGCCATTTGTTATGTCAGAATTCCAGAGGTAAGATGGCTCCATGGTGGATCGTGTTGGCAAACTCAACAACATCATCAGCTGCCCAGATTCTATAGTATCTTCCTGCTTTGACATCAGGCTAGTGCCTGTTACCATTGTAAGAGCTCACCTTAGCTCTGAGACTAATTCTCAGGGCAAGAGACCATTTCTTCCCACCTCCCACCCTGTTCCACGTCTCATCTTAGGAAAAAGTAACTATTTCCTAGAAGCTTTCATGTCACATGACCATCTTAACCGATCACTGTCAAGGAGAATGGGACTACTGTGGCTAGTTTAGACTGTGGTTCACAATCCTTGCAGCATATTTGAATATCTGGGACTAAGTAGGAAACTTCTAAAAACACTGATGCCAAGGACTGTCTCCAGACACTGTGATTTCATTGGTGTGGGAGGGAGGCCCAGATATGACTATTTTTAAAAGCCACCCTTAGTGATTCTAATATGCAGCCAGAATTGAGAGCCACTGACAGACTAATCAGGAATTCCCCCTGGATCATGTCAGGGAGAGATGACACTATGAGAAGAAACGACTATTGGATATGCAACCCATAGATGATCAAAAAATGCTTTTTAAAAAATTTCCTGTGAGAAGATATACAAATGCCAAACAAGCACATGAAAAAATACCCAACATCATTAGTCACTAGAGAAATGCAAATCAAAACCGTGATGAGATACCACTTCACACTCATTAGGACGGCTGATATCAAAAAATTGAAAATAACAAATGTTGGTAGGATGTGGAAAATTGGAACTCTTGTGCACTGCTGGTGGGAATGTACAATGTTGCCATTGCTGTGAAAATAGTATGGTGGTTCCTTAAAAAACTTTTTTCTAATTTTCTATATGATACAACAGTTCTGTTTCTAGTTATACACCTTAAGTACTTAAAGGCAAGTTCTCAAAGAGATATCTCTATACCCATATGTTCATAGCAGCATCATTTATTACAGCCATGAGGTAAAAGCGTAGCTGGGCATTGTGGGCACCTATCGTCCCACTTACTGGGAAGGCTGAGGCAGGAGGATCACGCGAACCCAGCAGTTAGAGGTTGCTATGAGCTAGGCTGATGCCACGACATTCTAGCATGGGCAAAAAAGTCTGACTCTGTCTCAAAAAAAAAAAAAAAAAAAAGTGAAAACAACTTAATTGTCCATTGATGAATGAATGGATAAATAAAATGTGTGGTATATACATAATGGAATATTATTCACCTTTAAGAGGACAAAAAAGTAATTGAAATAAACCGATCACAAAAAGAGGAATACTCAGTTTTAGAGGAAGGAAATTCTGACAGGATATAGACGAACCTTGAAGATATTAAGGTAATTGAAATGAACCAGTCATAAAAAGACGAATACTCTGTGATTCTACTTACGGAGACGCCTAGAGTAGTCAAATTCATAGAGAAAGTGGAATGGTGGTTTCCAGAGCTGTGGGTAGTTAATTGTCAATGGAGATGGAGGTTCAGTGTTTTAAGATGAAGTGTTCTGTGGGTGGATGGTAAGGATGGTATCACAAGTGGAGGTACTTAATGCCACTGAGATAATGCATTTAAAAATGATCATGGTGGCAAATTTTACCCCAATTTTAGGGAAGATGTTTGTTGAGTAGATGCAAGCTGAGAATTTGTACCGCTTGCCTTCTATACCTGTGGCTAGATGGTGGGTGGACAAGGGAGGGGAAGCTGCACTGGACAGGGGCATCCTGAGAACAACAGAGCAGTCATAGTGAGTGAGTCAAACTGAGTTCTAGTGATGTTTAAAGAGGGAGGAAAGGGTGGGAAATAAAAATTGGGAGGGAAATTCCGGGAATAGCTTACTCGTAGTTCACCTAGTTTGTTTCTTTTTTGAGAGCCCCTGCCAGATGCCCTGCTGAGAGCCTGGAAGGATGAGACAGCCTGAGGCCCCACATACTTGCAGGCCTCAATGAGGCTTTTGCAAGAGTCAAGTTGACCAGATGTCTACTCAACTCTCAATTTCCCATTCCAATAAAGGTTCTGGGGACTGGAACCAGTCCCAGTAATCCAAGCTACTGATAATAGCAACATCTTTTATACCATGTATTTGGCTTAGGAGTACATAAGAATGCTGATGCTTAAATTTGAATCACTCAGGCAAAGAGGAAATTTACAGCTCTTAAATAAGATAGTGAAGTCATGTTTCAAAATGTGGACTTGTTACAAGCTGGAAGCACTCCAGCCCCACGAGTTTCCCTTTCTGCAGCTTCACTTCCAGTATGGGCCATCGGCTCCATGTCTCTCTGTCCTCCAGTCCAGGGGGTGCTCGGAGGCCAATGAAAGAAGCCAGCTTTCCATATACTCTGCCTCCACCTCTTCCACCATCCCCTCCACTTCTCCGCTTACTGTCTGTTTTTCTCACCACTTCCCAAGACAGAGTATATATCACTAAATATTTTAGCTAAAAGGGCTTTGGGGGAGACGACTGCTGATAGAAAGTCTTCATTCTAATCTAAAAAAAAGACTTTGCAGTTTTAAAATCGTGTTTCCAGAAATGTAGACAGCAGTCCATCTGACTCAGAATTACCTGGGACAGGGGTTAAAAAGTAAACTGCTCAGTAATAATCAGACCCATGGTGCCAGCATCTCTGGGGGAGGGGGGGACGGGACCAGAAGCTGCCCTTTTTGAGGGTCTCTGGTGATTCCAAAGCCACTGAGGATTGAGAACCAGTCTTACTTTGGGAAGGCTGCCAGAGATGAACTGCGAGTGAATGTTCAGGAGCTAACCAAGTCCAGATGCAAAGGAAAAAGCATTTATTGAGGATCTCTTTTGAGTTCTTCTATAAGTCACTTAAACTTGACAACAATATTCCAAAATTAAGTATATTACAACTTCTACTTCCAAGGTAATCAGTGGGAGATTGAGTAAGGTTAAGTGACTGGTCTAAGCACTTGAGGAAACTGGAACTTGAATCCAGTTCTAAGTGAAAGCCTGTCACTCTGTCAGCTCCCAGAATCTGTCCACTTTTGTGTGTGTGGGTAAAGTAGAGAGGATGTCAAACTGATCAAAACCAATCTTCAGGCTCTGTATTCATTATACCAAGTGATCTATAATGAAAGCCCTTCACTCAGAAGAGACCCAGAGACCCTCGGGGCACCAACTTCTTTCCCCACTTAAAATAGAAGCAAATAACACCTCCCTGATGGGGTGTGACATCTAACAAAAGGGAGCAACACACCCTCAAATAAGGAAGAACTAGCCAAGTCCAAGGGTGTGGTCTGATATTAAATGTTCCCTTTCAGATCGCACTTGGGCTCTGACCAACTCTACTTGTGAGCTCTTTTGTGTGGCAGCCCGGACTTCTTCCTTTCTCTTCTTCACCAAGGGGAGACTCAGTCAAGGTTCCTGGGAAAAGAGATTGTGTATTCCGGCAGGCAGGGAGCCAGTCAGATAATCATCCCACAGGGTTTAGTAGGCTACAACTATGTGCAAAGGTTAAAGATGCATAAACCAATCCAGTGGAGGAAGGAGATCACCTGACAGCCTATTTTAATAATGGTGGGTAATAGGGTGAAACCCCAACTGAACCGGGTAGACCCGCCTAGAAGAATCAATCCCCTACACTCTCCCACCAAATGTCTCACCTAACAAAAATGAATGGGTCAACCTGCCCTACCCCACCAGATGTCCCACCTGGGAAAGGTAAATGGGCCAACCCCACCCTTACAACAGATGCCCAACCCAGGAAAGGGAATGTCCCAACCCCCACCTTCCTGACCTTTAACCTTCCCCCCTTCGCTGTTACCCACGTGGGCATTTCTTCCCGGTTGGAAATCCTACCCCACCTGCACCCAGGTGGAATAAAGCCATTTTAATTGCCCAAAGCAGGCCTCCATCAGAATAATCTTTCATCTTTGGCTTCTTGACCTTTCAGTGGGTACATGTACAAGACTTTTGAGGAGCACTCAGAGTGATGCCTAATCATAGTAACCCAGCCCAGGCCTGGACAGTGAGACAGGGGAGGGAAGGATTCCTGGAAGAAACCATGTCTGCACAGAGGCTTAAAAGGACAAGTAGGAGTGACCAGATGAAAGAGGCTGGCAGGGGAGACAACGTGAGCAAGAGCCAGAACAAAAGAAATCAAACGGTCGGGCACATGGTGACTTGTGCCTGTAATGCTAGCACTCTGGGATGCTAAAGGGGGTAGATTGCCTGAGTTCATAGGTTCGAGACCAGTCTGAACAAGAGCAAGACCTCGTCTCTAAAAATAGCTGAGGGGTGCCAGTTGCTCGCAGTGGGTAGGGAGCTGGCCACATACACCCAGTTTGGCGAGTTCCAACCCAGCCTGGGCCAGCTAAACAATAATGACAACTATAATAAAAAGCCAGGCGTTGTGGCAGGCACCTGTAGTTACTACTCAGGTACTTGGGAGGCTGAGGCAAGAGAATCACTTGAGGCGTTTGAGGTTGCTGTGAGCTATGACTCAACGGCACTCTACCAAGGGTGACAAAATAAGACTCTATCTCCAAAAAAAAAAAAAAAAAAAAAATCACATGATGTGCATACCAAAAGAATAAAGCCACGTCCATTGCAGACAACCATTTCAATATGGCTAAGTCAGTATGCTGTTTTTCAGCAGTTTTTCCAAAGAAGTTATTTCCCCAAAGGTCTTTTGGCTACTGCTGTTTGTACTTAGTTTTGACCAGCATATGAACTCTGAAATTAAGTTTAGGGCCCAATGGAAATTAGACTGGACTCCTCCTAATGTTGCTGGACCAAGGAGGTTGTCTACCTATCACCCACACCAATCAACAGAGATCAACAGTTTGACTTTTATTTACAGGAAAACCAGTGATTCCAGAGAGCAGCAGGGACAGCTCCCCAAAGAACTGCCCTGTCCTCCTCTTTCCCTTTGTTACTTTATTATAGTCTCCCAGTAAGCATTAGCAATGTTATTACCTATTACAGTATACATCAAACAGATTCTCTCTTGTAGGTTACAAAGTTACACAGTATCTTCCTATCTTAAAGTGGTTATATCTTCAAAGCCTTTTTACTTTAGACTACATTTATACTTAGTCAACACTTTACCGGGTGCAGAGTGCCCTGGGTCCTTGACCGGTACCATGGAGTTTAGTTTCCCAACTTATCTATGGCAGTAGGCTTTGGAAGTGAATAAATGATCTCTGGATGTTAACACATAGGCTCATCTGGGCTTGTTAAGGCCTGGCCAGCAGTGCCCTGCATGAAATGGCTATTCAGGTTAACAGTGAGTGGTAACACTAAGAAATCAAACTATGGGAAGACACTTTAGGGCTTGGCATGGTGGCTCACACCTATAATCCCAGCACTTTGAGAGACCAAAGCAAGGGAATTGTTTGAGGCCAGGAGTTAGAGACTAACCTGGACAACATAGCAAGATCCTACTTCTACAGTTAAAAAAAAATTAGGCTGGGTGTGCTAGCAGTCTGGGAGGCCAAGACCAGAAGATTGCTTCAGCTTATGAGTTCAAGACCAGCCTGAGAAACAGTAAGACCCTATTTCTACTAAAAATAGAAAATTCAGCTCAGCATTATGGTGCAAGCCTGTGGTTCCAGCTACTTCAGAGGCTGAGGCAGGAGGATCATAAGTGAGTGTAGGAGTCTGAGGTTGCAGTGATAATGTCACTGCACTCTACCCAGGGTGAAACAGTGAGACTCTGTCTAAAAAAAAAAAAAAAAGTTACTGGAGTGTGGTGGTGTGCATCGTAGTCCTAGTTATTCAGGGGGGTGAGGCGGGAAGTTCCCTTGAGCTCAGAAGTTGTAGGCTGAAGTGAGCTATGATTGGGCCACCACAATCCAGCATAAGTAATAGAGAAAGACCCTATCTCTGAGTAAATAACACTTCAGACAGAAATGATCTCTTTTTCTATAAGCAAATAATTTAACCTGGTGCCTATTAGCATAGAATGGTTGGACCTGGACATCCACTCAGTATGTGACTTGTGATGAGTTTGTGTGTGTGTGTGTGTGTGTGTGTGTGTGTGTTTTTCACAGAATCTTGCTCTGTTGCCCTGGGGTTGAGTGGATGTCATAGCTCACAGCAACCTCAAACTCCTGGGCTCAGGTGATTCTCCTGCCTCAGCCTCCCAAGTGGCTGGGACTATAAGCAGGCACCATAATACTCAGCTAATTTCTATATATTTAGTAGAGACGGGGTATTGCTGTTGCTCTTGCTCAGGCTGGTCTCAAATTCCTGAACTAAAGCAATTCACCTGCCTCGACCTCCCAGAGTGCTAGGGTTATAGGCATGAGCCACCATGCCTGGCCTCTGGTGAGTTATTTAAACTTTCTAAGCCTCACTTTCTTCATCAGTACCACGGGAGCATTAATATTATACCTACTTTAAATTGATGAGAGAATGCTTGTGGAAGATGAGTGGCACATATTAAGCACTCAATAAAGGATAATTATTATTTTTATACCTATCTATATGCATTGGTGTTAAATGTACAATAAAAGTCAAGGATGAATAAAATGGGGTTCATTTATCACAATTAACTCCTTAAAACAATTGGAGAAACAATTCTGCAAAACAAAAATGAGAATCTCAGAATCAGATGAGTGAGCGTTCATGTGCACCAAGGCCAGAGCACTGAGACCATATGCTATGGCTACCTCTACAGGATATGTGGGGACATCTGAAACTGGTATTAGTCTACCTGCAGGTTACAAAAAAGCTATGGTAGAAGAGGCTGGCGGAAGCAGGATATTTGTGAGAAATTTTCAGTGTATAGGAAATTTCCAATACCCCTTCTCACACAGGGAAACAACCATATACAGAGGCCCATGTGGTGAGGAGCTAAGGCCTTCTGCCAAAACCCATAACTAACTTGCCAGGTGTGTGAGAGAGCCACCTTAGATATGGATCCTGCAGCCCCAGGGGAGCCTTCAGATGACTGCAGCCCCTACCCGCATTCAGCTGCAACCTTGTAAGAGACCCTGAACCAGAATCAACCAATAAAGCAGCAACTGGATTCCTGACCACAGAAACTGTAAGATAAGGAATAGTTATAGTTTTGAACATAAGGCAGTAGGTTTTATAGTAATTTGTTGTGCAGCAGTAAGACTAACATGTAACATTAGGAATACTCTCTATTCCTTAGAGTGGGGAAAATCTCCAAGGAACCTGGAACAGTCCTTGTACCTGCAGCATAGTCTCAGACATGCACCACCCTAAAAGGGCACAGTGCCAGACCTCAACTCATCAACCACATGAGGCCATGCCTTTTCTTCTGGTCTCCTCTCCTTCTGTATCTGGAGCTGATCTTTGTGGTGTGGGAAGGGGAGATAGGACATTAAGTTCAGAAGCATCATCCTCTCAGGAGGGGAGAAAGTGAGCCAGCCATACCTCTTCCTTCCCCAAGTTTCAGGGGCTTCTGTGGAAGAAGTTCTAACATTGGATAATTTTAATGTTTCAATATTATACTGTATTTCTTTGATTGGTGGTGACATGGAGACTTTGATTATTTCAGGCTAGTGACATGTGGACTTTGATTATTCATACAAGATAAATTATTATGTTATTTGCTGGAAATTTCTCTTAGGAATGGGGAAGGATAGTTCCTCAGGCAACTTTTAATGGGGTGAAATTTCTTTGAAAAGAATAAAGTTGCTTCTGTGGTCTGCATGTTTGTGTCCTCCCCAAATTCATATATTGAAATCCTAACCCCCAAAGTGATGGTTTCATGAGGTGTGGCCTTTGGGAAGAGATCAGATATGAGGGGGGAGCCCTCATGTGTGGGATTAGTGCCCTTTTAGAAGAGGTCCCAAGGAGCTTGTTGACAGGCATGAGCCACTGCCCTTTGCCCTTCTTCCCCACTCTCTCCCCAGGGACTGTGGTAGACTTCCTGGGCACAATGACACAGGTTTGGATCAGAGAACAACCCATCAAGCTTGGGTAGTATATGGTAAGGATAAAATTAAAGTCATATCATGGAACCAGAGGGAGTCTGGTAGGACAATGCCAGATGGGAAAATCAGATGCCTCAAGGGAGCTTGGTCCAAAAACCAAGGAGAGTTGGTTGGACAACCAAGAAACTGTTGTTCTACTACTTCAGGTCTGTAACATACGTTCTAGAACTGCTATGGGTCATCTGATTAGTACAGGCTGTACCTGAGTTATAAACTTCTGACTTACGTACAACTTGCCCTTAGGAAAGGGGGCTATTACAGTAAGTCCCCAAGTTACAAATATCCGACTGACATATAGCTTGCACTTATGAACAGAAGCTATTACAGGTAATAGGTAAATGTATCTGTTCCAACTTACGTACAATTTCAACTTCAGAACAAACCTACAGAACTATCTCTTTCATAACCTGGGTCTGCGTATCACCATCCCTGGGTACAACTCTCTAAACTAGTGTTTCCTAAGGTATATTCTAGTAGAAAAGTAAAGTGTTTTGTTGTAAAACAAGCTTCAGGAAATGTTGTACAATGAATGTGGTCTTCTCCTTTAGAATAATGACCAATGTACTCTAGTGGATTAAAGGCTCTGAGAAGTCCTACAGGAAAGACAACTGTTTATTGAAGTTAGTATTTGTAAAACATTTTGACCATGAGACCTTCCACCCCTGGTAATGGCTATACCTATCCTGTGGGTGTCATGCTTTGTGGAATCACTACTAAAGACACTGATGTGGGCTTTAGACCGATAAGGCTCTGGACTGTGTGGAATGAAGCCCAGCTCAGTTGAAAACTGGAATCTTTCTCATTGCTCAAGGAGGCAACTGTTGAACGTGGTCAGAGAACTGATGTCCCCACTGTTCTGTGTTGGGCTAAACCTTGGAGTTGACAGCATTTCTTGTCAGAAGGAAAATTTCTAAAGCTCTTCACTGGAAAAACCCTCATCTTTGGTGATCCTTATCCGCTATGGCTAGCAGCAGGTTCCTGGCAGCAGGACCCTCCCTTCCTTCTTTCCATAAACATTTGTAATAATCCTTTTGAATGAGCTGAATTTAGCCAGACTTAGAAGCATTAAATAACTTTATTCTTTCTTGTGCTCTCCCTTCAAGTCACTGGTGGCCCAGTTCTTTCTTGCCCCAGGATGGAATCCTGGGTGTGTCCCATGGCTTTTCCAGTCAGTCATTCTTAGAATATAGAGGAAAAGCCCTTTGTTTTTGGCATTAAAAAACAAAATCTGTTTAATAATCTTATAATTCCAGTCTAGTCCAGAATAAAAATCTGAATCCCAGATTTCATTCAATTAAGATTTCTTTCCTTTTCCAGTTTGAACCTGGGAGGCAGAGTTGAGGTCCAGGTGTGTCCAAACCATGGTCTACTGGCTGCATGTGGGTTATCTGAGGACTTTCTTACATATCTGTAGTAGTGGATATCATCAAAAATTTTGTTAGTGTTTATGCATTTAATGTGTGGCCCAAGACAAATCCTCTTCTTCCAACGTGTCACAGAGAAGCCAAAAGGTTGGATAGCCCTGGGCATTTTCTCCAATACCTTTGCATATAAGCTGCTCTTCATAGCCCTCCAGGGTTGGGCCATGGGAGAGGGATTCAGGCTAAGGGCATAGCCCCACTTAACCTGGACTGCTGGGCCCTGGTGCTTGTTCTCCTCTGGATGGCAGATGCTTTCTTTCTGGTGAGCTTTTGCAAGCTCCTCAGAGACCCACTCACCTACTCTTTAATGGAGACCGTATACCTTTCTGGTTTACTCATGACCCCTGGGCTTTCTGTGTCCACCTCCTGCCTGGGTGACATTATTGTTCTGGGCAGTCCTCTTTGAAAGAATCATATTTAAACAAATCTTAGGTCAACTGCCTTCAAATCCAGTTTCCAGTAAAGTGTAGCAGAAATATAGCTGAGAAATATACCCTCGAGGCACCCTGTCTTCTAGTTCTAGGTAGGAGCAGTTCCAGCCATCTTTCTCACCTGTAGATATCTCTTAGCACTAGTCCCTGTGTCCCCAAACCCAGTCTCTCCAAGAGGTTCTCTTTAAATTCCACATGAAATACATCCTTTTTCTGTCTGTGAGGTTGGGATGCCCAGCTCACTAAAAATTCTCACCAAGACATCCTCCTAGTATAGATGATTCAAATTCAGTCTTGAAAATATAGACAATCCTGGCTTGGCACCCATAGCACAGGGGTTACAGTGCCAGCCACATGCCCTGCAGTTGGCAGGTTTGAACCCAGCCTGGGCCTGCTAAAACAAAAATGACAACTGCAATAAAAAATAGCCAGCCTTGTGGCGGGCACCTGTAGTCCCACTGAGGCAAGCGAATTGCTTAAGCCCAAGAGTTGGAGGTTGCTGTGATGCCGTAGCACTCTACTGAGGGCGACATAGTGAGACTCTGTCTCAAAAAAAAAAAAAAGAAAGAAAGAAAGAAAAAGAAAAGAAAACGTAGGTGATCAGCTAGTGTGCACACAACTGCTATCTGACTCTTATCTTGCCCTGTAGGTCTGGACCAGTACCTGCCTGTATCGTTTGAGGTATACGCATGGCACTACTATATTACTTGGGGAGTTCCATCTGAAACCAAGCCAGAGTCTCTGTTAATGACCTGTTACTTACAGATTTTTCCTTCTGAAAGTTTTGGTCTAGTGTTTGAAAGTTTGCAGTAATCACTGCAGTTTGATATAGGCGTGACAAATCGACAATATGCCACATGCTATACAAACAAAAGCTCCTAAGGTTATAATCTCCAGAGAGCACTATTTCCTAGTTTAAAATGTCTTTAATTTCTATGCTTTACATTATATTGTCCTGATTGACTTATATTCACAAACCTTTGTCATTGTGAATAATTACACATTTCTTTTTAAAGGTATATCTTTTCATTTTGATGTATGGAGTTAAAATAGGGCTTCTATATTAGTTACTTGTTGCTGTATACACATTACACTAAAGCCTAATGGCTTAAAACAACAAATAATATTTATTACTTCATAGTTTCTGTGGGTTGGAAATTCAGGAGCAACTCAGGTGGGTGTGTCTGGGTTAAGAACTCTCATGAAATTGCAGTCAGGCTGTTGGAGAGCCATGGGGTCTTATCTGAAGGCTCAACTGGAATGGGAGTAGGAGTGGGCTAGTGAGGATGACCCACTCACGTGTTTATTAGAAGACCTAAATCTCTCATTAGATAGGCCTGACCATACAAATGCCTCACAACACAGCAACTCACTTCTGTCAGGGCAAGGAATCCAAGAGAGAATGCAGCCATGGTCTTTTTATAACCTCATCTCACAGTGATGTCCCATCACTTCTGCTGTATTCTGTTCCTTAGAAGAAGTGAGTCAATAAGTCCAGCCCACACACAAGAGGAAGACTACACCAGGAGATGAACTAGGAAGCAGAGATAATCAGAGTTCAACTTAAAGTCTTCCTACCACAACTAAATAATAAGTTAAAAAGATTAGAAGATACTATTATTATTGTCTCAGAATCTTCCAGTCTTATTTATACCTACTACTGACTTCAGAGACAAGTCTAAACTAGTCCAAGATCACATATAATCTACCAAGTTGAAAATGCACATAACACTACTTAATAAAAGAGTAAAACATGTTAACTGTGTTCTACATAAACTGAGCAAGCTGTAATTACAATTATGAGCTCCTTCAAATGCTATGGTCATATTAGATACACAATTTGTCACTCTTCAATAAAAATATCTTTATGAATATGGCCTACTGTCACCTGTCCAAAACAAAAAATCACCAAAATTCTTGCCTGCAAGATGAATTGAGAATTTTGGTAACTTAATTATCTTATTATCTCATATTTTATTACAAACCAAAACTATAGATTATCTTTTGGTTAAATAATCATATACTATTCTCTCTTGAGCTATGTACAGGCAAAATTTATTCACTATTTATATCTCACCTATTTCCAAACAAAATTTATGGCTGTTAGAATCAAGCCAATTTATGCCACACATGGTGGCTCGCACCTATAATCCCAGCACTACTGGAAGGCCAAGGCGGGTGGATTGCTTGAGCTCAGGAGTTCAAGACCAGCCTGAGCAAGAGCAAGACTCCCATTTCTTCTAAAATAAAATAAAATAAAATAAAATAACAAATAGTTGGGCATTATGGAGGTGGCTGTAGTCTTAGCTACTTAGGAGGCTGAGGCAAGAGGATCGCATGAGTCTAAGAGTTTCAGGTTGCTATGAGCTTTGCCACCCTGGCACTCTACCCAGGGTGACAGAGTAAGAGTCGGTCTCAAAAAAAAAAAAAAACCATGCCAGTTTAACCTTTACAGTACTTCTTCATATTTTACATTATCCCATTCTTCAAAATGAAGAATTATTTCATTTCATTCTGTGAAATGAGCCAGGTGAGGTGGCTCACACCTATAATCCCAGCACTCTGGGAGGCCACAGTGGGAGGATCGCCTGAGCTAAGACGTTAGAGACCAGCCTAAGAAAGAGTGAGAACCTGTCTCTGAAAAAAATAGCCAGGCATTGAGGTGGGCACCTGTAGTCTCAGCTACTTGGGAGGGTGAGGTAGGAGGATGGCTTGAGCCCAAGAGTTTGAAGTTGCTGTGAGCTCTGATGCCATAGCACTCTACTGGGGGCAAGAAAGTGAGACTCTGTCTCAAAAAAAAAAAAAACAACTAAAAAAGAACAGGTTGAGAGTGTTTCCCAAAATTATACAACTTGTAAACAGCAAAATCAAAGCATGGACCCAACACTGGTACTTTTCCCACTATTCATGCCAGTTTCTCTAAGCACCCTGATTATGCTTCAAGTGTGTTCATTACAGAGCCACCCACCAACTACAGCCACAGTCTTTGCCACTGTGTAAAACATTCTCCTGGTGGGGGAGGGGATGAAATAAAATAACAAAAAAGGAAAAAAATATTGAAACATCTACAACAAACTCAGTATGCCACATAGAACAGCCATTTGGCAAAAACAATCCTGTAAGAACCTGTTTAAACAAGCTTTTTATTTGTTTAATAAACAAGGAGAGGCAAACTTTCCCTAATATTAAAAAATACCACTTGGCTTTTGTCCTGAAACCAGACAGTTTCTGGGTAAACAGCCTCGTTCATTCTTCAACCCCAGAAGGCTCCCACATGGAAATGACTTCTAATGGCTGCTGACAAAAACATTTCTATACCTCCTGGTATGATTTGTTCCTCTAAAAAGTACCATGGCCCTGGAGAAAAAGAAGGGAAAATTAAAGAATATTAAAAGGTCTGTTATTAGTGAAAAAAGCATTCATTTTAAGAAACAAAGGACCCAAAGCATTTTCACTGTGACTTGATAAAAATGTAGTTTAAAATTAAATAGACTAACGAACTTAACAGCATGATCCAAAAATATTCAGAGGACTTCATCCAACTGGCATTTATTTATTTATTTATTTTTTTAGCTATGGAGTTGGGAGGCACTGTGTTTAAGCCAGAAGAAACACAGATATGAAAAATCCATCTCTACCAGCAAGTAATTACTATATAGTGGGAAATACAGAATGGCAGATATTTTCCTACGGCCCATTTACAAGTGACAAAACTGAGGCTCAGAGAAGATCTGTTACTTGCTCATACTCACACAGCTTGTAACTGAGCCTGGATTTGAGCCCAGACAGGATAATTCTGGAACCACAGGTTTACGTACAAATCAATTCCTACATATGTAAATAAATAACTGACAAGGCAGGGTTTAACAGGTACTCGGATCAAAGTGTTATGGAAGTACCGAGAAGGAAAAGATTGATCCTGACCTGCAAAATTATTCTCACTGGAAGAAAGTGGTATTTACCCAAACTTCATGACTTTGAAGTAGTTACTGAAGCTCTTTGAGCCTCAGGATTTTATATGGGAGTAAAAAGGAGAAGGACATTCTAGGAATAGGGACCAAACTGAGCAAAGAACAGAGATGGCCAAGCCAGTACAGTGTAAGTAATACGTGGGCCCTGGGGAAATGGAACAGGAACTAGTTTTGGAAAGGCATTTTGCAGTCATATCATGGAAGATTTTGATTACCCAGCTAAAGATACAATTCAAAGGGGAGGCGCCTGTGGCTCAGTGAGTAAGGCGCCGGCCCCATATACCGAGGGTGGCGGGTTCAAACCCAGCCCCGGCCAAACTGCAACAGAAAATGGCCGGGCGTTGTGGCGGGCGCCTGTAGTCCCAGCTACTTGGGAGGCTGAGGCAGAAGAATCACCTAAGCCCAGGAGTTGGAGGTTGCTGGAGCGACTCCGCTGCACTCTAACGAGGGCGAAAAAGTGAGACTCTGTCTCTACAAAAAAAAAAAAAAAAAAAAAAAAGATACAATTCAAAGTATAAAACAGAAAGTTATTGAATACTTTGGGCAAGGAGCTGACTGGCTTTGAGTGCAGCCTTCTGAAATTTGTCGTAATTTCAGAGTCATCAGATTCTGTGGATGAGTGCCAGAGTTAAAATGTTTTTCTTCCCGTGGCTCATCTTCTCTGTGCTGATTCTGATCTATGCTGGACTGAAGGAGCGGTGTGAAGTGGTTGAGGAGAAGGTATTCTGGACTATCCAAAGGACAGCAGATTGCTAAGTCTAACAGTTAATGAGAGTCTGGCAGACACGAAGAAATGAGTTTGGAATGGTAGGCTCTAGACAGGATGGCAGGACTGGAATGAATGTCTGTCTCTCCCATAGGCAACAGCCACCTCCCCGAAGAGTGCCAAGTAAGGTGATGACATGATAGTAAATTTATAAGTGAAGAAATCAGATGTGGTCATTATTTGTGACTGTTGTCATTCAAAAAGCAAAGATTGCTTCACCCCTTCTGGGTGTCCTTTGTATTATAAATACTGATATATTTTTATTGGCATCTATATTGGTTTTCTATTGCCTCATAACAGATTATGGTAAAAGTTTACCAGCTTAACATAACATTCATTTATTATCTCACAGTTTTGTAGGCCCAAAGTCCAAGCCCAGGCCAGGCCCAGTGGCTGACTCCTGTAATCCTAACACTATGGGAGACCTAGACAGAAGGATCCAGTGAGGCCAGGAGCTTGAGACCAGGCTGAGCTAGAGCAAGCCTGTCACTACTAAAAAGTAGAAAAATTAGCCAGGCATGGTGGCACATGATGGTAGTCCCAGCTACATGGGAGGCTGAGGCTGAAGGATTGCTTGAGCCCAGGAGTTTAAGATTGCTGTAAGCTAGGCTGAGGCCATGGCAATCTAGCCAGGGTGACAAAGTGAGACTATATCTCAAAAGCAAAAAACAAACAAAAATACAAAGTCCAAGCATGCCTGAGTATTCTGCCAACCTAGATTCTGGTCTGGAGACGTGACTGGGGAAGAATCTACTTCCAACCCCAGGGAGGTTATAGGCAGAATCCACTCTCTTATAGTGATAGGACTGAAGTCCCTATTGGCTGTTGGACTCATGGTCATTGTCAACTCCTAGAGGCTGCTTGTAGGTCTTTGCCCTGTGGACCCCTCCATCTTCAAAGCCAGCATCAAATGCCTCTTTAAATCTCTTTTCAAGATAAACCTCGTTCCTTATGAGGGCTCAGCTAATTAGGTCATGTTCACCCCAGTCTCCCCATGTCTTAAAGACATCTGTGCCATTGAACCTCATTTCATCAGAGATCCCGTCACCTGATCACATCATATTCAAAGTCTTAAGGATTATGCAGGTCATATACCCAAGGGGACAGAATCTTAGAAACCACCTTAGAATTCTGCCTCCCTAGCCAGGCATTGTGGTGGGCGCCTGTAGTCCCAGCTACTTGGGAGGCAGAGGCAGGAGAATTGCTTGAGCCCAGGAGTTGAAGTTTGCTGTGAGCTGTGATGCCACAGCGCTCTACCCAGGGTGACAGCTTGAGGCTCTGTCTCAAAAAAAAAAAAATGTATTTCTTACAGTTCTGGGG
>NW_003852421.1:14257617-14265386 GCF_000181295.1 Otolemur garnettii | reverse complement strand
ATTGGGCCTTTGTCTTATACTATTTACAAACATTAACTTGAAATTGATTAAAGACTTGAATGTAGGTTTGGTGCCTGTGGCTTAAGCAGCTAAGACTCCAGCCACATACACCTGAGCTGGCAGGTTTGAATCCAGCCGGGGCCCGCCCAACAACAATGATGGCTGCAACCAAAAAATAGCCGGGCACTGTGGCAGGTGCCTGTAGTCCCAGCTACTTGGGAGATGGAGGCAAGAGAATTGCTTGAGACCAGGAGTTGGAGGTTGCTGTAAGCTGTGATGCCACAGCGCTCTACCCAGGGTGACAGCTTGAGGCTCTATCTCAAAAAAAAAAAAAAAAAAGAATTCTGCCTCCCACAGATTATAAGTCTCTTAAGGACTGGAATGGTATAGACAAGACTTCAGAACTCAGCAAAGGGCCTTGCCCCTGGAGACAGGGTGACAAAGACAATTGAGCTGAAGAAGCACTACACTGCCTTTGCACGTGAAATAGCCTCTCGCTTCTGCCACTCAGTGTCCTCTGGCCTTCTTTGCCTTCTCAGCACTTATCACAGTGTAATTTATATATATATATGTATGTATGTATGTATTTATCTGTACATCATTTGTTATTCGTCTGGCCGCTTACCACTCGAAAATCTCCACTGAAGCAAGGACTTTTTCTAGCGCATTCACTCACCATTGCATCTTCAGTGCTTAAAACAGTGCTTGGCATGTTGTAGATACCCATCAATAAATATTTAGCAAACGAATGGATGGCTGAATGTTCAGAACCTGTTAAAGAAGGTGTCACTTGAGTGCCACCAAGTTATGTGTGAAAACGTTCCCCATCCAAGAATACCTTGCACACCTTCATAATCCATAAAACAGTCCCTGAATGTATTTATGTGCATGGTGCTAAGTATTCTATTCCATGCCAGCAACAGAGCAGCCAGAGAAAAAGTGAAGACCTACGTTTTGTTCCTCCTGTACTCAAACAAAGCCTGCAGTGGCTCGGGTCTCACGCTGGGAAACAGTGAAGGTCATCCTGATGGCCTGCAGGTCCCTGGGCCTCATCTCCGCTGCCTCCCTGCGTCCTCCCAACCCCCTGCCATCACTCCTGCCAGTCTTACTCCCAGCACAGGGCCTTTGCCTTGCTGTTGCCTCTACCGACTGCTCATCCTCCTAGATGCTGGCAGGATTTGCTCTGTCCCCTCTTTAGCTGCTTCTTGCTTTGCACCTTCTGGGTCAGTGGTTCTCAACCTTCCTAATGCCATGGCCCTTTAATACAGTTCCTGTGGGTCGCGACCCACAGGTTGAGAACCGCTGTCTAGGTGAAGCCTTCCCTGGAAACTTATGTAAAGTCACGGCCGTTGCTCATCCTCCCTCACCCAGAACTCCCCGCGCCCCTTCCTGTTTGGTTTTCTCCATAGCACTTGTCGCCAGATGCCAATTGTATCTTATTTATTTATGTTGTTTATTGCATCACCTTCCACTAGAATGAAAGAACAGCAGGGATTTTTGCCTGTTTTGTTCACTGCTCTATCCCCAGCATCTACAACGATGCACATTGGAGATCTACAATAAATGTTTATCATATTCAGAGCACTGACCAGGATATAACAATAATGTGAATGAATGTGGGCTCAATATTTTCCTCATTAATTTCAAGGCAAGTACCTAGGCCCTCTGCTCCTCACCCTAACCAACAATATTACCCCATCTCTTACCCTTTGAACAATTTATAAAACCTCAAGTAAAGAGGCTTTGGTGTATTCTAAGAAACCTGGTGTTCTTATCCTTTTGTATATAAAAGTGCCTGGTAACTTCTAGTGACATCGGAGCCTTGTATTGCCTTTGTATTTGGCAGAGGGAAGTAGGTTAAAATAACTGAGCTTTTTATCTGAGCTAATAAAAGCACTTTGAGTCAAAGTTAGCCGTGCCTTGGCCCTCCTTAAAAGAACCGTTGGACCGAAATACAAATAAGGAGTCTTGGCAATTCAAAAGGAAGGTCAGAAAAGGCTACCAGGGGAAAGTGGATTGTATGGTTATTACAGGGCCTGAGCTGTCCTTCAGGAAGTTTAGGTTTGCACTGTGGAGCTGTGTTTAAATCAAAATCCTGGCCGTTGGTGAATGGCTCCCCCCTTCCACCCAGCCCCCATTTTCATTTTTTTCACCTTCCAGTAGAGGAACCTTACATTCCCTACAAGTTTCTGAACCTCTCTTACAGTATGCCTTTATTATAAGGAGCTAACCACACACAGCAGATTCTAATGGATTCTAAACAGTAACTGAACAATGGCTCTAATTTTAGATTTCTAATACATGGATATGGTAAAAAAAAAAAAAATCAAACATAATCTACTGAGTCTTACTAAGTCTCTATCTGCAATAGATTTGCCCAACAGAAGCTCAGCACATACTCACAAGCCTCAGATACCTGCAGGACGGCCCACAGATATTGGTGTTTTCTCCGGAACGGGAAAAAATCATCATCTTGAAACACACAAACAATTCTGAAAGCCGTAATCCCAAATGTTAGAAGCCTGAGAAATCAAAGTCCTGAAAATAAAATTCTGGAAAAAATGATAAAAATGCTTTTAAAAGATATCTATTTACATTTTTAAAAAGAATTCATTTGCAAAACATAAAAACACGACACCACTTTGGAGACCACTTTACAAAATAAAAAAGGCAATAATAACATATGGATGTTTGCAAGCATAACCGCGCAGGTATACTAACAATAGTCACACAGTTATAAGCAGAAGTTATGAGCAGATGAACTATAGTCATAAAAAAAGCCGAACAATGAAATGTAGAAATGCATATCACTATGGTTGGTAATTGTGCACACTCAGCTTTCTAACTGTGGCCATTTGAACTACTGTGATGGGCAAGCTAAGTCTTTGATAAGATCAAAAACCTAGATTGGTCACCACTAGGCTCCCACAAAATCAGTCACCCAAAGAACCAAGATCCTGAGAAATTTTCTCTTTCACCAAGGCAGATGTACAAAAAGAACATCTCTTCATTTCTTGAGGAAGTTTCAACATTTATACAATATATGACACGCACAATGCTTACGAAGTCAATGTTGTGATAATGCACTTTGATGAAATCGCATTTGCAAAATAATGCATAAAACTAATTAGAACTCTTTAAAAGGTTTTACACAGTTTATGCCTCTAGTATTGGAAATGATGTCAAGATGAAACACACACTACAGTGAATTGTATAAAACAATACTGACAATTAAAAACAGAGGGAGAAAAAAAAACCTAAAGAGACATAGAAAAGAACTAAAAAGAAAATTTAACATATGGAAAAGAGTACTACAGGGATAGGTTAAGGGCAATTTACCCAGGAGAGCTGGCAAACTTTCACAACTTTTATAACCCTTTTGAAGTCTTGAATCATGGGGAGTAGCTACTCTATTTCTTTTAAGACGTGGCTGTCCTCAGAACCTATGTTCAGATTCACCTTGTACGTGGCGCTGCTCTGAGTTCTTCTGTGATTCAATATACACTGACATGAGCGTTGGAATTTCCTTATCTTCTTTGCCATGTTTCTATGTTGTTTTGGTTATGCAGAAATTCATTCTGCTTGCACTTGTATACAGACTACAAATTTGGTGGGAGCAATAATGATGTTCTAACAGCAACACATTGCGTAAGCGTCTTATCTTACCGTTCCCGTAATAACCTTTGAACTAGTCAGTCTTCACTGGCTTCTTCAGGCAAATGCAGCTTTAATTCACTAAAAGCTCCTGGAAGGTGATCAGCTGGAAGGAACGCCAATGCAGACAAATGACACATTTTTAAATCTTAAGTTTTCATCATTGCCATATCATGTGAGTTTTTTCCCACATGCCCTGGGCTGAATGGAAAAGATAGACTTTTTTGGTAACACCTAAAAATTTACTTGTTGAAGCCTTGGTTGCCCCAATTTCCAAATCCATCACTGTGATTTGAGGATCCAATGAAATCTATTTCTGCATAAAGACGATAACAAGATAAGACTGCCTCCTGACATGATATGACTATCCTGTCACTGTGCCATTTTAGACATTAGGGATTTTGATGTTTCGGGATTTCAACATTGAGGATTATGGCATTTGGTGGTGTACGCATATCTTTCTGGATTATGACCCAAATCCTCCAGAACTAACCCAGTCGGAGCCTGCTCTGGCTAGCTCGGCTCATGACATCATCTGACATAGGGATGAACCAAATTTTTCTCCTTTGGTAACTTTCTCCAATCTGTAAGTTGATGCTGTAAGTTGAGGTGAGGTCATTTGCACAGGCCCGGATCTTGACAAAGTAAAATGTGTGAGTATTTTTGTGTCCTGGGTAGGAGGGAAAAAAAGAAATATAAGAGAAGGAGAGGGTGTATTGTTTGTAAATGCATTTTACATAAATGTAAATACTTGCATAAATACCATGTCTAGAAAAGGCAAACTATCAAGACAGAGAACATGCTAGAAGTTGTCTGGGGTTGAGGTGCGAGAGCCGGAATTGACAGCAAATAGACACAAAGGAACTTTGATGCAAGTAGTTCTAAATCTAAATCGTGGGGAAGCTTGCACAACAGTATTCTTCTCCTTAAACTCATCAAACTTTACATATAAAAGGATGATTTGGTGTTGGGTTTTTTTTTTTTTTTGAGACTGGAGTTTCACTTTGTCACCCTCAGTAGAGTGTCATGGTGTCACAGCTCACAGCAGCCTCAAACTCTTGGACTCAAGTGATTTTCTAGCCTCAGCCTCCAGAGTAGTTGGGACTACAGGCACCCACCACAACACCTGGCTAGTTTTTTTTTTTTTAAAGAGACAGGGGTCTCCCTCTTGCTCAGGTTGGTCTCAAACTCCTGAGCTCAAGCTTTCCACCTGCCTTGGCCTCACAGAGTGTAAGGATTACAGACGTGAGCCACACACTGGACCAAAAGGGGTAAATTTTAACAGTTCTTTTTATGATAGCATCAGAAAGAATAAAATAGTTAGAGATAAATTTAACAGAGAAAATGAAAGACTTGTACCTGAAAACTACAAAACATTGGTGAAACAAATTTGGAAGAGTTAATATTGTTAACATGTCAATACTCCCCAAATGTAGAGTCCATGCAATTGCCATCAAAATGCCAAAGGCCTTTTTGGCAGAAATGGAAAAAACAATGCTCAAATTCATATAGAAGTATAAGGGGCCAAAACAATATTGAAAAAGAGGAATACAGTTGAAGAACTCATACTTCCTGACCTCAAAACAAACTACAAAGCTATAGTATTCAAAGCAGTATGATATTGGCATAAAGTGAGGACATATACACCAGTGGAATAAAATTAAGAATCCAGAAACAAATCCATGGCCAATTATTTTTCACAAGGTTCCTGAGACCAATCAATGGAAAAAGAATAGTCTCCTCAACAAATGGCACATGTGAAAGAAAGGAGTTAGATTTCTACACCACACCATACACAAAGATTAACTCAAAATAGATGCATGACCTAAACATAAGAGCTAAAAATAAAAGGCTTTTAAAATAAAATATCTTAGATTTGGCAATGGATTCTCTGATATGACAACATCTCTGTGAAATACTAGATAAATACTCTGAGGGATGGATACCTCAAGTACCTTGATCATTACGTATTCTGTGCATGTAACAAAATATCACACGTACTCCATAGATATGTAAAATGTTATATACCAATTAAAAATAAAAGGTAAATCAAAAAAAACATAGATAAATTAGACTTCATCAAAATGTAGTATTTTTATATATTAAAAGATATTATTAAGAACGTGGAAAGACCACATATCAAATGGAAGAAAACATCTGCGAATCACATTTCACAAAGAATTTGACTTGTGGTTGGTACTCCTTAAATATTGACTAGCTATTTTAAAGAATGGATGACAGAAAAGTCATTATGAGGGGAATAACCCTAAATTCTAAGGGTCACATTAGTATTTTCCTGGGAGTATTGATGGACAGCAATCTTCCAAGCAATGAAAAGTGTCTGATGAGAGAAGGGATTCCTCTCTATTGAAACAGTTGCTGGTCTGGTATGCTGCCAAACCCCCAGAAATTACAAAGATGGAAGACATTGGAATTTTCCATGTACATAAAAGACAAAAATTGCAAACAAAGGGCACCCATTAAAGCATTTTCCCTGTTAAAGAAAAATATGCCTAAGACACTGCCAATAATATTCAGATGCCAGCCAACAAATGACACAATCACCAGATCTCTGCTAGAGTTTATTTCTCACTCACATTCCTGCCAACCCAAGCTTTTTCAACTTTGCATCTGCCACCTCGGCTGCCAAAGCCTGTTCCCATGCTGGCGACAGAATCCAGTGTGAGGCTCAGAAGCGCAGATCTGTGCTTTGCCTTGTGTCTGCCAAGCTTACTGACCTGAAGGTCATCTGCCCGCTTAGGGGAACCTCTGATGAGAAGAATCTTATTTGTTTCTGTCACTTAATGCTTTTGAGGTTATAATGTCTCTTATATAGGTTTTGGAGAGATTGGGGATCACCCAAGAAACTGGAGATTTACTTCATATTTGAAACATATTTTTTCACGTTTGTATACGTTTATTATTACTTTTGTGATTGGAATTGTGGAATCAGACTAGGGAAGATACGAGTCACTGGTCGTTTCATACTCTAGTGCTTCACCTGGTTTGCACCTATTATCAGATAAACCTGGCATCTGAGAAGCAGGTGCCAACGCAGAATTAGGTGAGTGTTTGAGGCTGAATAAATTATGTTCCCCTAAAATTCATATTTGAAGTCCTCATGCCCAGTACCTCAGAATGTGTCTGCTTTTTGGAATATGACTACAGTCGGAATCTTCATTTGTTTATTTATTTTTAATTTTAATTTTTTTTTTTTTTTGAGACAGAGTCTCAAGCTATAGCCCTGGGTAGAGTGCCGTGGCACCATAGCTCACAGCAACCTCCAACTCTTGGGCTCAAGCTATCTTCTTGCCTCAGATTTTCTATTTTTGGTAGAGACAGAGTCTTGCTTTTGCTCAGGCTGGTCTGGAATTCCTGAGCTCAAGCAATCCACCCACCTTGGCCTCCCAGAGTACTAGGATTAAAGGTGTGAGCCACCAAGCCAGGCCTCCAGTCAGGATCTTTAAAGATGTTATTTAGTTAAAGTGGGGTCATTAGAGGGGCCCCTAATCCAAGACTGGTGTCATTATAGGAAGAGGAGATTAGGACACAGATACACAGAGAAAGGATAATGTGAGGACACCAAGAAAAGACAGAAGACAGCCATCTACAAGCCAAGGAGAGAGGCATTGAGACAAACTGACTCTGCCAACACCTCCATCTTGGACTTCTAGTGGATAATAGATCTCGGCTTCATTCTGTTGTTGAACCGCCCAGTCTGTGGTATCTGGTTATGGCAGCCCGAGCTGACTGATGAGAGGCACAAAAGATTTATGGGGGAAGCACCTGTGAAGGGAAAAGGGGAGAGGAAGCATGAGAAGGTAGAGAGACAGCCTCCAAGGTTGACTTCTGGGGTGTGATAGGGGAAACAGAAGGCCTTCCCCGTCTGGCCGGGCACCACTGCCAGGCTCACTCGTAGGCTGGACACAGCTCAGGGGAGTGTGGCTGAGGCAGGAGCACTGTAACAGGTCCCAAGGCCGGGGGCTGCCAGCCACCTGCGCTCCCAGCAATGTGCTCTTCTTTTTTTTTTTTTGAGACAGAGCCTCAAGCTGTCCCCCTGGGTAGAGTGCCGTGGCATTATAGCTCACAGCAACCTCCAACTCCCGGGCTCAAGC
>NW_003852421.1:14240466-14257283 GCF_000181295.1 Otolemur garnettii | reverse complement strand
TCATTGTTGTTTGGCAGGCCCGGGCTGGGGATTCGAACCCACCACCTTAGGTGTACGTGGCTGGCGCCTTAGCCGGTTGAGCTATAGGCGCCGAGCCGCAATGTGCTCTTCTAAAGGGAGACTGAGGGACACACTTCCACAGCTGCCTCTCTGAGTGGCAGACCAGGGGCCTGTCCCTGGCCTTTCTCTCCCCAAGGACCCTCCCCATCTTTACTTTCCCTTAGCACCTCTATAGGAGCTCATGAGAAACAGCAGAAAATCGGAGGTGAATTGGAGGTTACAGGCAGGAGAAATGCCAGGCTATTGGAAATAGAGGAGGAGAAAACGTCACTTTGCCTTGGTTTCAAAGAGTCAAAACTATAATTTAAGAATTCAATCATCTGAGGTTGCTAATGTCCCAATACCAAAGGATGTTTTCAAAGCAACATCCTGATTATATAATTCCTGTTTAAATTCTTTCTCCTGCTCCCCACAGCCCACTGCAGTGGACTTCAGTTCCCCAAAGAACCATTTTTGAACACGCACCAAATGCACACACACATTCATTATCTAATATGTGTAATATACAAAGAGTGCCAAAATATGTATATACATTTTAAGAAAGGAAAAAAAAAACTGTGTTAAAACGGTAATACTTAAGTCGAGTTTGACTTCTGCAATTACAAGAGATGCTCAAAGTGACTTGTATTCATCATTTGTTATCAGTGTGAGAGTGGCCTGGTGGTGACACGGGGTAGTTGCCAAAATAATTGAGAAGAATGAGTGAAGTTACAGCAAAAAAGGAAGTTTTATTGAAAGAGATAAGTTTACAGAGTAAGAAGAAGGGATAGGTTTACAGAGCAAGATACATTCGCTACAGACAGTTAGCAGGCCTCCGTTGTTGTGACAAAGAAAACGAGAAAAAGAGGCAAAGATCATTCTACCGAAAAGGGGGCAAGGGCTATGACCTGCAGTTTCTCTTTTGTTCCATCTGGGTCAGGCCTAGCTCCTGGTTTCGAGGTCACCTTGGAACCACAGTCTTACTGCCCATGCAGACCTCAGGTGTACCTCTCTGACCACCGTCTACTTCAGGCCCACCCCTCTACTCACCCGTCTCATTCCCCTTTTCCACACTATCTTTGCATATGCTGTGTCCCCTTTCTGAAATGCCCCTCCTTCTCTCATTTTACCCTCTTCCTTCTGCCTCAGTCTGGCACAGTGGCATCCAGCTCCAACCCCCATGAGGAGCTCTCTTTCCTGTCAGTGCTCATAGCCTCCAACCTCCCTGGGCTGACAGCTTTCAGAGCCCGTCTTCCATGAATGGTAATATTTTGTTTACATAGTTAAATGCCCTACTTGAGGACAGAAAATTTTGTCTGGTCTGTAATTGTCATCCCAGCAACTATCACAGAAGTGTTGTACTTGGCACTCAATAGGCATTCAGTCAATCTCTGATTAATGAAGTCTTCATGGAGTCCACATATGCAGGCTCCTTAAACATGTCCCGTGAGGAGATGACTCTGAATGTGCAAAACAATTACAGTGGAACATGATTCTGCTAGGCTCTTCGTATACCAACTTCAGAGAATTCACACACTAGGCAGTTATCTGCCTAGTAGTGAAAGCACATGTGGTGAGAATAGGATGGAGTTACTCAGGCTGGGGCTGAGACCACACAGCTGGTCTGGTCAGTTTAGGGTCTGCGAGATCGTAGCCCCATCGCTCCCATTCTTGCTGTTTAGTAAATTCAGCTTTAACCTAAAAGTTTATATCTTGAGTCGTTTAGGGCAGTTGATTTGAGAGGTTAACTTTGGAACTGGAATATTTGTTTTGGGTCATGGGTAATGCTGATTATTGTTTATGATGAGTCATGGATTATGCCAATTATTGTTGTTTAAAATAAAGATTATCATGATTTTTTACTTTGAACTTTTATGTATGAAACTGTGATTTTGAAAATGGAAGAACATAAGAGTCTTAGAGAGGCGACTCTAGCTGTTCTCCAGAATCACCAGCATTCTGACAAAGTTTGGTGGACCTGTCCCCATCTCTGCATATTGGCTGACAGTGACAGGCAGCTGGACCCTCTTCATCCAGTAACAGACACAAAGTGTGTATCCTCCAATCCAATTCTGACACTACCTGGAGATAGTATGAAATCCCACAGGGTGAGAGCTCAGTCACCAAGACTTCCCCCTTTTTCAGACTCCAGTTGCAAGTTTCCACCTCAAGAACTTCTGACTAACTGGCTTCAAATTGGGGTTCCTTCTTTTTGTGCCATTTAATTGCTAGAGAAGCTCACAAAACTCAGATAAATGTGTTTATTGGTATATCATCAAGAATATTTTAAAGGATGCAAATGAACATCCAGATGAAGAGAAACATAGGGTGAAGTCTAGAAGCATCTCTAGTTCAGGAGTTTCTGTGCCCGTGGACTTGGGGTGAGCTCCCCTCCTCGCATGTGGATGAGCTCTTGTTTGTCTTCCTGCAAGCTTTTTCCAGTTCAACTGTCCAAATGAAAGCATCTGTAGTGAGAATAAGATGGAGTCTGTCAGGCTGGGGCAGACATGACGCAGCTGGTCTGGTCAGTTTAGATCCTGCCTGACCTTCACCCCCCCCTTTTTTTTTTGAGACAAAATCTCACTGTGTTGCCCTTGGTAGAGTGCTGTGGTATCACAGCTCACAGCAATCTCCAACTCTTGGGCTTACGCGATTCTCTTGCCTCAGCCTCCCAAGTAGCTGGGACTACAGGCGCCTGCCACAATGCCCAGCTATTTTTTTGTTGCAGTTGTCATTGTTTTAGCTGGCCCGGGCTGGATTTGAACCTGCCAGCCTTGGTATATGTGGCCGGTGCTATAACTACTGTGCTACAGGCGCCAAGCCACCCCATTCTTACTATTTTGAAAATTTAGCTCCCACCCTAAAGATGCCTATTTTGAGTCGTTTAGGTGGATTGATTTAGGAGACTAACTCTTAAATTGAAATGTTGTTTTGGGTCCTGTGTTATAGTGGTTATTGTTTACTATGGATCATGGGTTCTGCTGATTATTATTTAAGATAAGAGTTAACAGTCTAGGCTCGGTGCCTGTGGCTTAAGAGGCTAAGGCACCAGCCACATACACCTGAGCTGGTGGGTTCAAATCCAGTCCGGGTCCACCAAACAACAATGACGGCTGCAACCAAAAAATAGCCGGGTGTTGTGATGGGCACCTGTGGTCCCAGCTACTTGGGAGGCAGAGGCAGGGGATTCACTTGAGCCCAGGAGTTGGAGGTTGCTGTGAGCTGTGATGCCACAGCACTCTACCCGGGGCAACAGCTTGAGGCTCTGTCTCAAAAAAAAAAAAGAGTTAACAGTCTTCACTTTGAACTTAAACATATAAAACTATAATGTTGGAAATGGATGAACAGTCTTGGGGAGGCTACTCTCACTGTTCTCCAGAATCCCAGCCTTCTGACAAAGTTTGGTGGACCTATCTGCATCTCTGCATATTGGCTGACAGTGATAGGCGACCAGACCCTCTTTTTAGTAACACAAAAGTTCCCCATATCACGTCCTCTTGGACCTTCTATGGAGACTTCATTGGATAGGCATGACTGACAACCATGCAAAAATATGATTGAACTAAAAAAGTATGATCTGACTAGGCTCAGTGGCTCGCATCTGTAATTTTAGCACTCTGGAAGGCTAAGGTAGGAAGTCTGCTTGAGGTTAGGAGTTTGAGACCAGCCTGAAAAAAAGGAGACCCCATCGCTATGAAAAATGAGCTGGGTGTGGTGGCTGACACCTGTAGTCCCAGGTTCTCCGGAGGGTGAGGCAGCAGGATCACTTGAGCCCAGCAGTATAAGGTTGCAGTGAACTACAATGACGTCACTGCACTCTAGTCCAGAGGACAGAGTAAGACTCTATCTCAAAAAAACCCCTAAATGATTTAATGCTAACAGACTGATTGGGGAAACCCAGAAAGGCCTGTTTGTTCAGTTCAGATTCTTCTTGGCCTCCCCTCCTTGGTATGGAGCAGGAACCCTTCTGAAATGGGGGTCTTATGACCTTCAGGCAGGTCAGAGAATTCCTTGACAGCCAACTCCAGGAGAGAAAGGCAGTGGAAGATTAGAGTATGTTTTCAGTTTCTATGGCCAGCCTAGGAGAGAAAAAGAAGCAGGCAGGTATAAGGAGGGCCGGAGAAGGGCAGAGAGAGTCTGAGCCTAAAGCTCCCAACAGAGTAACAAAAGGCAGTCTCCTCTTTACCACTGTGGAGCTGTTCTGAAGGTTCTTCAAGAACCAAGCAATCGGTTAACATTCAAAATACAATCAAAATACTTTAACAAAAGATGTGCTTATTGTTTTAGTCACTTAGGAAATAATTAGGGCTGTAGGATTTATGAGCCAGAAACCGTGGGTGAAAACCAACACACATAACACCGTAATGTCACACCACCCAAATAATAATTTCCTCCTCTTTCATTAAATTGTGTTGATTAAGGCCAGGCATGGTAGTTCATGCCTGCAATCCTAACACTCTGCGTGGCTGAGGCAGGTGGATTATCTGAGCTCACAAGTTCAAGACCAGCCTGAGCTAGAGCAACCTTGTCTGTAAAAATACCTGGGCTTTGTGGTGGCCACTTGTAGTTCCAGCTACTTGGGGGACTGAAGTAAGACAATCACTTGAGCCCAAGAGTTTTAGATTGCTGTGAGCTGTGATGCCACAACACTCTACTGAGGGTGACAAAGTGAGATTCTGTCTCAAAAAAAAATTTGTATTGATTAAAATATTATTAGATAAAGCAGAAACAACCCTGGTGCCCCTCAACTGATGAGTGAACAAAGAAAATGTATATTCTTACAATAAATGTCATTCAGCACAAAAAAGAATGAAGCCTCAGTATGATTGTATTAATATGAAATGTCTAGAACAGGTAAGTCCACAGAGCTACCAAGTAGTTTCATAGGTCCCAAGGACTGGATTGGGGAAGGGAATAAATAATGGGTGTGGGATTTCCTTTTGTGATAAAAATGTTATAGAATAAGATAGTGTTGATAGTCACATAGCCACCAAATTTAAAAGGGTGAACTTTATGGTATGTGAATTGTATCTCAGTAAGATGAGAAACACATAAGATCATGGAGGCAAACATGCCATAGTCTTGAAGGAAGTGGCATCACACACACACACACACATATCTGTGTCTCACAGCAGACATCTTTATTTAACTCACTCAAATTTCATTTAGATGTGGCTGGAAGAACTACATAACTAAAACTGGATTATGTTATTCAAAATAAACTAACTTTACCAATAAAATACAATGAAAGACATGTAGACAAATGTAAAGAGACAGAAGGTAGATTAGCGGTTGCCTGGGGCTGAGGGTGAGTGCAAAGGGGCCTGAGGTTTCCTTTTGACAGGATGGAAATGTTTAATATTAGATTATGGTAACAGGTGTACAACTCTGTCAATTTACTAGAAATCAGGGAATTGTATACTTAGGTGAATAATATGGTATGTAAATTATACCTCAATAAAATTGTTAAAAATGCAAACTAGATTAATAAACTCCTATGAGTTAGTCTTAATAAAGAAAGCATTAGAGGCTCGGCACCTGTGGCTCAAGTGGCTAAGCCACCAGCCACATACACTTAAGGTGGCGGGTTTGAATTTAGCCTGGGCCCGCCAAAACAACCACAGATGCAACCCAAAAATAGCCGGGCGTTGTGGCGGGCGCCTGTGGTCCCAGCTACTTGGGAGGTTGAGGGAGGAGACTCGCTGAGCCCAGGAGTTGGAGGTTGCTGTGAGCTGTGATGCCACAGCACTCTACCCAGGGGGACAGCTTGAGGTTCTGTCTCAAAAAAAGAAAGAAAGAAAGCATTAGATACTCACAGAAGAAACAAACGAAAGAATCTGTACCAAAATTGTAATGATGTTGTTTTTGCATGGTGGAAAATATTTTTGTTGTTGTTGTTTTTCTTTTTCCTAAATTATCTATAGTGAACAGATATTTGCAAGGTATGTTAGCATCAAAATGTTCTCACATATCACATATTTGGGCCAAAAGTAAAACCTAAATATATTTTTACTTAAATAACTAGTGAACAAAATAATTGTTATTCAGTTTTAGAGTAATCTATATCCCTCCCTTCTTGGGGGGAGATGATATTAGCTGGAGGACTTTCAAAACGGAGTTATATGGAAGCATAGCAAACCAGCACTCTTACTATGACAGAGTAATTGGATCCTTAATAAGCATCACAACAGAATAAATATAGGCTTGGCACCCGTAGCTCAGTGGTTAGAGCGCTGGCCACATAAAGCGCGGCTGGCAGGTTTGAACCTGGCCTAGGCCTGCTAAACAACAATGACAACTACAACAAAAAAATAGCTGGGCATTGTGGCAGGTGCCTGTAGTCCCAGCTACATGGGAGGCTGAGGCAAGCGAATCGCTTAAGCCCAAGAGTTTGAGGTTGCTGTGAGCCACAATGCCATGACACTCTACCCAGGGCTCACACAGACTCTGTCTCAAAAAGAAAGAATAAATAAATATAAAAGCTAAACAAAAATACAAAAGGACAATATCAACAACCAACCAAAACAGCTTTTGTAAAACATCAGGAATCAACCAAACTCACCAGGCTTTGAGAAGCCGAGATCTTGGATAAGTGATACCAACGTAAAATATTGCTTTTCCCAAACGAGGATTTGCTAGTTCCTAAACTGTGCATAAGTAGAGCAAGAGGCTGCAAAAACAGGCAGAAAGCAGCTGCTAAAAGACTACAAAGGTAAACAAAAGTTTTGGCAGTCTCACAGTTCTGAGAGACAGAGCTGGAGTCTGAGCCCTGCCAAAGATGAGAAGCCATGGTAAATATTCCAGCTTTCAGTTGAGAGTCTTAGAGAACTACATCTTAGAGCAGGGTTTCTTAATAGACTTTTGGGGCTAGATAGTCCTTTATTTGTGAAAGGCTGTTGTTTGTATGGTGTTTAATAACATTTCTGGCCTCTACCTACAATTTGTATCAGATGTCAGTAGCACACACCCCCAATTGTGACAGCCGGAAATATCCCCAAATCTTACCAAATGTCCCCTGGGGGTTAAAATCACCTTCAGTTTAGAATGATTGCCCTAAGACTAAGGGAAACCAAAAATAAACCAGCCCTCTCAACACTTACAATTTAGTTTTTAATCATCCCCATCTCTGGACCAAGTTGCTTGGCTATTACAGCATGCCAGAAAAAATAAAAATTAAATCTTCTCTGAAGAAAGATAACATCATCTAGATCTTACCAAGAGTATTTGGAATTCAGTCAACATTTAAAAGGCATGCTAGAAAAGAGTCACAAATGACAAAAAACAAAAAACAGGAAACAGACTCACAGGTGACCAGATATTGGAGTTACTGAAGAAAGACTATAAAATGATCATGATCAACATGTTCAGGAAATCACCAGGTGTGGTGGTTCATGCCTGTAATCCTAGCACTCTGGGAGGGTGAGGCAGGTGGATCTCCTGAGCTCAGGAATTTGAGAACAGCCTGAACAAGAGCAAGACCCCATCTCTACTGAAAAAAGAAAAATGAGCTGGGCATCATGGCACACGCCTCTAGTCCCAGGTCCTCAGGAGGCTGAGGCAGCAGGATCGCTGGAGCTCAGGAGCTTGATGTTGCATCAGCTGTGATCACGCCATTGCCCTTTGCCAAAGTAACAGAGTGAGACTGTCTCAAAGAAAAAAAATTGTTCAAGAAAGCAATTTAAAAATGGAGAATTCACCCAAAGAGTGGAATTTATAACAAAGAATGAAATGAAAAGTATAAAACTAAAAGAAAGGTGAAATTAAGCCAGTAAGTACAGCAAAAGAGAGGAATCATAACTAGAAGATACATAGGTGTTAAATATTCACACTTAAACAAGGCAAGCAAGAACAGGATGGAAAATACACAAATGAGCATAAGAGACTTACACACTATATAGACCTAACAAAGAAATAATCAGAGGTCCAGAGGAAAAGAAAAGAGAACTATATAGACACAGAGGCTGGGTGGTTGGCTCATGCCTGTATTCTTTGCACTTTGGGAGGCCAAGGTGGGTAGATTGCTTAAGTTCAGGAATTTAAGACCAGCCTGAGCAAGAGTGAGACCGCATCTCTACTAAAAATAGAAAAAAAGTAGCCAGGCATTATGGTGGGTACCTGTAATCCTAGCTACTTGGGAGTCTGAGCCAAGAGGATAGCTTGCACTCAAAATCTTGAGGTGGCTGTGAGCTATGATGCCACAGCACTCTACCCAGGGTGACAGAGTGAGACTCTATCTCCAAAAAATCTATATATAATATAAATAATATTTAAAGCAATAATCACTGAGAATTTAAATAAACTGATTAAAGGCATTAAGCAACAAATTAAAGAAGCTCTATGAGTTCCACACACCCTGAACTCTCATATGTCAGAAATTATAAAATGCAAGGGACTAAATGTTCCAGTTAAAGACCAAAGATTTCAGACCTATAATCCTAGCAATCTGGGGAGGCTGAGGCAGGTGGATCCCTTAAGTTCAGGAGTTTAAGACCAGCCTGAAAAAGAGCGAGACCCCATCTCTACTCAAGATAGGAAAAATTAAAAATAAAAATAAAGAAAAGTAACAATTATATGCTGCTCTAAAAAGTTGCTCTTTAGGTATAAAGACATAGAAAGAGTGAAAAAAATGAAAAATGATAATACCATTCATATAACAACAAGATAAAACTACAGTAGTTCTATTAGTATCACAGCAAGCAGACGAAAGAACTATTTCTTGAGATACAGAAGGACATTTCTTGCATCGAAGGATACAATCAACAGACTGAAAAAGCAAATTAAAGAATGGAAGAAAATATTAAAAAATCAGAATTTATGAAGAACTTGTACAACTCAGCAATGACTAAGAAAACACCCCGGTTAAAAGAATGAGCAGACTTACATAGACATTTTCTTCAAAGTTGGTATACAAATGGCCAATAAGCATATAAAAGATGTTCAACATAACAAATCATTAGAGAAATGCAAATCAGAACCACATCGAGATATTACACCAATTAAGATGGCTACTATAAAAACAAAAAATAACAAATGTTGGCAAGAATGTATAGCATTGGAAACCCTGTGCACTATTGGTGGGATTGTAAAGTGGTGCAGACGCTATGAAAAACAGTTTAGTGGGGCCTAAAAAGTTAAAAATAAAATTACTACATGATGTGGCAATTCTGCTTTTGGGCATCTAGTCAAAAGAAAAGAAGGTGGGAACCCAAAGATGAATGAATAAACAAAATGTGGTGTACACATCCAGCGAAATGTTCAGTCTTAACGAGGTAGGAATGCTAGCACATACTGCACAATGAAGGGACCATGAGGACATGACCTCCTTAGGGTCCTTAGGGTCAAACAGAGTCACTTTATAAATGTGAGATAGTGAGGAAGAGGAGGAAGAGAATGGGGTGGGGGAGCAAGTAGAAAGGGAGGAGGAAAGAGGGATACATAGAGTGATTGAGACTGGATTATGAAATATGCACTGAAATTCAGGGCATGGTGTGGGGGATGGGTAGGAAACAGGAATGGCTCCCGACAGCTGTAAGAATTAAATCCAAACTCCCCACAATGAAGGATGGTCCTGTACTGGCTCCTGCCCACTTCTCTGGCCTCAGTTTCTCCCATTGCCCTGCACCCAGTGGCCTTCTGTTTCTTTGCTTTTTTTTTGTTTTGTTTGTTTGTTTTTGTGACAGAGTCTCATCATGTTGCCCTCAGTAGAGTGCTATAGCGTCACAGCTCACAGCAACCTCAAACTGTTCAGCTTAAGCAATTCTCTTGCCTCAGCCTCCCAAGTAGCTGGGACTACAGGTGCCCACCACAACACCTAGCTATTTTTTTTAGAGAGGTCTCTCTCTGGCTCAGGCAATCCACCAGCCTCAGTCTCCCTTTCTGCCTCTTTGTCTTCCTTGCCTCCTCAGAGAGGCTTTCCTTCACTTTCGATTGTAAAGTGAGCCCCGGGCCCATGCCGTGGCTCACACCTATAATCCTAGCATTTTGGGAGGCCAAGGGGGGCAGATTGCCTGAGCTCAAGAATTTGAGACCAGGCTCAGAGCCTATAGCACAGCAGTTAGGGCGCCTTCCACATACACCGGAGCTGCCAGGTTGGAATCCAGCCTGACCCTGCCCAACAATGACAACTACAACCAAAAAATAGCCAGGCGTTGTGGCAAGTGCCTGTAGTCCCAGCTACTTGGGAGGCTGAGGCAAGAGAATCGCTTAAACTGAAGAGTTTGAGGTTGCTGTGAGCTGTGACACCACAGCACTCTATCTAGGGTGAAAGCTTGAGACTCTGTCTCAAAAAAAAAAAAAAAAGAGTTTGAGACCAGCCTGAGCAAGAGGGGGACCCTGACTACTAAAAAATAGAAAAACTATTGTGGCAGGTGCCTATAGTTACTCAGGAGGCTGAGGCAAGAGGATCATTGGAACCCAGTAGTTTGAGGTTGCTGTGAGCTATGATGCTACAGCACTCTACCCTAGGGCAACAGAGTCAGACCCTGTCTCACAAATAAATAAATAAATAAACAAACAAACAAAGTGAGCCTCCTTCATCCCAGTCACTCTGTCTCAGTGGTCGGTTTTATAGTCTCCTTAGCATTCATCACTCTCTGAAATTCTCTCTATTCATGGGTCTTTACTGTTGGTCTTTCCCAGTAGCATGAAGCTTCTATGAGAATGAGGCTTGGTCTTGCCTCACCACTACACCCCAGCACCCAGAGCAGGACCTACAGTGCCTGGTGCCTAAGAGGCTCATTAGCTATTTGTTGTTAAGTATTTACTCTTCTATATCCCATTTTGCAGATGAGAAAGCAAGGCTTACAAAAGAAAAGTAACTTAGCTAACGTCTATGGCTTGCCAGAGCTGAGATTCTATCCCAGGTCTATTTAGTTCTATCAGGGTCCCGCCCAGAGAGCAGTGTCTGCTGGAGACCTGTGGAAACTGGCAGTGATTGACTGAAGAAATATAAAGTCAGGGCAGCGCTTGTGGCTCAAAGGCGTAGGTGCCAGCCCCATATGCCAGAGGTGGAGGGTTCAAACCCAGGCCCGCCCAAAAAACTGCAAAAAAAAAAAAAAGAAATATAAAGTTAGGAGCCACAGTAAAGAAATCAAGAGACATGGAGTAGAATTAGAAGTGGGGGCTCAGGGGTCCATTGCCCATCACAGGATTCTGGCAATGGTCCAGAGTGTTTGCTCCACTCTGATGTTCTTGGTGTCTATTTGCCCAGAGGGTAAGATGAGGGAGGGAACAAAGGCATCAGCAGTTTCTGGGATTGATCATATCTGCTTCTATTGTTATTATTAACCTTAAGGGTGGCCTTCAGTAATCTGAAATCTGAGCCTTGTATCCAGAGAGCCTCCTGCTTGAGGTCAAACACAGATTTCCAGGGAGATGTTAAGCTCCGCTAGTTCTCTGTGGAGTAAAACACCACCAGCTTTAATCTCTGAGGGATCGGTGAGAGGAAGGCATTTTCCTTCCATCACCACCACAGAGGATTTTCCTCTGCTATAAGGGATATAAGCTCTTCTGCCCATAGAGCTCCAGCTACTCTCTTGGTCTCTACTACTCCAGGCAAATGCAAATCTCCCAATGGGTATCTACTTTGCCTGTTTAATGGGCAGGAAATGCCCTAAAAGATGTATCTTTTCTAGGACATTGTCATAGCCTCTTCTGTGACCATCGCTCTCCTCAGAGTGCTCACAGACCCAGCAGGGTGTTTGTGAGCTGTATCCCCAACAGGCTAGAATTTTAGAAAAGGTAAGAAGCTTGTTTGCAATGGCTAGCTTAAATGTGAACTAGCTGACTTTTCTTTGTTCCAGCTCACTCAGCGTACTTTTTAGTTTTCCTCTTTTTCTGGGTGCTTTCCTTTGCCAAGAATGGGGTCTTTGGTCCCCATTCTCCCAACAAGTTCCAGTCCCTGAACTTCTTACCCACTTTACTAAGACCGTACTGCATCAGCTGATATTGACAAATATACTGGGGCAGTATCTTATTGTGGGGGAGGGTTCCTGTGTGCAGCTCTGCCATTACAGCCTATCTTTGGTAAAACACCTGAGACTTCTAACTTCAATGATGTAAGTGGATCTCCATTGAAACAGGTAGACTAAGTCAGACAGGTTTACGTAAAATAGTGCTTCCCAAACTTAAGCTAGCCTCAGAAACACCTGGATGATTCGTTTAAAAAGCAGATTGTGGTTACTCCCCTCCACCCTCCCCCATACCCCTCCACCTCCAGCCTTCCCTCCCAATTGTTGGATTCAGTAAGCCTAAAGTGGGATTCAATAATTTGCATATCTAACACCAGCACTACGCTCTGAAGAAGAAAAGAAAAGACTTAATTAGGGAAGGATAAATGGATTTTTTTAAGAGACAATGTCTCACTCTGTCATCCAGGCTAGAGTGCAGTGGCATCATCATAGCTCACTGTAGCCTTGATCTCCTGGGCTCAAGTTATCCTCCTGCCTCAGCCTCCCAAGTAGCTAAGACTGCAGGCATGTGCCACTACACCTGGCTAATTTAAAAAAAAAATTGTATTCTGTGTTACTTGTACTGATGTAAAAGAACATAAATAAATACATTTTTTTAAAAAGTACTTTGTAGAGACAGGGTCTTGCTATGTTACCTAGGCTGGTCTTGAACTCCTGGGGTCAAGCAATCCTCCTTGGCTAAAGGGATAGTTTTCTAAGAAAAAGACTTAATCACAGATGAATAGCTAGTTAAGTGCTAAAGCAAGTACACTAAATGTTAGTAGTAGAATCTAGAGGACAAGTATATGGAGATTCACTATAAAAGTCTTTAAATTTGCCTGTATATTTGAAATATTTTATAATAAAATGTTAAGGGTGGCCTTAATAAAAGATTGGGAACCATAAAGGAATATAGGTAGCAAGTTAGCAGGGATTGTGTTACTGGGGACTTAGCAACCTGCAAGATAATGCAAAGATTATTGCATGTATAGACTCATAAGCTGTTTGCACACCGACATCATCTGAAGACTTAATTGAGTGCTTATCTAACATGACCTTTGCTTCAGTTTGTGACAGGAAATGACTGAAGAGTGTGCCAACAGAAAAACATCAATCAATTGCTACTTAATACAGGTTAAATCCTGTGCTTGTTAATCCTTGTTAAATACAAGACAAAGAAGGTCTTGTATTACAAAGTTTGTGTTTTTTTCAAGCCCAGGATGAGCACTCACAGAAAAAAGATTTGGATCATACACCATTTGAAATTATTCAATAATCTTAACACTGCAAGTGCTTTCTGTGGTCATTCATTCATTCAATCACTTGGACAACTATTTATTGGAAGTCTGCTATGTGCTGGCACCACACAAGATGCTGAGAATTAACAAAAGGAAAAGCAATGAATAAAAATGTAAAATTAGGCAGGGCACTGTGGCTTACACCTGTAATCCTAGCACTTTGGACCAGCCTAAGCAAGAGCAAGACCCTGTCTCTACTAAAAAAAAAAAAAAAAAAAAAACTAGCAAGACCCTATCTTTACTAAAAACAGAAAAAATCATGGCAGGTGCCTATAGTCCCAGCTACTGAGGAGGCTGAGGCAAAGAAGATCCCTTTAGCCCAAGAGTTTGAGGTTGCTGTGGGCTGTGATGCCATAACCCTCTACCGCCAAGGTGACAGAGTGAGACTGTCTCCCCCACCCAAATTATATTAGCCTTCATGGAGCTTACATTCCAGTGAAGAGACAAAGACCAAACAAACAAATGAGCTACATGGCACCTGGGGGGTAAGTGCAATGGAGAAAACTAAAGATGGGAAAGGGGTTAGGGAATGCTGGGGAGGTGGTAAGCCTAGGCTGCAATTCTAAATAGGATGATTGGGGAAAGGGTGTTTCCAAAAAGTAACTGTGCAAGATCCAAAAAGGCAGAGGAGTGAGCAGTAGGAAGGAGTGCAGGAATCTGAGAGAGGAACAGTCCATGCAGAGACATCAGCCCGTGTAAAGTGAGAATCTATCCAGTGGACCCAGGGAACAACAGGGAGACCAGAGAGCTGGAACAGAGGGAGTGCGGATAAGTGGTATCACATGAGGATGGGGAAGTAGGAATGGTGGTTGTGGGGAGACTGTGTCAGTCCTTTGAAGCTTTTGAGTAAGTTACTGGAACTGCTGGGGGATTCTCAGCAGAAAAGTGACATGATCTGCCTCCCAGTGCTGTGGAGATGCTAAATGAAAACAGCACTAATTCTGCCTGTGTAGAGTTGACCCTCCTAAAGGAAGGAATTTACCATCCCAACCATTTTTAAGTAAGTTTGAGAAGCTTCAGTAGGGAGTATGTTTACATTGCTGTGAGACAGATCTCCAGACCTTTTTCATATTGTAAAATCAAAACTCTCTCCTCACCGAACTACAGCTGCCCATTTCTCACTCCCAGAAGTCCCTGGCAATCACCATTCTGCTTTCTGTCTCTATGAATGTAAGTGGAATCACACAGTCTTTTTCTTTTTGTGCCTGCCTTATTTCATTGAGGATAACATCCTTGAGGTTTATCCACGTTGTAGCATGAGACCGTGTTTCCTTCCTGTTTAAGGTGGAATGATATTCCACTGGGTGTACATACCACATTTCATTAATCCCTCTGCCCATCATTGCACTCTTGAGTTGCTTTTACCTCCTGGCTAGTGTGAATAATGCTGCTATGAACATGGTGTACAAATGTCTCTTTCAGATCCTGCTTCCCGTTCTTTTAGATGTCCAGTAGTAGAATTGTTGGATCATACTGAGAGAGGATACCCAAGAAAACTAAGGTCTGCAAGAACAAAATCCTCCCAGTGCTGACTCAGCTCTTTGGAATTTGTAGATACTTCTTGGGACCTTGAAGCTAACACTTGCTTCTGCTTCTGTAAAAGCCTGTGCTGGCCTTCTCCAGCTCAATTCACACTGACCAATGAGAAGGGTACCTGTGGACAAGGAGCCCTTGGCTGGAGATTAAGGGAGAAGGACAGAGCAGTCGGGGAGAGGCCATTTGGGGGCTTTAGTCCACTGTGGCTCCACCAGCTGAGATAAAGCCCTTCCTCCACATCTTGGTGTTCAGGTGATTCTCTCTGTCCGCCAGGCCCTCATCTTCCTGCAACAATATGGTAATTCTATTTTTAATTTTTTCAGGAAATACCATACCGTAGTGGCTGTACCATTTTACATTCCCACCAACAGTGCACAGGGTTCCAACTTCTTAACGTGCTTGCCAGCACTTGTTATTTTCTGGGGTTTTGATAGTAGCCACTCTGGTGGGTCTGAGGTTTTCTTTGTTGTTTTTAATTAAAGTAGTTAATACCCTCAGATTCCCTTCACCCCTTCCCATTTCAACCATGCCAATCTCCACACCAACAGACTTCCATTAACCTCTGCTATTTTTCCTTTTCTAGAACCAACCATAACACAAAAGAATCCATGCTGAAAAGTCAGAAACGGCTGAGGCCCTTCCTCTCTCCAAAGTTACTGCATTTTCTTCTATTTGCCAATTCATATCAGGGAGACTGAGTATAAACTTTGCTACATTGTGTGAAATAAATGTAACGTTTAGTATTGTAAACAGATTTAACCAAAACACATTCCAATATCTAGGAGAAAAGGCATTTTATTTGTCGTTTCCTTAAAAGCAAAAGTGGAGGATGGCAGCCTGACCGGAATGTTGGTTTTGGCCCCTAACGATCCGACTTAAAGTGCATCCTATTTTTATTGTTGGACTGTTACGATGTATGTCTCTAGTTGATTAGATGAGGAACTCCAAAGAAGGTAGTGCCAGGGTGGAGGAGGAAGATGATAACATTTAAAGGCCTTTCTCTTTCAGTTCCTGTTCTCCGAAGTTCCCCTTCATCCTCTGATTTTCCTCACAGAGATCCACTTAGTAACCATGTCCTTGGCAAGTGTTGAGTCTTATTTGAAAGTTTTTTGTTTTGAATAAAAAGTCTTTGATTTTTTTTCCTTCTGCTTTTTTTTTTTCCCCCAAATTGCAGTAGTTAAGTGCCCTGGGCCAAATTCTGCCCTTAGTTACTATTTCTATGGCATTTGTATTGTACACATAAGCAAACCCTGAGGTTATTCCGTTATAAACTTTTAATTATAACAACTTACATCTGTATGTCATTTTGTATTGTAGAAAATGGCTGGGTGTACAGTTGCAAATTTTATCCCCAAATGCTGAAAAACTGTGTAATAGATAAGTCAGAAATATTTAGTCCTATTTTACAGGTGAAATAACTGAAACTCAGAGAGGTTAGGGGGCTGATCTTCGGCCACACAGGCACAGAAAGGACCCAAGCCCAGATCCTCGGATTCTTAAATCTGTGCCGAGGAAGGGTTTTGTTTTGTTTTGATGATTATGGAATTACAAATGCGCACACTAAGATAGATTTTGTATTCTTCCTATACCATGTATGGTGCTTCCACGACATAGGAAAAATGAGAAAGAACGCATGATTAAGTGACAGAAGCCAAGGCTGTGAATTGTAGGAACTGTTGGGAAGGAATAAGATAAATTGTAAACTACTAGAAGGCAGTGGATGAGGCTAATTCATCTTTATATTTTCTTATTGAGACAGAATCTCAAGCTGTCACCCTAGGTAGAATGCTGAGGTGTCATAGCTCAAAGCAACCTCACCTTGGGCTCAAGCAATCCACTTGACTCAGTTTTTCTATTTCTATTTTATTTTATTTTATTTTATTTTTGAGATGGAGCGTCAAGCTATCCCCCTGGGTAGAGTGCCATGGCATCACACTCACAGCAACCTCCAACTCCTGGGCTCAAGCGAGTCTCCTGCCTCCGCCTCCCAAGTAGC
>NW_003852421.1:14235591-14240140 GCF_000181295.1 Otolemur garnettii | reverse complement strand
CACTTTTGCTCAGGCTGGTCTTGAACTCCTGAGCTGAAGCAATCCACCTGCCTCGGCCTCCCAGAGCACTAGGATTACAGGCGTGAGCTATGGGGCGCTAGCCCATCTTTGTATTTTCGATAATCCTCAAGTCTGCATCTTATGCTGAGTACCAAATGAAGAAAGGAAGGAAGGATATATTTATCTAAAGTCCTAGAGGAAGCTTGACCAAGCATTTGATGAATAAAAGCCCCAATTTCAACCAAGTGCAATGGCTTATGTCTGTAATCCTAGTGCTCTGGGAGGCTAAGGCAGGAGGATTGCTTGAGGTCAGGAGTTTCATTCAGCCTGCGTAAGAGCAAGACTTGATTTAAAACAAAAAAAATTTTTTTTTAATTAGCTGGGCATTGTGGTAGGTGGCTGTAGTCCGAGCTACTTGGGAAGCTGAGGCAGAAGGATCACTTGAACTGAGGAGTTCGAGGTTGCTGTGAGTTGACACCATGGCACTCTAGCCTGGGCAACAGAGTGAGACTCTGTCTAAAAAGAAAGCCCCAATTTCTGTGCAGCCAGAGAGCAGGGAGAGAGGAAGGAAGGAATAAAGAGATGGCCTTGATTTGCAGTGACTCTCATTCCATCTCTCTGGGAATCATTTGGTTGATGACAGATGCAACATTGGGCAGAAAACTTGTACTGAGAATTTCCATTTGTTCTAACCTGTCATCACTGTTTTGATGCATAAAGACTTGTCAATTGATCTGAGGATCTTGTGGTCTTCTGGGTTGTACCTGGCTCACAAAGTGCTCAGGGAATGTTATTGAATGAATGAGTGAAAAAATGCTTCTTCAGGCATTAACAAGAAGCAGACTAGAACCTTTAGGGCAAGCAGGAGGCCCTGTAGAAGGAGCTGTTTTCTTTGAAAAGTCATTGAAAAGTAGGAACTTTGGTTGAGTGGAGCAGCATCCCTTATCACTGAGACTTAGAAAGGAAAAAACTACAAATTACAAGACAAGCCCTCAGTCAGAGCTCTGAGAAAGATTGTTTACTGGTCTCATCACAAGTGACATCCACTGACAGTTCTACAATTCACTTTTCCAAATATTTACCTAGCATATTTACATAGCTCAGGCCTGTAATCCTGTAATCCTAGTGCTCTGGGAGGCCGAGGCAGGTGGATTGCATCAGCTCAGGAGTTCAAGACCAGCCTGAGCAAAAGTGAGACCCTGTCTCTACCAAAAATAGAAAAACTGAGGCAAGTGGATTGCTTGAGCCCAAGGTGAGGTTTCCTATGTCACAACTCCATTCTGATAAAGTAAACTGTAAATTTCCAAATGAATTCATAATTTCAAATTTAAATGAAATCTATAAAAAGTCTTAGGCAAAATAAAGAACAAAATATATTTCAGTAAACTGCAAAATTCTTTCACATAATAAATAATCACACCTGAACTTGCCGGTTTCCTAAGTCTACCGGTACAGTTTCATATTTCCAGTGTTGTGTAAAGTAAGGCTAATCTGTATTTGGTAAATGTCAAGTAGGTCCAGCTGATTGATGGTGCTGTTCAGTTCAGCTATGTCCATATACTGATTTTCTGCTGGCTGAGTCTATTAATTACTGATAGAGGGGTGTTGAGATCTCCAACTATAATAGTGGTCTTATCTGTTTCTCCTTGCACTTCCATCAATTTTTGCCTAAAGTATGTTGATACTCTGTTGTTTGGCACATGTAAATTAAGGAGTGTTACACCTTCTTGAAGAAGTGACCCCCTTTTAAAATTTTTTTTCCGAGACAGAGTCTCAAGCTATTTTCCTGAGTAGAGTGCTGTAGCATCATAGCTCAAAGCAACCTCCAACTCTTGGGTTCAAGCCATCCTCTTGCCTCAGTTTTTATAGTCTTAGTAAAGATGGGGGTCTTGCTTTCGCTCAGGCTGGTCTCGAACTTGTGAACTCAAGCAATCCACCTGCCTTGGCTTCCCTGAGTGCTAGGATTACAGGCGTGAGCCACTGTGCCTGGCCAAGAAGTACCCCCTTTATGATTATGTAATACCCCACTTTGTCTATGATAATTTTCCTTGTTTTTTTTTTTTTTTTTTTTGAGACAGTCTCACTTTGTCACCCTTGATAGAGTGCCATGGAGTCAGATCTCATAGCAACCTCAAACTCTTGAGCTTAAGCGGATTCTCTTGCCTCAGCCTCCCAAGTAGCTGAGACTATAGGAACCCGCCACAATGCCTGTCTATTTTTTTGTTTTTTAGAGATGAGGTCTTGCTCTGGCTCAGGCTGATCTCAAACCTGTGAGCTCAGGTAATCCACCCACCCCGGCCTCACAGTGTGCTAAGATTACAGGCATGAGCCATCGCATCTCGCCCCAATTTTCCTTGTTTTTAAGTCTGCTTTGTCTGTAATTAATATAGTTACTCCAGCTTTCTTTTGACTAGAGTGAATGTGCTATCTTTCTCCATCTCTTTACTTTTAAGCTGTCAGCATTAAATACAGCACATATTAGGGTCTTGTGTTTTTTATCCCCTCTGACAATCTATGTCATTTAATTGGTGTTATTTAGACCATTGACAAAGTCAATTGATTATCAATATTCATTGATAATACCTACCATATTTATTTATGACTTTTTTCCTGTTTATTGTACCTAATACTTATTCTTTCTTTTTATTTTCTTTTTTGCTATCTTCTCTAGTTTCAGTTGAGCATTTTATGTGATTTCATTTTCTCTTCTCTCTTAGAATATCTATTACAGGCTGAGTGTGGTGGCTCACTCCTACAATCCTAGCACTCTAGAAGGCCAAGGTGGGTGGATTGTTTGAGCTCAGAATTTCCAGACCAGGCTGAGCAAAAGCAAGACTAATTTCTACCAAAAACAGAGAAACTAGCTAGGCATCATGGCAAATGCCTGTAGTCTCAGCTACTGGGAAGGCTGAGGCAAGAGGATCTCTTGAGCCCAACAGATCGAGGTTGCTGTGAGCTATGATGATGCCACGGCATTCTACCCAGGGTGACACAGTGAGACTCTGTCTCAAAAAAATAAATAAATAGGGTGGTGCCTGTGGCTCAAAGGAGTAGGGCGCCAGCCCCATATGCCCAAGGTGGCAGATTCAAACCCAGCCCTGGCCAAAAACTGCAGAAATAAATAAATAAATAATAAAGAAACTTTGTTTAAAAGTATCAATTGTATTTTTTTTAATTTGCAATACATATTTGCAATTAATTTCAATGTACTTAAACAATACTACATAGCTTCACAAATATAGCAGGGAGCTTTCAATAGAGTATTTCTGATTCTTTTCTCCTATCCCTTACAACATTGATGATATTCATTTTATTTCTCTATATACTATAATCATCTAATACATGGTTACTATTATTATTTTGAACAATTATCTATTAGATCAATTAAGAGTAAGAAAGATAAAACATCTCATTTACCTTCTTTTATTCCTCTCCAATGCTTTTTCCTTGTTTATGTAGATCTGAGTTTCTTTCTCTTTCTTTCTCTTCCCTCCCTCCCTCTCTTCCTTCTTTCTTTCCTTCCTTTTTTTTTTAATTTCTTATAGCATAACTGTGTACATTAATGCAATGATGAGGTACAGTGTGCTGTTTTCGTATACATTTTGAAATACTCTCATCAAACTGCTTAAAATAACCTTCATGTCATTTTCTTAGTTATTGAGTTAAAACGTTCATACTCTGCTTTTTCCTTCCTTCTTTCCTTTCTTTTTTTCTTTTAGTTCTTTTTCCTAGATCTCCCCCTTACATGTCACTGTATAGATAAGAGTTTCTGGCCTATATCATATTTTTTCTCTGGAGAGCTTCTTTTAATATCTCTTACAGGACGGTCTATAATTGATTAATTTTCTCAGTTTTTGTTCATCTGAAAAAGTCTTTATTTTACCCTTACTTCTGAAGAATAATTTCACTGGTTATATAATTCTAGGTTGGTAAGCTTTTTCTTTCAACACTTTAAATATTTCATTCCACTCTTTTCTTCCCTACATGGTTTCTGATAAGAAGTCTCATATAATTCTTATCCTTATCCCTCTATAGGCAAGGTGTTGTTTTCCTCTGGCTTCTTTCAGGATTTTCTCTTTGTCTTTGGTTTTCTGCAATTTGGATATGATATCCTTAAGTGTAGATTTTGGGTATTTATCCTGGTTCACATTCTCTGAGCTTCCTGGATCTCTGGTTTGGTGTCTGTCATAAATTTTGGCAAAAATTTTCAGCAATTATTACTTTGGTTATTTCTCTGCTTCTTTCCCTTTTCTTCTCCTTCTGGTATGTCAGTTATATGTGATTATATATTTTGTAATTTTTCCACATTTATTCCATACTCTGTTCTGTTACCATTCTTTTTTCTCTTTTTATTTCAGTTTAGGAAGTTTTTGTTGTCATTTCTTTAGATCATTGATTCTTTTCTTGGCCATGTTCAGTCCATGGATGAGCCCATGGTAAGGTTTCTTAATTTCTATTAGTACTTTTGATTTCTAGCATTTCCTTTTGATTTTTTTCTTAGAGTTTCCATCATTCTGCTCACATTACCAATCTATTCTTTTTTTTTTTT
>NW_003852421.1:14200886-14235365 GCF_000181295.1 Otolemur garnettii | reverse complement strand
AGCTATAGGCGCCGAGCCTTACCAATCTATTCTTGCATGTTTCTTTTTTCTTTAGAGTTGTTAACCTAATTTTAGTTGTGCCAAATTCATTATCTCATAATTCCAAAATCTGTTTCATGTCTATTTAGTTGTGCCAAATTCATTATCCTGTAATTCCAAAATCTGTGTCCAAGTCTGGTTCTGGGGCTAGTTTTTCTCTTTGGACTATGTTTTTCTTTGCTGTTTAGTGTGGCTTATCATTCTTTGCTGAAAGTGAGGCTCAATGTTTTGGGTAACAAAAATTGCAGTAAATAGACCTTAGTGTGAGGTTTTATGTTTATCTGGCTAAGAGTTGGGATGTGTTTAATGTTTTATGTAAATGTAGGCATCAGAGGCTTCAGTTTTCTTTGATGTTCTTGTATATTTTTTATCCCTCTTTTCTTCGAGTTTCCCTAAGAACTCCTTCTTAAATAAAGTCTGTGTCTTGAAGTTCTTTTAGTTATAAAATCTACTTTATTATATACTGAAAAGTTGTTGGTCTGATGGTAAGGTGTGGGGAAGGGAAAGGAGTAGCAATGGAAGTAATTGTGTAATTAAATTGCTGTCCTTTTTATGGGTCTGGATCCCTGGGCTGTGACCTTGAGAAGTGTTTCTTTCTTTCTTTTTTTTTTTTTTTTTGAGACAGAACCTCAAGCTGTCCCCCTGGGTAGAGTGCCGTGGCATCAAAGCTCACAGCAACCTCCAACTCCTGGGCTCAAGCAAGTCTCCTGCCCCAGTCTCCCACATAGCTGGGACCACAGGCACCCGCCACAATGCCCGGCTATTTTTTGGTTGCAGCAGGCCCCCAAAATAGGCTTTTTGTTGTTTTGGCAGGCCCAGGCTGGATTCAAACCTGCCACCTTAGGTGTATGTGGCTGGCGCCTTAGCCACTTGAGCCACAGGCGCCGAGCTGAAAAGTGTTTCTTATCCTATTTTCCCCTCTTAATTAAGGAAAATAGAAGACTTGAAGAGACCAGAATTGACTAAATGCCCTTTCCTCAGGCAGATGATGCTCTGGTAAAATTGTTACCTTTGGAAAGCAGCACTTTGGTATGGAAAACACTCTGGGTGAATTTCAAACCAGTTACTCCCTTCCTCCATCCCCACCAGGAATGAGACATTTTTAACCTATATCTTCATCTTGAGAACCAGGTGGGGTTACTAGAGGTAAAATCCACAAAAGTGTGGAGCCCCTCTCGACTGGGCTTCCAGGGGGTTCTCTAGCAATTTGTTAAAATTACCAGTTAAGTGTTCCTACCAGTTCATGGCTCCAGCAGCTTCTGCTCCAGGGAAGCTTATCTCAGTTGTTATTCTCTATGTTCACCCCTCTCTCCAGATTTAAGGATGAGATTTGCTCTATGACTTCATTTCTCCAGTGAGTCTAAGAAAAGTCATCAATTTTCAGTGTATTTTGCTTTTGTTGTTGTTGTTATAAGGATAGGATAGATGACTTCCAAGAATTTCTACATGCCAAAGCTAAAACCAGACCTAATCCTTTATTTTGAAGGAACTTGACTGATCTATTCTCCCTCCCCTCTGGTAGAGTGCTGCGAAAAGTGACTTTAAGCTATCAAAGAAGGTGGCTGATGTCCAAATTCAAACTGCATCATACTTAGTTCCCAACTCATTGTACTATACACTGTGTGTTTATCAGTTTCATTCCTCCTTAACCTTGACTAGGTTATGATAGAAGAAAATATTACCAGGAAAAGAGATTTGGAAAAAACTTGTCTACTCTGCCAAGGGTTTCATCTGAGCATGAACAAACAAGTTGCAAAAATCAAGCACTTCAAAGTCTACAGGAAGGAGACATAGTAGTTGCCTTGTTGAAAGAGAGCCATTCATGAAACAGATATGAGCAGACACATGGGAGGAGGAAGCACTTGGCTAGATCTCAGTATCTGACTAAGCCCCCTTCAAATGATGTGGTTCTACTACTTTCAAATAGAAAAAGTTGCCATTTGGCAGTTGCCTCAGTGGCCAAGTCAGCCTTGAGCCCAGGGACACAGGTTTGAAGGAGTAGCATGGCAGTAGCAGCTGGAGGCCTTTAACCCTGGTGCCCTCACACTCCCTTGTTATCTCACCTGTCTTTCTTCCATCCTGATGGCACTACTGCTTTTCTGTCTCCCTAAAATGTACTGTCCCCAATTCCTAAGTCTAGTTTTCAGCTAGTGGTCAGCCACTGAAATCTGGACATGCATGCTCACCATCCCCATCATTTTTCAGAAAATGCAAAAGTACAGCCTTTCCAGAAGTATTAAATTTCGACAAAAGGGTACCTTAAAACAAAGAAGCTTCTAAGAAAATAATTGAGGAGATGAACAGTATATTTTTCTGGCAGAGGATCTGTCTGTATTCCTCATATCACATCACATAAATGGTTGCCAATCCTCTTTTTGAGTGAGAATGATTTACCCTTATCCCCCTTTATCAGAGGGCTAAGAGAATGTTCAATAGCAATCTTAGAGGAGAAAAGCAATTTTTGGAACAAGTAAAATGCCAAAGGGCTACGCCTTGATAAGAGAAAATACTGGAATATAGTCCATGGGTATCATACATCTCTTTGGAAGGACTGACAAAATGCAATTATTTTTAGAGCATAAAATTTTGCACTTTTAAAGAGATGGAGAAATTTCTCATGAAAAGGAAAAACTTGTGAGAGAATCACTTAAAGGCCAACTTAGGATAACTTTCTGGTTTCATCTTTTTGTTTTTTGGTTTTTTTTTTTTAATTTAAACTCTTCTACATCTGGGGATAAAACACTAGAATTCAGTTTATTTTTCTATCCTCTGACTTTATTCTCACCCACCTTCAAAATGACTTTGAAGTGGGACTTCTGAATGCCAACTCTAGACAAAAGCTAATATTGTAAGGGAAAAAAAGAGGTCTTTATTTTTAACAGAGGAAGAATTTCAAGAATGTCTCATCATTAGTGGAAAAGAACATTGAGATATTTTCTGTCTATATACCTAGGAGTCAAAACCTGTAATAGTGCGTTTAATCCCAGGCATTTCTTTTCTAGAAAGTTAACTAGAAACATAGGGTAATTCAAAGAGGAATAAATAATCTAGTAAGATTCCAAAGACAGAGTTAAAGATAAATACACACACACACACACATATATATATATATTCCCTCCCCCTTCCCCGCCCCTGGTTAAAATGAAGTCTTGCTATGTTGCCCAGGCTGGAGTGCAAGTGATTCCTCAAGCCTCAAGTGATCCTCCTATCTTGGCCTCCCAAATGTTGTAATTACAAGTGTGAGCCTTAAGAGAAATATTAAGAGACATTTTAGATACTAAGGACTTAGTTATAATCAGCTAATTAGTTTATTATTTGTTATAATAGCATTGTGATTGATTTTTTTAATGCCTACAAATTCTGAGACACACACTGTTAGACTATATCGGGATGAAATAGTATGTGTAATGTTATATATACATATATGTTTCATCCACAGTTTCTGACTCATAACTCTCTCAGCCATTGTTATTTACCAAATGACTATAACCATAAGCACATCTTTTTATTTTTTTTCCACAAATGATAAGAGAACTTTATTTTAATAAAAATGTCCTCCTGTTGATTTGGCCCTTTCCCCCACCACTAAAAAGCAGCTTTATCATTAGAATGCAATCCATTTATTTAGACACATTCTTCTTAGGCAACTCTAGCCTCTTCCAGCATCGCAACACCACTCAGTATTTTTCATTTGCAGTCTTCTCTTCCGAGGCTTTTCCCAGGAGAATTCACATCACCATCTCTGTTCCTGCCTCTTTGTCCCCTTCAACGAGAAGATCCAATGTATCTCCCACTTTTCACCGTTCTGCTTTTCTTCCATAATTTTTCTTCATGGAGCCTGAGTTCACCTTTGTAGAATGCATCTTCCACTTTGTTCCTCCCAATATCTAGGCCTGTCTTCAAGATCACATCATATCGAAACGATGGCACTGCTTTCTCCAGGTCTTTGTAGTCTCTGACCACGCCAGGGTTGTCCTCAAGCTCCTCTTCTGCCTCGCTCATTTCATCACGATCCTTTTCTGTATCAGAGTCCTCTTCATGCTCTACTTTTTGTGGAGACTTTTTAGTAGACTTTTTAGAGCTTACATTACTTTTCGGTCTTATGAAAAATGGAAAAATATGTTCAGGAGATGGGATTCTCAGTGAGAACATATCATGGGAAAGTGCTTTATAATCTGATATATTTAACTCAGTACTTGAAAAATACAAGTATCGATTCCAGGAGGTACAGCGTTTGTGTGTACAAAATGTCCCACGGAGCACACCCCAGAGTCCAATCCAGGCATCTGTCTTTCTTAAACCACCAGCAAGTAATCGGACATTATTCACCGCCATGGTGCATATAACCTGCCCGTCAGGGCCACTCGTAGCACATCTTTTGTTATTTTGTCTTTTGTCCTTGGTTCCTGAAGCATCTTCAGAATAGCTTCAAGTGAGAAAGGTAAGACTGTTACACTGTGGGGCGCTTTAGGCCTCAGAAAACAGAATCTCTCTCTGCCCTTCTCCTACTTTCCTTTTACCTGCTTCTTTTTCTCCCCCAGGGTGGCCATAGAAACTGAAAACATACTCTAATCTTCCACTGCCCTTTCTGTCTTGGAGCTGGCCATCAAGAAATCCTCCAATCTGCCTTGTCTGGTTGTAGGTCACAAGATCCCCATTTCAGAAGGGAGAAATGCATGCTCAGAGAAACCAAGAAGAATCTGAACAGACAGGCCTCACCTGGTTTCTCTGTTCATTCTGTTAGTACTAGATCATAACCTTTTATGTCCAATAAGGTTTCTGCATGGTAGTCATCCTTCAGTCATGCCCATCCAATGATGTCTCCATACAAGTCTCAAGAGGACCTGGTAGGGAGCTTGCAGATAGCTGACCACATGGAGGTTTCTGGAGGGTGGTGACCCTGGGGAGGTCATGTGCTCCTCACCCCTTGCCCCACACTTCACCCTATGCATCCCTTCATGTGTATCCTTTGTGATCAACCAGTAATGGCTCCTGGGTTGTGGGAGCCATTCCAGCAAATTAATAAAACTCAAGGTGGGGGAGGGGGAGTGGGAACCTCAATGTATAGCCAGTGGTCAGAAGTATAGGTAGAACAACCTCAGGTTTGTGATGGGCATTGGAAGTGGGGGGGCAGGGTGACTTACCCTGAGGTGGAGCCCTGAGAGGGGGTACTGGTTAAGCAGCCAAAGTCTTGCCTGTGGTAGTCACTGTTACCTCCAGGAATAGCAGCGCTGTGCTGCTCCACAGGTCCCAACCACTGGCATCACCAAGAGCCTCTTCCAGACACTGGATGAAGAAGGGGCCCTTGACCCTTCCTTACAGGAAGACGAGGCCCAATGGAGAGAAAGAACAACCAAACCACATGTTTAAAAAAAGGAAAGGCTATATTTCAGCCGGTAGAGCAATGGCAGACAAGAGTCCAGAATGGCCTCACTCCCCAACTGGCTTAGTCTTCTCCTTTTTATCTCCAGCCAAAAATTCCAGCCTGTGGTACCTTTCTAATTGGTCAGTTTAAATCAAGCTGGAGAAGTGGACTCAGGCTGTTACAGAACGAGGGGCTTTTATAGAAGTGGAAGTAAGCCTCAGTTTCCAGGTCCCAGGAAGTTGAGTTTCTACAAATTCCTAAGAGCTGAGTGACCACGGGGAAGACCTCACAGGTGTATCATTGGGGTCTCCTTGAGAAGACCTCTGTTCTCTTAGACCTCACTTTTTCCAGGTATCTTCTCTCAACCTAAACAGGTATGGAATCAGCATGGGTGGCCTCCCAAGTAGCTGGGACTACAGGTGAGCACCACAATACCTGGCGAGTTTTTCTAGTTTTAGTAGAGACAGGTCTCATTTTGCTCAGGCTGGTCTCAAAATCCTGAGCTCAAGGGATTCTCCTGCCTGGGCCTTCCAGAATGCTAGGATTACAGGCATAGGCCATCATGCCCAGCCAGTTTTGAGATTTATTGCACACCAGGCTCCCTGTAGTCAGTAATAATGTATTATGTTTGTTGAAATAACTGAAAGAGTAAGTTTCAAATGTCTCCCCATAAAAAATAATAAGGTAAGCTAGGTGACACATATGTTAATTAGCTTGATTTAATAATGCCACATTGTGTATATATACATATAAACATCACATTGCACCTCATTAGTGTATAAAACTATGGTTTGTCAACAAAGAAGTGCAGTCCCTTAGCTGTCTCCTCTTTATGTCCTCTCTGATACACTTCCTCACTAAACATACAGGCGACAAACAGAGTTTAATGTTCTCTCCTCTGTTGTATCTATACTGAAATTACAGATGATTCCCCAATCCTTGGTTTTTCAATGGGAAGGAGAGGGAGGAAGGAAAGAGAGAAGTGCTGTCTTTGTTGCGGGACTAGAAAGCCAGAGGTGGATTGCCATTTGAAAAGACATATTGAACATCCTAACACAAATTTATATTGGAAAATATTTAAGTAATTCAAAGCATCAACTGTGAAGTTTAATAGATCTTGGCTGGCGGCAAAGCACTGAGAACAATGTGAACCTTGGAGTCTATATCAGAACCACCAGTGGTGGAGAATGGAGCCTATGGAAAGTTGAGAGTTGTATCTAAAAGAGTAGAAGTTTTAAAAGGTCGAGAAACTCAACTGTGACTCAGGAAATTTCACTTGGATGCCACAATTTCAGTTTTCAGCAACATCAGACACGTCATCAGGCACAAGTCTTTCTGGCCTCTCCAATACCCTCACGTACCGGACTTGTCTTGGTTGCTTTCGTATGAAGCTTTCTGTGTACCTCCCTCACCTCTTTCAATTCTCTAAGTTCAGAACCCCATTTTCTTGTGAGAATGCTCTTTCTTTAGCTGACAGGTGGGGAGCAGGCTAGAGCCTCTAACAGATCTCTTACTTCCATTTCAGAGGCACTGGTTAGCCAAAGAGTAAAATATTTGTCCAGAATTACATGTGAAAGTTAATGACAACCAAATTGTCTCAAGTCAAGGGGAAAAAAAAAAGTAAGCAAACAAAAAAAACACCCCTGCATTGAGAGGGAGCAAATAATTTCAGCTGTCAAAGCCAAAAGTTGTGTATCTAACTCACTGAACTGTGGAATTGTTCTCAGAATTCTAAAATTCAGTGGTTGAAAATGTCATAAATCAACAAATGGTAATTTTCCTGTTTTCTTTTTTGACATGTAAGTGTTAAAACTTAATTTTTTTTTCACATAATGAAAAGTCCCTCAATTTATTGTTAACCATCAGGCTATAAATTTATACTTTTCTTAAAAGCAAAAAATGTACCTCAATTTATTATTCTTTTAAACTTTTTATCTTCTGTAAATGTTATCTTCTTACAAGGAAATTCCTAGTATAATGCACATTTTTAGGTCTATTAAAGAGAACATGCCTGAGCATGGTGGCTCTGGCACTTTGAGAAGCTGAGACTGGATCGAGGCCAGGGGTGTGAGACTATAGTCTGAACAATATAGTGAGGCCCCATCTTTGCAAAAAATAGAAAAATTAGCTGAGCATAATGCGGCACACCTGTAGTCCCAGCTACTTGGGAGGCTAAGGGAGGAGGATCATTTGAACCCAGGAGTTTGAGGCTGCAGCGAGCTATGTCGAGGCCATTGTATTCTAGCCCAGGCAGGAACAGAATGCCAGTCCAGGGGAAATCACATGTACTTCATTAGGACACAGTCTTAATTCCAATTTCCCATTTCTTCATTAATGTTTGATTTGGGAAGAAAATAGTTTAACAATCTTTGATCGCCAATTTCTTTATCTATTGAATGTTTACAGTCTGACTTATTCATAGGGTTTCAGTGAAACAAAAGTGAAACTTCATTAAGGGGTAAATATTAGTGCTGTCCATTCATTTGCCCCATCTAGAAACTTATGAATCATTTCTAGTGCCTCTTGCTCTCCCAGGTCCTACATTTAATCCAAAAATAATCCGGTAGATTCAACCTTCAACATATATCTCAGATTTTTCACTTGTTTCCATTTCTACAGCTGTTACCAGTCTTAGACATCACCTACTGTGACTCTCATCTGCCTGGTGTCCCCACTTCTACCCTTTCTCCTCCCCCATCCCCAATCTTCTCTCCACATATGAGGAAAAAAACATGTTTCTTAAAAACATCAATCATACCACTCTTCTGCTTAAACCTTTCTGATGGCTTCCCAATATTTTTTTTTCAGATAGAGTCTTACTATGGCATCCTTCGGTACAGTGCTGTGGAGTCTTAGCTCACAGCAACCTCAAATTCTGGGCTCAAGCCATCCTCTTGCCTCAACTTCTCCAGTAGCTGGGATTACAGGTGCCCACCATGGTGCCTGGCTAGTTTTTCTATTTTTATTAGAGATAATGTTTTGCTCTTGCTCAGGCTGGTCTCAAACTCCTGAGCTCAAGCAAGCCACCTGCCTCAGCCTTCCAGAGTGCTAGGATTATAGGCGTGAGCCACCGGGCCAGGCCCCCAGTGTATCTTTTTATGACATCTTTATTGAGATATAATTCACAACCACAAAACTCATCCCTTTAAAGTATCCAAATCAAATACATAACATGACTTTAGTATATTCACGGGGTTGTTCAATCATCATCACTGATTGCAGAACACTTTTCATCACCCCCCAAAGAAACCCAATACCTCGTCACTACCATTCCCTCCCTTCCCAGCCCCTCACAACCACTAATCTATCTTCTGTCTGTATGAATTTTCCTGTTCTGGACATTTTATGCAAATGGAAGTCTATAGTACATGATGGTTTATGTCTGGCTTCTTTCCCCTAGCATAATGTTTTTATCCATGTTCCAGCATGGATATGTACTTCGTTCCTTTTTATTGATGAATACATGGAATATTTTATATTGTATGGATGTAACACATTTTGTTTATTCACTCATAAGTTAATGGATATTTTGTTGTTTATACTTTTGGGCTAATACAAATAACACTACTATGAATATACAAATTTTTTGTGTAGACATTGTTTTTAATTATCTTGGTTATACACCTAATGATAAAATTGTTGAGTCAAATGATAACTGTACATTTGCTTTTTGAGGAACTGCCAAACTATTTTCCAGAGTGGCTGCACTATTTTATAATGCTTGACTGCCCTGTATGGGAGTTCCGGCTTCTTCATATCCTCACAATGCTTATTTGCCTTTTTGATTGTAGTCATGAACAGCGTGGTTTCTCCTTGTAATTATTGTTTGTTTATTCATTTGTTTGTTTAGAGAGAAAGCATTGTTCTGTTGCCCAGTCTAGAATGCAAAGGCCTAATCATGGTTCTCTGTAACAACAAACTGCTAAGCTCAAGTGATCTTTCTGCCTCAAGCCTCCTAATTAGTTGGGATTATAGGTCCAGACCACCACACCTGGCTAATTAAAAAAAATTTTTTTTGTAGAGACAGGGTCTCACTATGTTGCCCAGTCTGTTTTTAAATCCCTGGCCTCACTCAGTCCTCCTTTAGCCTCCCAAAGAGCTGCGTCTTATAATTTTAATACATGTATATACATATATATGTTTTAAACTATGCCCATATCTTTGCAGAGTTCAGGCCCCTATAGAAGTTCTCACCTTATGGCCCTCTATTAATTTTATAAAGTGTGGTTGTAATGCTGTCACTATTTCTAAAACTTGGATATCTTTATCTATTGTGGGCAAAATGATGATGGTAGATACACACCCTTAGACAGAAGTATGTTTTGTCTAATGCATGTTTTCATGTGACTAAATTGTTTAATTTTTTAAAATGTTGGAGTATTCTGGAGGATCTTCAAATTTCAAGAGAATTCTTTCTTAGAAAGAGTGCTTTGCCTACAAAGTGTGTTTATGAAATAAGTAAATGTTAGTTTATTCATTCATATATCAATTAACACTTATCCAGTCCTTAGTATGTTCTAGATATTTGTTAAGCCCTTAAGACTCAAAGTCAAATACAAAAGTCTTAACTTAGGAGGAGAGAGAATATCCTGTGTTCCCAACAGAGAACAATGAGGACAGGGCAGAGGGTAGGTGGTGCTGGGGGAGGAACAGCAGGAGATCTAAGTAGATGGGAGATGACAATGGTATAAACCAGGAGTCACGAATTCAAACATCTCAGGAGCCACATGGGCTTGGTGTGAGACATTTAAAACAGTGGAGTCTGTGCCCAGGGAAAATAGCACATTCTATTTAAAAACATTTATGTCTGAGGCTGGGTGCTGTGGCTCACGCCTGTAATCCCAGCACTCTGGGAGGCCGAGGCAGATGGATAGCTTGAGCTCAGGAGTTTGAGACCAGCCTGAGCAAAAGTGAGACCCTATCTTTAAACAATAGCCGGGTGTTGTGACAGGCACTTGTAGTCCCAGCTACTTGAGAGGCTGAGGAAAGGGGATCACGGAGCCCAAGAGTTTGAGGTTGTTGTGAGCTATGATACCATGACACTCAACCCCAGGGCAACAAAGTAAGACTGTCTCAAAAACAAAATTTATAACTGAATTTTAAAAGTACTGTGGCAGGCAGGGCACCATGGCTCACTCATGTAATCCTGGCGCTCTGGGAGGCCCAAGTGGGAGGATTCCTTGAGCTAAGGAGTTCAAGACCAGCATGAGCAAGAGTGACCCATCTCTACTAAAAATAGAAAAATTAGTCAGGCAATGTGGGGGGCATGTATAGTCCCAGCTACTCGGGAGGCTGAGGTGGGAGGATCAAACCCAGGAGTTTGAGGTTGCTGTGAGCTATGCTGCCACCACTGCACTCCAGCATGGGCAATAGAGTGAGACTCTATCTCAAAAAAGGGGGGTACTGTAGCAGGCAGGCAGAATTCTTCTTCAGACTGAATACAGCTCATTGGTCAATGGTTTGAGCCCAAACCAAGCCCACAGCAGAGAGGAAAGAGAAGAATCGAGAGTATTGCTGCTGTGCTAGAGTTGGCTGGTTCTAGCGTAAGACAGCCCACCGTGCATGTCTCTTCCTACTTCAGATTCAGTGATGTCTGGTATTAGCTTGAACTTAGCCATGGTGGTGGGGGTATTTACACATAGAAATTAGCAGCCTCTACAGATAAGGTTCTTGGTAGCCAACACTGAAAACTGATTATTTAAATGTTAAGAGGAAAATACCATGTGGTCTGAAATACCATGAAATACTGTTCAGCCATAAAAAAGATGGAGACTTTACATGTTTTGTATTAACCTGGATGGAGTTGGAGAACATTCTACTTAGTAAAGTATCACAAAAAGAGAAAAGCAAGTATCCAATGTACTCAAACAAATACCCACCCACACAATTAAACTCAAGTGGAGAGGAGGGGTGGGAGGAGAGGGTGGAGGGGGAGGAGGAAGCAGGATTGGGGTGCTCTCACCCAACAGACACAATGTGAGGGTACGTGTTGCACCTCCTGGGTGAGGGACACAACTACAACTTGGACTCTACCTGACAAAAGCGAACAATGTAACTTAATTGTTTATACCCTCATATTAATCTGAAATTAAAGAACAAACAAAAGACAAAAAAACTAGAGATGTGCTTCTATTTAAATAAAGAATAATCTTTTCACTTAGGTTTCAGAAGCTTCTCCCTTCACAAATATTATAAGCATAGTGTTCTTTATTTGCACTTAGGATTAATACAGAGTTAAATGCACCTCGTCTTACAAAAAATAAGCAGATAACTAAGTAAGCAAATGAATAAGTTCAAGGGAAGGGTTGTATTTTTATTTTGTATACATATTTTTAGATGATAAACTCATCTGAGAATATGGTTGTGAGAAGTGATAGAAACTAAAGAATTATCTTAATTACAGGGAATCAGTGGGCATTTGCATTGTTTAGTAGTGATTACTGTTTTCTGATTGTGAGAAATTCCTCTTGTTAAAATCAAATCCCCCAATGTGGGAACAAGCTCACGTGCTAGTAGCAAAGTACTACTTGTAGGCCATGATTTAATAGTGGTTTTTCTAATTCCACCTCCCACTTGAAGAATGTGATGATGTAATTTATAATCATACTTTTAGAGCTGGTGATACCTTGGAGATTATTGTGTTCAGGGCAAGCATATAGATTTCTACTCTTCTGAATCCCATCTTTGGTGGTGGCTACCTAGAGTCCTGTCCAAGCTCAGCAGGGAAAGAGACTTGGTTCAGTGAGTGACTTCTGCCCTTTGACAGGAGGAGAAGAACATCCTGAGTCCCATCAAGTCCTGATCTAGTCCATTCTTTTTATTTTGGATTAGAAACTAAAGTCCTAATAGGTTAAAAGACTTACCAAAAGTCATACAATTAGTCAATGCATAGCTAGGATTTTTTTTCTTTTCTTTCTTTTTGAGACAGTCTCACTAGGTTGCCCTGTGTGCCGTGGCGTCTGTCACAGCTCACAGCAACCTCAAACTCTCAGGCTTAAGTGATTCTCTTGCCTCAGCCTCCCAAGTAGCTGGGACTACAGGAGCCTGCCACAACACCCAGCTGTTTTTTGGTTGTAGTTGTCATTGTTGTTTAGCAGGCCCAGGCTGAGTTACAACCCACCAGGCTTGGGTATATGTGGCTGATGCCCTAGTCACTGAACTATGGGCACCAAGGATTTTTTTTTTTTTTTTAAGATATAGTTTTCTTGCTCTGTTTCCCAGACTGGAGGCTAGTGGAGTTAACGTGGCTCACTATAACCTTGAACTGCTGGGCTTTGGCGATCCTCCCAATCCTCCCAACTCAGCCTCCTAGGTAGCTTGGACTACAGGCCTGTGCCATCAAGCACAGCTAATTTTTTTATTTTTGTAGAGATGAGGTCTTGCTGTATAGCCCAGGCTGGTCTCAAACTCCTGAACTCAAGTCGTTCTCCCACCTTGACTTCCCAAAGTGTTGAGATTACAGGCATGAGCCACCACACTTGGCCACACTAGGCTTTGAAAGTGATCAGGAGGTTGTTCTTGAATAAAATTTCTCCCTTTCACCTCTAGCACTCAGTGGTTCTAAATCCTTGTCCCAAAACACCTCTCATTTTCTCCACCCCAGTTCCACTAACCCTGCCTATTTGTCAGGTGTCCCTTATTGTTTTTACCTGCCCCTAATATCTGTCTCCGTTTCCACAAACAATCCAACCTCCTGGAGCTGCAGGATCCCCGCACCAGCAATACTGTGCTTCTTGCCTTTGCTTATTCCCTGTAGTTTCTGTCTGTTCAGCAAAACCCTGCTCATCCTTCAGACCAGTTAAAACATCACCTCTTCTGCAAAGCTTTCTTTATTCTTCCCCACTCCCCCAAAGGCCAGTCCAGAAAAGCAGGGACTGCTTTCCTCATCTCCAACAGCCTTGCACCCCCCCCAGGGATCTGCAGAGAAGCATCTCCATGAACATTTATTGATAAATGATAAGTCAGCCTGGAATTGCACACAACTCCATAGCAGGATGCCAGGGCACTGTGCCAGTAGGCAGAGATTCCAGATGTTGGTTTTTGCGGCTACTCTTCCTATTCTTTAAAAAAAAAAAAAAAAGATGGCTCAGAGCCTGTGGTTCAGCGGCTAGGGAACCAGCCATATGCACTGGGGCTGGTGGGTTTGACCCCTGCCCCAGCCTGCTAAACAAACAAACAAAAAATTAGCTGGGCATTGTGGTGGCCGCCTATAGTTCCAGCTACTTGGGAGGCTGAGGCAAGAGAATTGCCTAAGCCTCCAAGAGTTTGAGGTTGCTGTGAGCTGTGACACCACGGTCCTCCACCAAGGGCAACATAGTAAGACTCTATCTCAAAAGAAAAAAAATGCAACTGATACATGTCCAGAAATGTTACCTAAAAAAAAAATCCTAAAATGCTGGAAGTAAAAACTTTATGTGCAGTTTTTTTAATCTAAGCATTACTTATAATAGTGAAAAACAAAAACACAGAAACTCCAACGTTAAGGGCAGTAAAGAATTTACAGTACATGCGCTTGATGAATTATGAGACCCATTTAAAATCATGTTCATGAGCCATTTTTAATGTCATAAGAATGTGTTTATGATGTGATGATAAAAGGGAAAAGCAAAATAAAATATGTATGTGCGATAATATTTTATCCACTTAAACATGCATTGAAACGAGACTGGAGTAAAGTGTTAATGGATGACTGGATTATGGGCGATTGTTTTTAGGTTTTTATACTCCCAACTGTTACGTTAAGATTCATTTATCAGTACTTTACTGAGGCATAACTAATGTACAGTAAAATGTATAAATCTTATGATAAATTTTGATATTAAAAAAGGCAATCAGCTTTTGAATAAGTCCATCTCTGTGTGACCACCTTCTAGACTAGGATATAGCACATTCTATCACCCCAGACATTTCCCTCCCTTCTCAAGTTAGTACTCACCCACCTGCATTCTGACTTCTATCATTACAGATTAGTTTTCTTGCATACTTTATATAAATAGAATGATAGAGTATATTTTCTTCCTTCCTTTTTTCTTTTCTTGAAACAGCATCTCACTCTGTCACCCAGGCTAGAGTTCAGTGGCATTATCACAGCTCACTGCAACCTTAAACTCCCAGGCTAAGCAATCCTCCCACCTCAGCCTCCTGAGTAGCTGGGGTTACAGAGGCATGCCGCCATACCCAGCTAATGTTTAAAATTTTGTAGAGACTGGGTCTCTCTTTGTTGCCCAGGCTTGTCTTAAACTCCTGGCCTCAAACAGTCATCCTGACTCAGCCTCCCAAAGTGCTCAGATTATAGGTGTGAGCCACTGTGCTAGGCCTGGCTTCTTTCATTCAAACACATGTTTTTGAACATCCTCCATTTTGTTGCCTATATCAATAGTTTATTCTTTTTCACTGCTGAGTGATATTTTATTGTATCATTATACTGTAATTTGTGTAACCATTCTCCTCCTGAGGGACATTTTGGTTGTTTCCAGTTTGGGGCTGTAATGAATAAGGCTATTGTGGACAATCGTGTACAAATCTTTTTGAGCCCATTATGGGTACATACCTGAAGTGGAACTGCTGAGCCTTTAAGGTAGATACATGTATATGCTTAACTTTGTTGGAAATTGTCGAACGGTTTTCTATAGTGAGCGCACCATTTTCATACTCCCACTATGAGCGTACAGCATTCTAACTCCTCCACATCTTTGCCATCACACATTATTGTCAGTCTTCTTAATTTTATTGATTCTGCCACATCTGTCATGGTACTTCATTATGGTTTTAATTTGAATTTATCTGATGAATAATGATTTTGAGCACCTTTTCATAACCTTTATAGCTTCCAGCTGTCTTCTTTTGTGACATGCCATTTTAAGTGGAATGGCTTATCTTTTCTTTTTTTTTTTTTTTATTGGTGGATAGGAATTTTAAAAATACATAAGTCCTCAGCCTCCCAGAGGGCTAGGATTACAAGTGTGAGCCACTGCACCCGGCTTTAGTGTTTCATCTTTCATCCCACATTTCCTTACAAGTGTTGTTCTCAAGAGTATTTTCTGAGCGGCACCTATGGCTCGATGGGTGGGGTGCCAGCCCCATATGCTGAGGGTGGTGGGTTCAAACCTGGCCCCAGCCTAACTGCAACAAAAAAAATAGCCAGGTGTTGTGGTAGGCACCTATAGTCCCAGCTACTCGGGAGGCTGAGGCAAGAGAATCGCCTAAGCCCAAGAGCTGGAGGTTGTTGTGAGGCTGGAGGTTGCTGTGAGCTATGACACCACAGCATTCTACCAAGGCAACAAAGTGTGACTCTGTCTCTAAAAAAAAAGAAAAGAAAAGGAAAAAAGAGTATTTCCTAATAAATCTCCTGCAAATAGGCTGGGCACAGTGGTTCATGCCTATAATCCTAGCACTCTGGGAGGCTGAGGTGGATGGATTGCTTGAGCTCAGGAGTTCAAACCAGCCTAAGCAAGAGCAAGACCCCATCTCTACTAAAAATAGAAAAACTAGCCAGGCATTATAGCAGGCATCTGTAGTCCTAGCTACTTGGCAGGCGGAGGCAAGAGGATCACTTGAGCCCAAGAGTTGGAGGTTGCTGTGAGCTATGACGTCACAGCACTCTAGCCTGGGGCAATAGAGTGATACTCTGTCTGGAAAAAAAAAAACCTTTGCAAACAAGTCTCAGAATCTCTTTTTGTGGAATCCACCAAAAAGAGTGGCCATGTCATAAAACATTATTGATAAATCATATTACTCATTTTTCCTGCTATGCCTAGGTAAATCTTTTTTTTTTTTTTGAGACGGAGCCTCAAGCTATCCCCCTGGGTAGAGTGCCATGGCATCACAGCTCATAGCAACCTCCGACTCCTGGGCTCAAGCAAGTCTCCTGCCTCAGCCTCCCAAGTAGCTGGGACCACAGGTGCCCGCCACAATGCCTGGCCATTTTTTAGTTGCAGCCATCATTGTTGTTTGGCGGGCCCAGGCTGGGGACTCGAACCCGCCACCCTAGGTGTACATGGCTGGCGCCTTAACTGCTTGAGCCACAGGCACTGAGCCTGCCTAGGTAAATCTTAAAAATCTTTTTCAAAACAGCCCTTTATGGCTCGGTGCCCCAGCACAGTGGTTACAGCGCTAGCCACATTCACCAAGGCTGGTGGGTTTGAACCCACCCAAGGCCAGCTAAGCAACAATGACAACTGCAACAAAAAGTAGCCAGGCATTGTGGTGGGCACCTATAATCCCAGCTACTTGGAAGGCTGAGGGAAGAGAATTACTTGAGCTTGCTAAGAGCTGTGACACCATGGCACTCTAGCAAGGGTGACATAGTGAGACTCTGTCTCAAAACACACACACATACACAGCCCTTTAAATAACTACAATAAGCCAACTGGAATGATAAACAAGTTGCAACCCATTCATCATCGCTGTTCCAAGTCCTTGCTTTAATATCAGTCCTCTAAATCTTAATGTTTTGGTGGCAAGAAGAGACAAGGAGAGACATGCCTGGGGAACAGTACACCAAGGAAAGAAGAGACTCTGCTACTTGAATCCAAGATCTCAAGCAACCCAGTCCAAACTATTTATCCCTACCTAGCCAAAAGCTTCCCCAGGTAGGAGCCAGCCCTGGACTGTAAGTTATGTAGTGGAAACCAACATAAAAAGGTCAACCCAAGAAGAGGACCCACCACTTATTCTCAACAGTTTTACTGTCTGCCTGTCATGCCAAATTTCCACTCCCTCAAACCAAGGTCACAGAACATCCTTGGCCATGACCATTCATACCAGGATCCTCCAAACTTCCCTTGAGGCCAATGTGGACTGAAAATCTATTGACCTGTGGTCAACACACCTGTGGTTCACAGCACCTCCATGAAAAGCTGCCTACTTTGGAGTAAAACACTAGCTTGCTTATTTATAAAATGAAGGAATATAAGATTTCTAAGATTCGGTCTCGGATTACCATATGATCTGTGCACAGGAACTGAATGCAGATACATTTCTTACTGGTGGCAGCAGTGTTACAACATCACAGTTGGTCTCTGCCTTGTCTCTGGCTAAATAGATACAGAGAAAAACATAACAGACCAGGAGATAAGAGGGGTAAAGCTGGGCAAGACAGGGACACCGTGATAGCCAAGTGACAGGTAAGGGGCAGGGTAGGCAAGTTGTCATCTCATAGTTTTCATGTACCAGACAACAAGAACCCCAATACCTGCCTCATTATAAGACCTTAGTTAAATCCTTCATCATCTCTGATCATTGTTTCTGAATATAAAATGGAAAATATTTATCAGAATGCTTTGGAGAGACTGAGTTGTGCAGCTGTGGTCCATCTGCAGGGCAATCACTGTGGCTGGCTGGGATCCACCCATGTTTATCGTCAGAGAGGAAGACACGAACCTGTTGACATCCCATCCCCACTGATGCTACGCAGAACAGGATGCTGGGGGAGAAAAACGTGTGCACGCCACAGAGGTGACCTGCTTCCTCGGCCTCTGAAACCTCGCATCTATTAGGTATCTATTGCTGCCTAACAAACTGACACAAACTTAAGGACTCACATGGAGAAATTTATTTATCTCGCCGTTTTGTGGGTCAGGAGTCGGGGTACAGGGTAACGGAGTCCTCTACTCAGGGTGTTTCCAGGCTGAGTCGAGGTGTTGCTGGGGCTGTGATTTCATCTCAAACTCAAGCTCCTCTTCCACAGTCACTCAGGCTGTGGGTAGAATTCAGTTCCTCAAAGTCGTAGGGATGAGGTTCCAGGTTTCTTGCTGACCATTGGCTAAGGACGACTCTCAGCTCCTAGAGTCACCCTCAGATGCCACCCAGACGGACTCTCACAGGCAGCTCAGAGCATGACTGTTTGCTCTCTCCCAGGCCTGGCCAGCAGGAGTATCTCTCTGAGGCTTCACCTTCTCTTAAAAGGTTCACCTGACTAGGCCAGGCTCACCTGGAATAATCTCGGTTTTGATGAACTGAAAGCCAAGAATCGATCGTGTATATGGCAGCCCGATCACGGCGGTGATAAGCCATCGCATTCACTAATCCTGCCTGCACTCACTGGAAGGGAATTACACGAAATGTGTACACCGGCGGGTGGGAATCATAAAAGTCATTTTAGCATTTTGTCTGCCACAGCTACAAATTGAAAGCAATCGAAAAGAAGAAAAAAAAAAAAACTCTTAAAAGGAAAAACAATAGAAGAAACAACAGCAGCTGAGAGAGTTCATTGGGCCTGTATGCCTGCAAAAAATGAGCACTAAGTTCGCGTGCTCTGCCAAACCTCAGACAACAGCAGGGGGCAGAGGCACAAGGTATAGTGGAAGCAGAACTGATAGGGGGGCTGAAAATGGGCATAATTGTCATGGACGGTCTGCATAAGAAGCAGGGAGACCACCGGGGACGCCCCGCTCACCTACAGGAGACAGGCAAGAGGTCTTCTTACTGTCACAGATCTCTGGAGAAATCTCACCAGAGTGTCTCTAGCCAAGAACATCAAGCTGGTGGTGGTGATGGTGGTGGGGAGATGGCATTAAGTGATTATCTATACGCCACATCGAGGACTCTTATGCAAATCTCTTCCCTTGCCTTCCAGAAAGTTGGCAGTCAGGCTTTTATTCTTTTTTTTTTTTTTGAGACAGAGCCTCAAGCTATCCCCCCTGGGTAGAGTGCTATGGCGTCACAGCTCACAGCAACCTCCAACTCCTGGGCTCAAGCGAGTCTCCTGCCTCCGCCTCCCAAGTAGCTAGGACCATGGGCGCCCGCCACAACGCCTGGCTATTTTTTGGTTGCAGCCATCATTGTTGTTTGGCGGGTCCGGGCTGGGGATTCAAACCTGCCACCTTAGGTGTATGTGGCTGGCGCCTTAGCCGGTTGAGCTATAGGCGCCGAGCCCAGGCTTTTATTCTTTAGGAAGAATATTGGAGAGATCTTCTCTATAGAAAATGATCCCAGAAAAAAAGAGTTCTGTAAACTGACATTTGTGGGTTTCTCTGATGAAAAAGCTGGCCTGACATGCAATCGCCCTGTTCTGAGGGCCACAGGCTGAAAAGCAGTGCGCGCACACACACACACATAACCGACCACTTCCAATCAGTTCTTCACTGTTTCACCTATCACCAACCAGAAATGGTGTGGATGACACTGGCCTAGAGAGGGTCATACACAGCTGTAATTCGCACCACTCCCAGACCACCCATTCCTGCTGCATTCCCACCTTTCCTGACCCATACCTGTGGCCACCAGGGTTCCTAACAGGTATGAGATGAGGAAGAAAATTTCAAGTATGATTTGCAAATTGCTTCACACAATATGTTGGCACCAGCTGGATGGGTGCAACATTTCCATGGGGAAGGGCAAGCCTGCTGGTGGACAGGGCTTCCAATGTTGTATCTGGTCGTTCACTTTGGAAAGAAAGAAAGAATCCCAGAGGGAAGGATCCATGTGTATGGATTCATGGGATGGCTCATGATTTGCCTTAAGAGGGTCCAACACAAACAAAATAACCCACAGGAAGAAAAAATAATGCAAAAAAACCTTTAAAAAACAGAACTAGAATGCACATCCTCAGCAGGATGCAAAGGAAAAAGAACAAAAATAAAGAAAGAACTCTTGGAAATAAAAAATAAGCAGGCTAATCAAATAAAAATAGTCACTAGAAATACTGGATACTAATGTTGGTAGAAATCTCTGAGAGGATGTAGAATATGATGGAGAATAGCAGTAAAATATAAGAAAATTAGAGAATCATTTCACAATCCAGCTGATAGCTATTACAGACAGAAAAGAAGAAAGCTCTCCACGAACTCATGAAGGGATGTTTCATAAGACCGCACGAAATAAATTTCTAAATTTGAAGAAACTATACAAGCCCAACATAATAATGAAGAGTATGATAATAAAAATAAAGCAGGCCCTAAGGCACCTCATCATCGTGAACTCCCAGAAAGCTATGGATAAAGGGAGGCTTTAGTTTGGGCATAATTATTTTCAAAGATGTTCCCTGCTGAGGATTGAGAAGGCCATGTGCAAGTTTTCTGCAAATAGTCTTTTATCTAGAGCTATTATTATTTCCCTTGCCTTTGCCCTTTGAATTCTGCTCAACAGAAACCCTTATTTTTTGGCAGCAAAAACTTGCCAGATTTCAGGAAATTCATTAACAGAGTAGAATTCTCAGAGAAAAGGTTTGGAGGCCTGCTGCCTCATAGGCTTGACCAAAGCAGATGATAAACCACAGTCATGCTTTTAAATTCATAATTCAATTGGAATATAAATAAAGGTGTCATTCTTTTGAAAGGCTATTTTTCAAACCCTCTAATGAAAAAGCTGGGGAATATTGCTATCAATTCTTCCTTTCCTCCCCAAGCAAATAGCATTCCTCTGCCTAGAACAGATGGAGCTCTGTATGATAAATAACTCCGCGTTGCAGGGAGCCGCGGATGGCACTGACATCTTGTCCCCAGTGTTTATAAGCTGGGTTGTCCCTCCGCTTTCATTTCCTTTGACGAGACCGGAGCAGTGTTTAAGATTCAGACAATGGAAAGGCAGGGGCTAGTCCCCGCCATCCTCACATTCCAGCCATTCTTTATGATAATGAGCAGGGCGATCGCCTTCGAGGAAGGATTCCGGAGGAGGTAGGAGGTGCTGTGCAGAGGGGGAGAGAACTGCAAAGACCCTCTGGCCTGGGCCTGCCTGGGCTCTGCTTTATTAATAGCTCAGGCATTCACTGCTGGCTAATTGCTATTCCCAGGGGACTCAGCTGGGTTTCCATTTACAGAGGCAGCTATAACAAAGAGGCTGCAGGCACAGGGATGGACACACACGCACACCAGTATTCCCCATTCCTCCAACTGGAAGCCCTTCCTTTCCCCATCATTACCATAAGAAAGGCCAGTCATCACTAAATGTGAAAGTCATCTGTCTCTTAAGGAAGTTCAGACAGAGTGTTTACTGTTTTAATGCCTTTACCTGCACTGTATGGAGCTCAGAATAAGATTACCGTTGCGGATAAGGGCAGGTTGCCACAGCTGACTTCCAGACAAAAAGGTATATACTCCTAGTACGTGACAGTAGCTGGCGGGGAGAATAAATCTGTCTCAATGGAAAAGGACACATCTACATTCCTAAACCTGCAGTTTGCTCCTGTGATGTTGAAAATTCTTCCTAGGTATTGTGGGTGGATTCAAAACCAATCACATTTGCATATTTCTGCATATAAACATCTTGGGATACACTTTTCCTTTCTGCCTCTATATGACTCCTGATCCCCAAAACTCCATTGTATGTGGACTGTTTGTGAGTCCTCATTAACTTTGCATGATCTTTAAACACACATCCTCAACAAATGCTTGTGAGTTGCTCTCACTTGTCAGCCAGGCTCTGACTCCTGGGCATGGAGGACCCTTGTTGTATAGCGCTTCCAGTCTTGTCACTTACCACGCCCCCTGAGTACAGGATCCAAGTGTCATGGGATCTGAAGTTGATACAGAATAGACTGCTCTTTAAGAAAGAAAATACAGGCTTGGTGCCTGTAGCTCAGCGGTTAGGGCATTGGCCACATACCTCGGGGCTGGTGGGTTAGAACCAAGCCCGGACCTGCCAAACAACAATGACAACTACAACAACAACAAATAGCTGGGCATTGTGGCAAGCACCTGTAGTCTCAGCTACTTGGGAGGCTGAGGCAAGAGAATTGCTTAAGCCCAGGAGTTTGAGATTGCTGTGAACTGTGACGCTATGGCACTCTACTGAGGGTGACATAATAAGACTCTGTCTCAAAAAGAAAGAAAGAAAATACAAATGTAGCATGTATGCCAAATATTTTAGGAATAGTGCTGAAATAGCAAAAAATATTGTAAAAGAGGTCCATCTAAATGAAGGACCTGAGGCTTAAACTTTAAACATTACACCTCTGATGGAGCGGTGGGAAGTATTATGTTTTATTGCTTTCTTTTTTTTTTTTAGACAGAGCCTCAAGCTATCCCCCCTGGGTAGAGTGCTATGGCGTCACAGCTCACAGCAACCTCCAACTCCTGGGCTCAAGCGAGTCTCCTGCCTCAGCCTCCCAAGTAGCTGGGACCACAGGCGCCTGCCACAACACCCGGCCATTTTTTGGTTGCAGCCATCATTGTTGTTTGGCGGGTCCGGGCTGGGGATTCGAACCCGCCACCTTAGGTGTATGTGGCTGGCACCTTAGCCGCTTGAGCCACAGGCGCCGAGCCATTATATTTTCTTTCAATTTACAAATAAGAATTTGGGGGGGGGGATGGCTTATTTGGGGTCAGTAAGACTCCAAAACAAGCGTTCCACAGCTTGTCAAACCAGGGAAATATAAACAGAGGGCATCCAATTGGAAATAGCTCTTCCTCCACCAGGGCACAGCTCAGCTTATGACAACAGAGAAAACAACAGGCTGCCCAGACATCTCTGCTTCCATCTAAACCAGCAGAAAATTTGCCCCTCAAAGCATTTATTATAACCTTAAGCCTTGTTTTTCTTGGGGTTTATTTAGGTCCTTTCTGTTTGGGTACTTCTGAATTTCATTGCAGTTGGGTCTGGTTTAAAATTCCCTATCTTGCTTTTTTGTGATTCACCAAAAGATGAGGAGGATGGATGGATCAGGTTACCATTCCTAAACTTTTCTACACAGCATTAGAGCTAAAGGATGTGCAGCAGTGTTATGCAAAAAAAGAGAGAGAGGGATACATGGAAACATTTGCTAGGGAATGCTGGATGCATGAAAGTTAAAATTGGCTTTTTTACTACTGGTATTTTCAGGGATGTGCACAGTTGCTCTCCAAGAGGAAAACACAATATGTAGCTTTTCTCAAACCTATTCTATTTATTTAAAAATTATTATTTTTGGCTCAGTGCCTGTGGCTCAAGCAGCTAAGGCACCAGCCACAAACACCTGAGCTGGTAGATTAGAATCCAGCCCAGGCCCGCCAAACAACAATGACGGCTGCAACCAAAAAATAGCCTGGTGCTGTGGCAGGCGCCTGTAGTCCCCGCTACTTGGGAGGCAGAGGCAAGAGAATTGCTTGAGCTCAGGAATTGGAGGTTGTTGTGAGCTCTGATGCCACGGCACTCTACCCAGGGTGACAGCTTGAGGCTCTGTCTATATATATATATATATAGACAGAGTCTCATTCTGTTGCCTAGGCTAGAGTGCAGTGGAGTCATAACTCACTGCAACCTCAAACTCCTACTTCAAAGAATCCTTTTACCTCAACCTCTTGAATAGGTAGGACTACAGGGGCATGCCACTAGGCCTGAATAATTTCTATACTTTTTGAAGAGATGGGGTCTTGCTATATTGTTCAAGCTGGTTTCAAACTCCTGGCTTCAAGTGATCTTCCCATTTCAGCCTCACAAAGTGCTAGGTTTACAGATATGAGATATTGCTCCTGACCTTATTTAAAATTATATATCAAGTGCCTACTATGTGCCAAGCACTGTTCTAGATGTTGAGGATACAACAATGAATGAACTATGGGGAAATAGACCCTCCCCTCTCCTCCCAATGATCACATAAGACCAATGTGCCCAGGTGTGGTGGTTCACACCTATAATCCTAGCACTTTGGGAGGCCAAGACGGGCAAATTGCTTGAGCTCAGGAGAACGAGACCACCCTGAGTAAGAACAAGACTCCCTCTCTACTAAAAATAGAAAAACTAAGCAGGCATTGTGGTGGGCACCTATAATCCCAGCTACTTGGGAGGCTGAGGCAGGAGGATCTTGTGAACCCAGGAGTCTGAAGTTGCTATGAGCTAGAACGATGCCATAGGGTACTCACCCCAGGGCCGCAGAGTAAGACTGTCTCAAAAACAAACAAATAAAACAGTGTTCATGACTCCACTTTGGGAAAGATTAGGCTGACTGTTTTCTAAATTCCTTCCATTTCCAAATACTGTGGACAAGGATAGGCAGATATTTGGGTGACCCTAACCTTGGACAGAGTGTCTTCACCTACAGTCTCAGTCTTGCCTAATTCTCAAGCCATAATTCAAGAAGTACCTATTGTCTATAGGATAAAGCCCCTATCAAGAGTGTTCAACCTTTTTTCCCATCTGCTGCACATTAGAAACAAAGTTGTCTTGGGTGACACATTAAATATACAAACACTAAGGAAAGCTGATCAGCAAAAAATAAAAGGTCCCTGAATACTTTTTGCCACACCACAGAAAAGTAAAAAAAGTCCTCATGAGGGCGGCGCCTGTGGCTCAGTGAGTAGAGCGCCAGCCCCATATACTGAGGGTGGCAGATTCGGGCTCAGCCATGGCCAAACGGCAACAACAACAAAAAAAATAGCTGAGCGTTGTGGCAGGTGCCTGTAGTCCCAGCTACTCAGGAGGCTGAGGCAAGAGAATCGCCTAAGCCCAGGATTTGGAGGTTGCTGTGAGCTCTGACACCAAGGCACTTTACTAAGGGCAATAGAGTAAGACTCTGTCTCTACAAAAAAAAAAAAAAAAAAAAGTCCTCATGAAATTAGCATGCAGGGTGCAGGTTGAACGTCCTGCATGTCCTTTAGGCTTTGGCCTCCACCCTGCTGCTCCTCTGTGGGTTTGGCCCCACTAAAATACTTAATGTTTCCAAGTGAGACATGTTCCCTCCCTCTGCCTCTGGGCCTTGGCAATGGCATGAACTCTGAGTGGAACGGCTTGGATCGGCTTCCTTTACCTGGTCCACCAGGTGAATCTCTATTCTTTTTTTTTTAATTGTGAAATCCACATGGACATAAAGCTAGCCATTTAAAAGTGTGCAATTCAGTGGCATTTAGTACATTCACAATGTTGTGCAGCCATTGCCTTTATCTAATTCCAAAATATTTTCATCCTCCCAAAAGGAAACCCCATACACATTAAGTGGTGACTCCCCATTATCCGCTTCCCTCAACCCCTGGTAACCACAAACCTGTTCTTGTTTTGTATTCTAGATATTTCAGGTTGTGTAATCAGGAATCACACAATACATGACCTTTTGTGCCTGACTTCCATCCCTTAGCATAATGGTTTTTGAGTCATCCGTGTTGGCAAGCATGTACCAGTATTTCATTCCTTTTTATGGCTGAATAAATAATATTCCATTGTATGGATATATTACCTTTTGTTTAGCTACTCATCAGTTTAGAGACAGTTAGGTTGTTTCTCCCTTTTGGCTATCATGAATAATATTGTTATGAACATTAATATATAGGGTTTTGAGGGGGCTTTTTTGAGACAGAGTCTCACTCTATCACGCAGGCTAGAATACTGTGGCGTCATAGCTCACAGCAACCTTGAACTACTAGGTTCAAACGGGCCCCCTGTCTCAGCCTCCCAAGAAGCTGGGACTATAGGTGCCTGTCACAATACCTGGCTAATATTTTCTATTTTTAGTAAAGACAGGGTCTCACTCTTAAGGTACAGGCTGGTCTCGAACTCCTGAGCTTTGCTGCCTTGGCCTCCCAAGAGTACCCGAATCACAGGTGTGAGGCACTGTACCCAGCCCAGGTTTTCTTGTGGATCCATATTTTCAGTACTTTTGGGTATATACCTAAGAGTATGATTTCTGGGTCATACGGTAATTCTCTTTAACTTTGTGTGATACTACCAAGCTATTTTCCACCATGGCTGCATCATTTTATATTTCCACCAGGAATGTATGAGGGGTCCAGTTTTTCTCTATTCATTGTTTAAAGACTCAGCTCAAGCTTTCTCTCCACTGAGAAGCTCATAATAGCATCTGCTGATTTCTTGCCCTGATCACTCTGTATTTATACATCTGCCATACTAGAGATCTCCTCAAATGTAAGGCAATGATTTACTTATGTTCATATTTCCAAGACCAAGCACTGAGTCGGGACTTCAGTCAAAAGCTGTTGAAGAAATAAGTAAACTAGCATGTGATATCTCAAGTGAATTTTTCAACATTTGGCCAGTGTCTTAGATGGATTGTTACCTGGGTAAACTCTTGCTTGAGACTGGCTCCATCTCCTTAATCCCTGTCTTTGTTATCCAGTCTATAAACCTGGATTTTTAACCCTATTCTCCTGAGGAATTCTCTAATTTCCTTCTGAGACTGGAGCCTACTTGAACTCCAGTCCCCTTCTCTGATTCCTGAAATCTGGCCACGTTTAACCATCCACCATCATCCCTTCTGGGAAGTAGTCCCTAACCCTATTCTTCTAGTCACTGTGTGAAATCCTGCTGCAAACCACATAAGCCACCAGGCAAGCAGACCTGCCCCTTGTCAAAAATTCCTGTTGCATGGCCCACACTGGCTCAAGCTTATTCTTTTTGTTGTTGTTGTTGAGACAGAGCCTCAAGCTGTTGCCCTGGGTAGAGTGCTGTGGCATCACAGCTCACAGCAACCTCCAACTCCTGGGCAAAAGTGATTCTCCTGTCTCCTCCTTCCGAGTAGCTGGGACTACAGGCACCTGCCACAATGCCCTGGTATTTTTCTTTCTTTCTTTCTTTCTTTTTTGAATGAATAGATAATATTCCATTGTATGGATATATCACCTTTTGTTTAGCTACTCATTTAGGTTGTTTCTCCCTTTTGACTATCATGAATAACATTGTTATGAACATTAATATATAGGGTTTTGAGGGGGCTTTTTTGAGACAGAGTCTCACTCTATCACCTAGGCTAGAATACTGTGGTGTCATAGCTCACAGCAACCTTGAACTACTAGGTTCAAATGGGCCCCCTGTCTCAGCCTCCCAAGAAGCTGGGACTACAGGTGTCCATCACAACACCTGGCTAATAATTTCTATTTTTATTTCTATTTGGTTGCAGCCCTTATTGTTGTTTGACCGGCCAGGGCTGGATTCGAACTTGGCAGCCCAGGTGCATGTGGCTGGCACCTTAGCCACTTAAGCCACAGATGCCAAGCCAGCTCAAGCTTATTCTGCACATATCAGATGGAGACATTGCACTGCCCGGAACACGGATGCCCACAGCTGCTCTCCCGCAGAGCTATTAGTGATACTCTACCTCAAGAAGCAAACCTGAGAGCCCAGGTAGGTGCCTTTCCCTCTCCCATCCTGTTCCATTTTGTCAGCTTTCCTTTTCTCTGTCTCTCTCCTGGCTCCTCCTCTTTCATCTTCTTTTTTCCTCTTGGTCCACCTTCTCTTCTTTCTCTGCTTCTCCCACCTCCCCGTCCTCCCCCTCATTCTCGCCTCCTCTTTCTCCACCTCCTTGTTCTTACCTTTTATCTCCTCCCTCCATAGCCCCATGTATGCTTCATTACCTGGTTTTCCAAGTTGGGACAATCTTTAGATTGTGCTATCTCTGCCACCAATGATGTCGACTCCTCTTGGTGGTGATGAAAGCTATCACATACGACCATTTCCCTTCACACATACCATCTCTAATCCATCAGCAGCTCTCCAGGAGGCTGAGACAGGATATATAGCTTACTCAAGGCCACATGGCTAAAAAAATGGATCTGGGACTTCAACTCACGTCTGCCTAGAAGCCAAATCCCTCCCTGTAACACTACACTGCAGTGATTCCCCTGATAGGAGTTCCTCCCTGGTAATAGCATAATCTTTTCCCAATTCCAATTCAACTCCAATCACTCTCAGGAAGAAACTGGTTAATACCAGCAAGATGGTGAATACCCCATACATGACATCATTACCCTCAGAGCCTTCTCATTTAGGACAAGAGGTCTTTCTAAGTCCTTGACAGGCCTGTGTGTTGCTCCTTCTTAAGTCTGGCTGATTTGAAATGTGCATTGGCATTTTGTTAGACTCATCTTTGTATTTGATAAAAATAGGTATGAATTATTTTTTAAATATATTTCTTACATTCTATTTATTCCTAGTGGCTTTGTAAATCTGTATTATATTATTTGGCTACCTATCAAAAGTCATTAAAATATTTATGTTCTTTGATTCACTGATATTATTCTTGAGAATTGATCACAAAGGAAATACATTTTTTAAAAAGCTACATACAGTGATGTTTCTAACAGCTTTAGTAGGATTATTTAACAGCCAGAGACTTGAAAGAACATAGATATTTAGCAGTTGTAGATGATGAAGTATATTACATATGAATGATAGGAGATTATGCAGCTGTTAAAATAATCATGGGATGGTTGTCTCATAACATTGAAATGAGTGAGAGAAGCAGGATAAAAACCTATATTCACTATGATCCAACTGTGTAAAAGCTACGTGCATTTTCCTACATAGATTGGAATGAATTTTGCAGCAATAAGACAGATGCACACTTGAGGTGGTGTGAGGATGGGTATAAATTTTTCATTTCTTTGTTAGAATTTCTTCATGAAATTGATGAAAGGGCTAATTGTAAAAGTTCTGAGGCACTTTGGGGAAGGCTGGTCTTTTCACTAATACTCTAGTTCAACTATAGGTGGCAATGGCTGTTCTTGGTCCGCACTGGTGAGCCCAGCCGGTATGACAGCACTGGTTACTCATTCAGTGAGTAAACAATAGCATTTAATTTAGAATAAGTACATCTCATTGACATTGGAGTGTGGAGGGACAGGAGAAAAGACCTTAGGGTTGAGTTGCACATTATTTCACCTGGAACACCAAACTGAGATGGTCTATAAACAGGTAGGAACCTCTGAGCCCGGCCTGGTAAAAATTAATGAGGTAGATTCAGGCTCTCCCTAAAAAATCAGAGATTGTTTAATTGTCCCCTCCCTAAATTCCTGTTCAGATCAACTCCACCCAGATGTTGCTCATTCTTCCTCTGCTCAGTGAAAGAGGCAAGAATTTTTAATTATGAGAGATTAAATGTCTATGACTGACACATCAGGATCCAAATACCCAATGTTAATCATTTAAAAATTATTTTTCACACAAACACCTCATCAGCAATGAAATGGACATGACTGATCTAGCCCCAAAGACACTCAAAGAAAAGACTCACCTGCAGAAGACATCTCAAAGGCATTCCAAAATGATTATGCATCCTGCACGCCACGACGTGAAAGGACTTGGTCAGACTGAAAATCAACAGCTCTCTTGTGAAGCATCTCATGCTTGAAAACGAATAACATTATCCTGGAACTCTGAGGAAGGATTAATAATTGAACTTTAATACTCAGATAACACTTGGCTTCCCTAGAATATCAGGATCCCTGAGGAAGCAAAGAGGAAGAGCATTTGCAATTAAGTCACAACATTGGAAACACTGAACTTCTTGAGCAAAGGCAGGAGGGGTGGATATCTAACTAAGTTCAAGGGTGTGTCTATCCATCACTCATCAGGATAATGCACTAATCCTGCTTCACCTACAGACAAAAGTATGATGTGAGCTCCAGGAACAGTTCTGTTCTTTGGGTACACCCGCTATGAAGCCCAGGTTGAAATTACCTCTTGTGTTATTAGTCACACACCAATTATTTCTAAAATGACTACCCCATTCATTCCTGCTATGTGATCACTAAAGTCTCAAAGTCCTAACTTACTGTCACAGAGATTTAATGATCTCTGAGGGCCTCGCTGTGGTTTAAGAGGCAGGATTCTGTACTCAGTTGAAAATAAGAGTTGTTTCTAATGCACAACCACAGAGTGAAGGAAGGGGCCAAGACCTAAGGACCCAACATACAACCGTGCTTATGACTGGTATATAAAGGAACTATCAAAGAATACATACAATGGCTATAAGAATGGAAAGCTTGTATCATCCCACATCCTCCAAGAATCTAATGTCAAAGTGGGATTAAATATGTAAGGATTTTATTAGGAGACATGACTGTGTGGGAGAAAATGGGAAGAAAGCCACCAGACCACCATGCAAATCTGAACTTAAGTGAAAGAGAGAGGGAGGGAAGGTTGGAGTTTGACTCTGCAGCCAAAGGAAGCGCTCTTAGTTTTCCAGGAATAGACTTGCCATAGCATCTCGGCTGCCCATAGACGTGGGCTGGGAGTAGCAACAGACGTGGCCTCAGCACAAACACTGCAGTGGAGTTCAGAGCTCAGCAGCTGGGTTCCTTGGTCAATTACACTCCCCAGAGCTGGAGGTCTGTGAAGCATAATCTAGTTCCTGCCTTAAAGCTGCCTACACGGTCAGCATGGTAATCCCAACACTCTGGAAGACTGAGACCAGTAGATTGCTTGAGCTCAGGAGTTCTAGACCAGCCCAAGGAGAGTGAGATCCTCTCTAAAAGTAGCCAGGTGCCTTTATTCCCAGCCACAGGAGGCTGAAGCGAAGGGATTGCTTGAGCCCAGGAGTTTAAGGTTGTTGGGGGCTATGATGCCACAGCACTCTACAGAAGGCAACAGAGTAAGACAGTCTCAAAAAATAAAATAAAATAAAATAAAAGCTGCCTTCAAATTCAAAACACTCCTACTATTGAGAAGAGGGTGGTTTGTAGTTAGGATATAAAATAAGTATATGTGGGTAGCTGATGAAAAAGACAAAACAAAAACCAGAACCATGTTTTGAGAGAAAGTAAGAAGGTGGAGTAGAGAAATGCTAGGATCAGTTTCTTACCCTAACTGTTAGCACAGTCCACCAATATGCTAACTTGATGCATAAAAAACAATCAAAACTGACATTAGTCAGCTATTTCGCTATAAAAAAGTCAAGATTCATTGACTAATACCGGCCATAGTGACGGTTTGGACTTCAGCCTCAACATATGAAGAAGATTGGATTTTAGCAGATGTAGGATTTTTAAATATTTTCCCCAAAGGACAAGTCATCTCTTGAATATATTGCTCTGAATGGAGTTTGAATAAATTTATGCCAGAGACTTGGATATCTGCCCATTTCTTTTTTTATAGTACTAGACTAATAAAATACAGGCCAAAGCATCTGGCTGAGGCAGATCAGCAGAATCATATGAAACACAGAGAAAAAGATCTAAGTACAAATGGAAATTTACTACATGACAAAAGTGGCATTTCTAATTAGCAAGACAAAGATTATTTAATAAATTGTGTTGGCACGACTGGTAGCCATCTAGGAAAAATAAAAGTTTGGATTCATACCTCATATGTTACACCAGAATACATTCATGAAGGATTAAGGATTTAAATGTCAAAAATAAAATAAAAGTACTGATGGGAGAATTTTAAAATCCTTTCTGAGTAGCAAAGGACTTTCAAAACGTGGGAAAATAATCCAGATGGCACAAAAGAATAGAAAAATAAATATGACCCCCTAAAAGTTGTTTATGCATGTGGGGAAAAAAACACCTTCTAAGAAAAAGCAGAAAACTGAAACTACAAAATAATCTTTGCGATTCATATTGCAAAAGTCCAATTTCCCTAAAATATAAAATGATACTAAAAGTCAGAAAGGAAGGCCAGTAACCCAATAGAAAAATGGGCAAAGGGAATGAATAGATATGAAAAAAATATGAATGATTCTTTTTTTTTTTTTTTTTGAGACAGAGTCTCACTATGTCACCCTTAGGTAGAGTGCTGTTGAGTCACAGCTCACAGCAACCTCCAACTCTGGGGCTCAAGTGATTCTCTTGTCTCAGCCTCCCAAGTAGCTGGGACTACAGGCACCTGCCACAATGCCCAGCTATTTTTTGTTGCAGTTGTCATTGTTGGTTATCTGACCCGGGCTGGGTTCGAATCCATTATCTTCGGTGTATATGGCTGGTGCTGTAACCACTGTGCTGCAGGTACTGAGCTGAACGATTCTTCTTTGTGCATATATGAAAGATGCAAGTTAAATGATACTAAAAAGTGAAAAACAGAATTTTACAAGATGCTGGTTTTCTACCCATCACTGCTACTAGAGATTGACAATATACTGTATTAGCTTGGTCTTCTAAGAAGCAGACACCAAGATGGGATTAGACAGGCAAGAGATGAATTGGGGGAAATTCCTGTGAAGGAAAAGGAGGAGGAAAGCTGGAAGAAGCAGGGAGAACCTTTTAGAGCAGGCATCCTCAAAGTATGGCCCATGGGCCACATGTGGCCCACCTAGGACATTTATCCTGCTCACCGGGTGTTTTTGCCCCGGCTGCCTGTCTTGCTTAGCAGCCAACTCATCCTGGGGCCCGCAGTCTGGCCCTCCAACGGTGTGAGGAACAATGAACTGGTCCCTTGTTTAAAAAGTTTGAGGACCCCTGTTTTAGAGTTAGACTATGATGCAGAGCTGACCCCTGTGAAGGAGAGAGGGAAGGGAGAAGGGAGAGTCTCAGATTCTCAGACTCTCTAAGAGAGTTTTGATCAGGTTTATGCAGAGTCCTTGAGCTATTGTCATCTGACAGAGGAGTCCTGAATCTTGTAGAGATGGACACTTCTTAGTATCCTGGCTGCACTCAGCTGTTGGCTGGGAGCAGCCTGTGGGAAGCCCAGCCTCAGCGCATGCACAGTGGTGGATTCAGAACACAGCAGCAACTGCATTTTCTGCAGAAAGAAATCTCTGTGGTGGCTCGGCGCCTGTGGCTCAAGCAGCTAAGGCGCCAGCCACATACACCTAAGGTGACGGGTTCGAATCCCCAGCCCGGGCCGCCAAACAACAATAATGGCTGCAACCAAAAAATAGCCGGGCGTTGTGGCGGGCGCCTGTAGTCCCAGCTACTTGGGAGGCTGAGGCAGGAGACTCGCTTGAGCCCAGGAGTTAGAGATTGCTGTGAGCAGTGAAACCATAGCACTCTACCCAGGGGGACAGCTTGAGGCTCTGTCTTAAAAAAAAAAAAGAAATCTCCGTGGTGCATTTTCAAAGCTACTCAGGATAGCCCAGGCAATAGTGAGACCCCATCTCTAAAAATGAAAAATAAAAAAGGTAAATAACAGTACAAGTAATATGCTAAAATTTAGGTTAAAAATTTTTTAAATTAGGTTAAAAGTTTAGGCAACTAAAAATTTGTTTATGCAAATGAACAAATACATATACAGTGAATATCTCTGGAAAGGAACATAAGAAAGAGGCAACCGCTGTCCACACTTCTCACTGAGTATCATATTTTCCTCGTGAATTTTGAATCATGTGAATTCAAAATAAATAAATAAAAATCTAAAAAATAATTTAAGCATTTTCAGACATGGAATATTTTCTCATGAGGAATAACAAATAGCCAACAAATTCATGAAAACATTCTCATTGTCTCTGATTTTTAGAGAAATGCAAATCAAAACCACTTTGAGATATCGCCTAACTCCAGTAAGAATAGCCCATGTCAAGATCCCAAATGCAACATATGCTGGTGTGGGTGCGGAGAGAGGGGCACACTCATCCACTGTTGGTGGGACTACACACTTATACAGCCTTTATGGAAAGAAATATGGAGAGTTCTCGGAAAACTAAAAGTAGACCGTCCATTTACTCTGTCCTGCATTGTGACTGGCCTATATACACCTTTGAAAAAGGTCTTAAAACTCTCGAGTTATCCTAAATTCAGGGACGCCCTTGGTCAGTCATCTTTGAGATCCCATGACTGAAACAGAATTACAACAATAGAATCTATTCTATTCAGAATCCTCCCTGTCATCCAGTGACTAAGATGCCAAGTCTGATGCTTCCTGACTCCTTAGAGTGAGTTCTGGCCTAGGAGCTCTCAGGCTCCACTTTCGAGCACACGCCCTTCAGGCTGGTCCTAACAGGCTTTCAGAAAACATTCTAGATGTGCTGTTCTCCAGTAGTGGCCACCATAAGGCTGTGCCTAAACTCAGATCAGCAGGACAACTAAATCTGTGTGAGGTGCCTGCTGACAATATGAAGTCTGGAAGGAGAAAACCCTCTGCCACTAGCAGCTTCCTCAGAGACAATGTGTCCTGAGATGCACGCAAATCCACGGAGTCACACATAGCTGGACACAAGTGACACAAATCCACGGAGTCACACACAGCTGGACACAAGTGAAACAATCTTGCTCCTGATTTGTAGGAATTCGCAATGCCTACCATTTGTAGGAACTATTCACTAATGTAGAGAATCTGTATATCTGTATGTTTAACTCATATGTATATACGATCATGGTAAAGAAATCAGAAGGATTAAATAATATAAGACATGTGTAAGATAATTTTTTTTTTTTAAAGAGACAGAGGCTCACTTTATCGCCCTCGGTAGAGTGCCAAGGCATCACAGCTCCAGCAACCTCCAGCTCTTGGGCTTAGGCGATTCTCTTGCCTCAGCCTCCCGAGTAGCTGGAACTATAGGT
>NW_003852421.1:14196505-14199498 GCF_000181295.1 Otolemur garnettii | reverse complement strand
AAAAAAAAAAAAAAAAAGTGCAATTTAATTATACAGCCAAAATAGTATTATCACACTTCATAAATTAACAGTTAATTCCTTAATTCTATTTTTAAATTTCTCCGACTGGCCCAAAATATCTGCTTACAGCTGGTTTGTTTCAATCAAGAGGCAAAGTTTCACATGATGCATTTGGTTAAATTTTGTATTAAAAGTGCTTACAGGAAAATTTATTGTCACTCCCCTCTCTTTTCTTTAAATATATGAAGATATTTTGATCTTTTATAATAATGACTTCATACACTTCAGAGGCAGTAAGTATATATAAAGAAAGCTAAAGCCTTTTTAAGGTTAACAAATGCTTGAACTTAGTTTAGCTGTTTTTGAGGAAGCACGCACATAACCACTGAGGTTCTCAATAGCCTTACAAATGCTGCTTCACAATCTATTTTTGGAAATGCATCTGTTCGCTGCCATTACAGAGCGTTGCTCCCTTTACAAAAATGTGGGATTTCCTTGTTCAAAAAAAGAACAGTCTTTTTTTTTTTTTGAGACAGAGTCTCAAGCTGTCGCCCTGCGTAGAGTGCCATGGCGTCATGGCTCAAAGCAAACTCCAACTCTTGGGCTCCAGTGATCATCTTACCTCAGTTTTTCTATTTTTAGTAGAGACAGGGTCTCCCTCTTGGTCAGGCTGGTCTCAAACATGTGAGCCCAAGCAGTCCACCCGCCTCAGTCTCTGGAGTGCTAAGATTACAAGCGTGAGCCACCGGGCCAGCCATGAACAGTCATTTTTAGACAGGGGTTTTCAACCTTCCTAATGCCACAACCCAGGGGTCCTCAAACTTTTTAAACAGGGGGCCAGTTCACTGTCCCTCAGACCGTTGGAGGGCCGGACTGTGGACCCCGGGACTAGTTGGCTGCTAAGCAGGACAGGCAGCAGTGGCAAAAACACCCAGTGGTCCAGATAAATGTCCTAGGCGGGCTATATGTGGCCTGTAGACCATAGTTTGAAGACACCTGCTGCAAACTTTTATTTACTTATTTATTTTTATTTTTTTTTAAGAGACAGACTCTCACTTTGTCACCCTTGGTGGAGCGCTGTGGCATCACAGCTCACAGCAACCTCCGGTTCTTGGGCTTAGGTGATTCTCTTGCCTTAGCCTCCTGAGTAGCTGGGACTACAGGCACCCGCCACAACGCCCAGCTATTTAACACTTATAATCTTTTTTTTGCAGTTTTTGTCTGGGGATGGGCTTGAACCTGCCACCCCTGGTATATGGGGCCGGCACCCTACTTCTTGAGCCACAGGCACCACCCTCCATGACCTTTTAATACAGTTCCTCATGTTGTGGTGAGCCCCAACCATAAAATTATTTTCATTGCTACTTCATAACTATAATTTTGCTACTATTATGAATCATAATGTAAATATCTGATATTCAGGATGGTCTTAGGCAACTCCTATGAAAGGGTCATTTGACCCTCAAAGGGGTCGTGACCCACAGGTTGAGAACCACTGGGGTTTTTTTTTTTTGAGACAGAGCCTCAAGCTGTCCCCCTGGGTAGAGTGCTGTGGCATCACAGCTCACAGCAACCTCCAACTCCTGGGCTCAAGTGAGTCTCCTGCCTCAGCCTCCCAAGTAGCTGGGACCACAGGTGCCCACCACAACGCCTGGCTATTTTTTGGTTGCAGCCGTCATTGTTGTTTGGCAGCCCAGGCTGGATTTGAACCTGCCACCTTAGGTATATGTGGCTGGCACCTTAGCCACTTGAGCCACAGGTGCCGAGCCGAGAACCAGAATTTTGGTAAGGGCTTTAGGAAACACTTTAACAAAGCTATAGTGCAGCATGACCTGGAAAGCAGTGGCAGTGAGCAAGGACACAAACTATCCATCCCTGAGTGCTTCATTTGGAAACGTGAACTCCTCCTGGCCCCACATGAAGGCACTTTCCCTGGAGAAGAACTTTGTGGGTTATTGTTTTCCTTTCATCTTAAAGACTTTCTGGAAATAACTATAGTCAGTACAGGCAAAGATCTGTATAAGTGTTTAACAAGGCCCTATGAGTTCAAGAGTCACAGTTCAAAGGAGCAGACTCATATCCTGGGTCTTAAATCCTGAATCTTAAAGCAAAAAAGAAAGGGAAATATTAGTTAAATTACAGCTGCCTTGGACGCCCAACAAGATTAGTTTGTGATTTTTCCCGTGGAATTTTCACTAGTTATCTGCCTTGACTAAAAGAAAATCATTTTTAAAAGCCAGAAAAATGAAGAACAGGCAGGGTTCACTGGCTTATGCTTGTAATCCCGGTACTTTGGGAGGCCGAGGTGGAGGATTGCTTGAGCTCAGGGGTTGGAGAGGAAGAGGGAGATCCCCGTTTCTACAAAATAAAACAAGAAAAATTAGTCAGGTGTGACAGCAGGCTCCTGTAGTGCCAGCTACTCAGAGACGGAGGCAGGAGGATCACTCAAACCCAGGAGTTTGAGGTTGCTTGTGAGCTAAGCTAATGTCATGGTCCTCAGGCCCAGGTAAGTAAGACTGTCTCAAAGAAAAAAGAAGTAAAGGAGAGAGACTCAATTGTTCAGTAAATTAAATAGACCTTCTATTTAAAAAGTACTAGGTGCCAGATTCTGTACCATGGCTGGCAATATTCAGATGAGCAAGGCAAGTGTCCCTCCATCTTCAACAATCATCATAATAAAAATGAGTACCTTTGACTGGGCCACTTTACACGTCCTAATTCCTTTTTCCCTCAGCTTTGTTGAGCTATAACTAATACATTAAAATTCAAGGTGTACAGCGTGATGGTCTGATATATGAATACAGGCAGTCCCCAGGTTACGAATGAGATAGGTTCTGTAGTTTGTAGGATAGAATATGTACACTTACCTATTACCTGTAATAGCTTCCATTCCTAAGTGCAAGTCATTTATTGGTGCTATGTTTCTATCTTGGGGACTTACTGTAACAGCCTCTGTAAGTGTGAGTTGTACTTAAGTCTTTTTTTTTTTTTTT
>NW_003852421.1:14183554-14196366 GCF_000181295.1 Otolemur garnettii | reverse complement strand
GCCACAACGCCTGGCCATTCTTTTTTTGGTTGCAGCCATCATTGTTGTTTGGCGGGCCCGGGCTGGGGATTCGAACCTGCCACCTTAGGTGTATGTGGATGGCACCTTAGCCGCTTGAGCCACAGGCGCCGAGCCTGTACTTAAGTCTTAAGTAGGATATTTGTAACTTGAGGACTGCCTATACATAGTGTAAAGATTACCACCATCCAATTGATTAACACACATAATCTTTCATCACACGTAGTTACCATTGTGTGTTAACTCTAGTCGTGCTGCTCATGGGATCCTCAGCACTTACTCATCTTACAGCTGAAAGTCTATACACTTTCTTGGCTGGCGTGTCTCCATTTTCCCCACCCCAAGCCCCTGACAACCACCACTGTACTTTCTGTTTCCATGAATTTAACATTTTTATGAGACTGATGAGTGACCTACTGTGGTCATGAGGCGCCTCAGTTCAACTTTTTTAGACTCCACATACAAGTGAGTTAATACACTATTTGTCCTTCTGCATCTAGCTCATTTCACTCAGCATAATGTCCTCCACGTTCATCCACGTTGTCACTAATGGCAGGATTTCCTTCTTTTTTATAGCTGGATAGCGTTCAGTCATGTACATATGAAGTTCAAACAATTAGGTTTGTGGCTCATCCTAGAAAAAGGGCTACATCCCTCATTCCTGAATATCACTGTGGTCACCTTTGAGGTACCCCCCTTGGGAAGCGATGCACCGATTCTACTACCTAGTCCACCCTTCAAAGCCACTTGGGAACTCTGTGACTGGAATGGCCATCGGAGCTTGTCCTATGAAGTCTGACAATTAAGTTCATGAACTCATCCTAGGAAAAGTATTAGATACCTCATTGCTGAATATCACTATGGTCACCAGATGGCCAAAGGGAGAACTTTGAAAGTGACTATGATGATATTCAGCAACAAGATATGTAGCAGTTTTCCTAGGATGAGTTCATAAAATTGTCTGATCTCTTATCTACATATGCCTTATATACACATGCACATTTTCTTTACCCTTTCTTCTGTTAGTAGACACTGAGGTTGTTCCCATACGTTGGCTATTGTGAATAATGCTGTGATGAGCATGGGAGTGCAGATATCCCTCTAACATACGGACTTCATTTCCTTTGGATATATGCCCAGAAGTGGGATAGCTAGACTATAAAGTAGTTCCATGTTTAATTTTTTGAGAAATCCCTGTTTCCTATAACGGCTGCACCAACCTATACTCCCACTAATAATACACAGGGTTCCCTATTCTCTATACTCTAACCAATACTTGTTATCTCCTGTCTCTTTTAGAGATAAAAGGTGTGAGGCGGTACCTCATTGTGGCTGTGATTTGTGTTTCTCTGATGATTAGTGATGTCAAACACCTTTGCATGTACCTGTTGGCCAATTGTATGTCTTCTTTGGAAAAATAGCTATTCAGGTCCTTTGCCCATTTTTAATCAAGTTATTTATTTATTTGATATTGATTTGTATCACCCTCTAATTCCTTAAGGAGCTCACACACAGTCCAGGCAGGGAAAGACAATCAAACTAAGGGATTAAGACACACCGTGATGATACCTAACATTTATTTAATGCTTACCATGTGAAGGCACAACGGTAGTCACGTTACATGGAGTGATGGTTAATTTTGTGTCAATTTGACTGGGTCATGCAGTGCCCAAATATTTGATTAAACATTATTCTAGGTGTGTCTGTGAAGGTGTTTTCCAATGTTGGTGGACTAAGTTAAGCAAATGGCTCTCTCCAGTGTGAATGGACACCATTCAATTTGTTCCAGTCTGAATAAAACAAAGGCAGGAGAAGATTGAATTTGCTCTCTCTGCCTGCCTAGTTGAGCTGAGACATCCATCTTCTGCCCTCAGACTAGGACTCACTGAAGTCACTGGCTCTTCTGGTTCTCCTACTTTCAGACTAGGACTATAATTATACCATCTGCTTTCCTGAGTCTACAGCTTGCAGAAAGACGATCATGGGCCCCATAATCGCATGAATTAATTCCTTATAAAAAATCTAGTAACATTTTGCAGATGAGGAATATGAAACATAGAGAAGTAACATGATTTTCCCAAGGTCACACGGAAAGCAGGTATGTAGAGTTAGAAGTGGTTTCCCAGAAGGAGTAGGACAGAGGGAGGAAAGGATGGATGATGGCTACTACTTCTATAAATCTTTGTACACGGCCTGTTATTTGAACCCTGTGATGGTGTCACGACATACGTTGCCCATAAGCTGAGAAGCAGACAAGTGTCTCTGAAAAAGGAAGGGGTGGCACAGAGAGCAGACAGCAGACAGCAGGGTGTCCCCAGTGGCCTGGGGGAAGTAAAGAGAGAAGAGCACTAACGACAGGCTTTTCCAGCCCAGACTTTCCTGGGGGTTATTTGTTCTTTCCTTCCATTTCACTGAGTTAAGGTGCTGGGACCTTCCACTCCTGGAGGTGGCCTTTTATTGTTTATGATCAACAGGTAACAAGATAGTTCAAGAGGATCTTCAGGCCCTGCTCCTGTGTTCTTTAGACCATTTCTTTACTTGTCATTGACTATGCTCCCCCGACTCGAACCAGCCCTAACAGAGTCAAGCATAGGATGTGGAATAGCTCAGTCCTGACCCCCCCCATACTGTCCCAGGAGCTCCCCCATGGCTGCTTCCTGTGGTTGGTTAGAGCCATCTAGAAGGAAAACAGAAGGCGGGATCATAGGAACAGGATTCTGACCAAATGATCTCATGCTTGAAGGTCATGTGGAGATACAGCCAGTATCTCTTCTTCTGCCAAATGAAAGAAAATATCTTTTGTGAATGAACCGCAGCAGCAGAATAAGCACGATGGCACGAGGGGCCTGAGGAAGTGAACTACCAACTCTCACTATGCACAGGACCGGAAAATCCCAAATTCTGCCTGCAGCCTCCCTCTTTCCCCAGTGCCTCCCAAGACTCCTTCCTCCTCCCACTCACTCTTCTCTGTACACTCTTCCCTTGCTCGGCGTGGCTCCGCCTTTTCTTTAGTCCGTCAACACTTTTGATTCCCCTGCCTTTTATCCCTGACCCCTTCCCACCCTGCTCCCACCATTCTGACTCTAAGGGAACCTGGATTCACTCAGAAGACGTGACCCTAGTGCCACTATTCGCTGTTCTGCCTGGTCAGCCAGTATGGGAAGTGGAACGAGGCTGTGTGCAAAGGGGTCTGAGGCTGCTGTCTTCTATTAAGTATACCGAAAAGATGACAGAGCTCATCTAGAAAGAGAGAAGAGTAAACTAACACCGAGATGGGACGAAAGACAGACCACAGGGAAGGGAAAGAAGGCAGTAACCTGGAGTCCCAGCCTTCCGGATTCTGACTACCGCCCTTGCTAAGATCCGTGGCAACTCTCCATAGAAGTGTGTTCTTTCTGGTTCAGCCAATTTGATTGAGTTCATCTCTGTTTTTGGCAACCCCACATTTTTTTTTTTTTTTTTGAGACAGTCTCACTCTGCTGCCCAGCCTAGATTGCCCTGGTGTCAACCTAGTTCACAGACCAGCTCAAACTCCTGGGCTCTAGTATCCTCCTCCCTCAGTCTCTCAGTAGCTGGGACTACAGGTGCCCACCACAATGTTCAGCTAATTTTTCTAATGTTTTTTTCTTTTTTTGAGACAGAGTCTCACTTTGTTGCCCTTGGTAGGGTGTCATGGCATCATAGCTCACAGCAACCTCAAACTCTTGGGCTGAAGAGCTCCTCTTGCCTCAGTTTTTCATTTTTAGTAGAGATGGGCTGGTTTCAAACTCCTGAGCTCAAGTAGCCCACTCTCCTCAGCCCCCCAGAGTGCTAGGATAACAGGCGTGAGCCCTGCCTACCACTGAACCTTGATTAAGGCATTCTCTTTCCCCACTTGGCAAACCACCCCCTTAGGCTCTAGGATTCATCTCAAATGTCCTCTCCAATGTGAAGTCTCTCTCAGGTTGGGAATCACTGTGTCCCACCATACTGGCTCACTCTGAGAGCACGTCTGGCTCCTCTTCCTTTGCCTGGGAACCACTTGAAGGCAGAAATTGTGTCTGAGTTCCCAGCAACTTTCACAGTATCTCATGTGCCACTGCTCAGTAAACATTTGATTTTAAAAAATGGATTCACTAGTAAAGTGGTAGAGAGAGTTTGTCCACTTTGTACCACTGATGTCTATAGAGTAAAAGCTAAAGCTTGCTGGTCTCCTCCACTCCTTGGGAGCAGGTAATTGATTTCTTACCCACACAACTTCCAACCTGAAGTCTTCACATCAGGATAAATCTCTCATGAAAGGCCTATGTTTTGTTTTCTCCCTCTTTCTCATCACTTTGTTTTCATATTTTGGCTGGTTTCAGACCATTCCATGAGCCCATGTTCAAGAACCAAAGTTACATAATGGCCAGAGATAATCCCCCTGCCTTCAGGTGGAGGGCTGCAGCCAGTGCAGTGCAGTGGCCTCGTCAAGCTGCTTCTCAATGCCAGCATGTGTCAGGATCAGCCCCGTCCAGACCTCCCAACCCCGTGTCTGAGGAAAGACTCACAAATCCCTGTTTTAGCAGGCTCCTAAGGATGGTCAGCCAGGTTTAGAACCCATCTCCCCATCCCCCACGCCCCAAGGCTAGGTCATGGTGCTTATGAAGCTGGCTTATGTGTCTGTGCCTTGGTAGAGACCACAAACCCTGTCGTTATCAGCAACTCATCCTGCTCAGAAGAGGGCACAGCACGAGGGCTCTGCCAACCTGTGGGGCAGACAGAGCTCTCCACCCCCACGTGTGTCCTGGGCTTTCTCTACCTCACCATTGTCTCTGCTCTTTTCCTACTTCTGGCCCTCCTCCCCTCCCAAATCACTTTTAGTGAGTTCTCTAGGATGCAATGCTTGATCAGGTTCATAAGGCACAGCATTCTATTGTTTTCTGGTCTCTGTGCTTTGCCCTGATGGTCCTACACACAGACTGCTTTCCCACAGCTATTATGACAGAATTCCATTCTTTCTTCAACAGCAGTAACAATAACAACTACTATTGCTTAAATGTCTGCTCTGTATGTGCCGGTCTCCAAGCCAGGCATTCTACATACATCACCTCATTTCATCCTCACAACAACTCTGTGAAATGGATATTTCTGTATATACTTTATGTACAAGAGACCCAAGGCTTGGCTATCTGAGGCAAACACAGTGAGGAAGTTATAGAGGCAGAGAATAAACCATGGTGGGTCTGACATCAAAGTCTCCTTTTCCTTCTATGCCACTGTGAGCCCAACATCCTCTGCAAATACTGCCCTTGCATCTAGCAAAGGGATTAACTTCTCTTCTACTTCCAATGATATTCTGTAGCTCTTGGTGGAGGCTACATATTGCATAAAACTGTAAGGCATGATACTGACTTACTATATTGTTCATCTCACTAGTCATATTTTTCTCTGTGCCAAAAAAAGAAAAATACGGATGAATCAGGGAAAATCCATTATCACTCTTAGAAAAACCACTCATATGCATGTTCTCATTGTGTAGGTCAGTAGTTTTATTTTAGAAAACACATTTGACGTAGTCACAATGTAGAAGAAGGTAGAGCCATGGTGTTGGAAGACCTGCATTCAAACCTCGAGGCCATCACATCCATAGTTTGTGACCTTGGACAAGTTAAATTTTCTCTGTATTTTCTACTGATCACTATACTGAAGGATGGTAGTAACAATAGTGTGTTACTGTAGGGCTTATTGTAAGTGTTAAATAATAGAACTGTTTGGCAAGTAGTCAGTGTTTAATAAAAAATTCTCTATCACTAACTATAGTAAAATTATAAATGTTATTGTGGTAGATGGTTTGGAGTCCCTGGGGGGAGAATTATTCTTCCCTGTCCCACTGATGCTTGATTTGATCGTGTGACTTGCTTTGTTCAATAAAAATCGAGAAGTGGTGTTCACTACTTCTGAGCAAATCTTGAAGAGCCAAAACTTGAAGGTCTACCATCTTCTCTAAAAAAATTACAACTGTCCCAGCCAGGGATTGGATTGTCAGCCTGGGACTCAAAATGAACATGATAGAAGCAAACTACAACTAGCCTGTGATGGACACGTCATATGTGTGAGCCATAAAGCTTTTTGTAAACTATGAAAGGCTGTTGGTCCCTTAGCCTAGATCGACTGATACGGCTCTTAAACTAGATTTGTAGAAGGTCTCTTATTTAAGTATTTGCCTGCATGATGATTACTCTTTGATTCTCTGCAGAGTCAAGTCATTAGCAGTTTTTAGATCAGCCTGGCAGCCTCATGTGCTACTTCTGACTGAAATAACTTTGGAATTTAGACTTAACAGAAATCCGGTGATCCCAGAGACCCTGAAATGTTTGCTATGGGTTGCCTGACAGCTCTTCAGAACCCACAGTGTTTCCAGTTTCTAAAGGAAAGCCATGTTAAGAAGCATTTCCTGACAGAGGAACGTTGACCAGAGCTGTCTTAGTGGCCAGGGCGCACAGCTATATTAGCTGGTTATGAGGTCTCCGGGCATTGTAGCCATGGTTGAGTGTCTGCACAGAGTGTTCCATCAGGAGACTTTCTATAGATCAGCCCCAGTCCTAGGCTTCTTTTTAGGTCAGGCCCGTTCTCCAACGAGCCTTTACCTGCACGCGGCAGGCTCACACTTCAACAAGCTGCTTTGACATACCCTGAGCTTCTTTTCCCCAGACTGACTCCAGAAGTGGACACTGTCTCTTCAGCACGTTGAACTTGCCTGTTGTCACCAGAGAAAAGCCCTTGCAGCCTTTTACTGTTTTTTGTTGTTGTTGTTGTTGTTGTTGGTTGCTTCAGTTAAATAGGCAGAATTAAGAAAAAAAAAAAAAAAAGAAAACCAAGCATGGATGAATTAGAAAGTCCAAATTCTTCTTGAGAGGTCCACCCTATTAAAATTCTTGGTCTACAGTCTGTGACTCCTTCTTGGATAGATTACGACTTGCATTTCTGCTTGCCAAATGTCTGAGGTTGGAGTTCCCCAAATCTTCCCTAAAGCCTTTTGGAACTTTCCTTCTAGGGAAGGAGCCTGGGAAAGCCCCCACCTCACCCCTTCCTAGCAAACCGGCTTGAAGAGGTTCCATCGGGGGCTCTAGTGCACTTCTAAGGGGCTGTGGGAAGTCCTCACTAGGCACTGGTATGTTCAGGAAGGTCAATCTCTCCAGGATTAGTTTAAGAACTGCTCTTCATTTTATACTGTAAAATACCTTGGGCACTTAAGGAATATGGTAGGGTCCCATCCACTAAGTAATACTGAGTAACCTAGGCTTGCTGAGGAAGTCCTGGATTCATAAATAATCACAGTAGTAAAGATGATGATGATAAAGGTAAAAATATCACTATGCTTATTTAATTCTTATCACGTGCCAGATCCTGATGTACTTGTACAAGACAAGTGCCACCATCATCATGACCATTTTGGAAATCAGGAAGTAGAAGTGGACATAGGATAAATAACTTCAAATGGCACAGCTTGCAAGTGGCAAAGCTGGAATCTGAATCCAGACGCATGACGTCAAAGTTCCATGCTTTCCCTACCTGCACTCTGCTGCCTATTATTTTTCATCAAGTTTATCATATATATTCAACTCCTAAATATTCCCCTTCTGAAAGGGATTTATGGATGGAGGGCAATGTCAGCACCATTTTGGGGGATTTATTGATTCTCTCTATGCTGACAAAATATAATTACTATTCGCGGAGCACTTTCTTATCTTCTAAGTCTTGGCCCCTTTCTCATGTTAATTCTGTCCTCACCACAGAATCTCTGGGCAGGGATGCAGCACAGCCTTGACAGAGCCTAGAAGCAGGAGCTGGGAGGTTTTCGGAAACCTAAAACAGTTCTCTCTTGCCTGTCTCTACACTATTGCTTCATGATCCTTCCTCAGAGCAGCCTTCTGGGTCTTCCCATGACTGTGATGAAATACAGCCTTGTCACGGCCCTCGGATTGACTTCAGGGAAGTACCAGCCCCTGTTCACATGCTTTAGTGAGAATTTTGTAGGTATTAATTCATTTTATAGCAGGTACTCTTACTGTCATCACTGCCTCATCCTATTTTACAAATAAGGAAATTAAGTCCCAGAAGAGTTAATACAGACTTTCTCAGTCAAAAAGGGGAAGATTCAGGATTCAAACTAGATAGTCTCATTCTGAGGGCCTCACCCTCAGTCACCACCCTCTGACTCCCAAGTCCACATGTCCAGAGAGAAGAATCTGATAGGCTCAGCTTCTGCCAGAAGCAGCCCTCCTGGTCCAGTTAGCAGTATCATCAGGCAGCTGTGGTCTCATAGTACAAATGAAGCCTAGGGATCAGGGGTGGAGTGTGGGGAAAAGAAACAGCAGTTCTCAGGAGAAGTAGGATGTTGTGTGTCAGGCATACATTTAAAAAGGTGTCCATTTCATCCTGTGTGATAGGAGTTCAGATTCCCATTTGTTACTCATGAACCAATTGAAGATTAAGGGAGTTAAGCAACTTGTTTCAGGGTACATGTAAGTGAAACAGACAAGATTCAAGCATAGCCTATCTAATTTCCAAGACTTACTTTATTACATGTTGTCAGAGGAGGATGGGCAGGACAGGTGAAGGAATGTGTTATGTGGTGAACTGTATTTTCCAAAAAGGGTACAACAGATATCTCCCACCAGACAGGATCTTCTTCAAATATAACGTTGAGATAAGAGGGCTGTGGTCTTTCCCTTGACTATGGAAGGGTTTGTGACTATGGCAGAAGTAACACTATAGGATTTTTTGAGGTTAGGTCATAAAAGATGATATGATACAGCTTCTGCAGGAGCTCTTGGAATGCTCAGTCTTGGAACCTAGCCACCATGCTGGGAGGAAGCCCAAGCCTACCCCTGCAGAAAGACCATATGGAGAAATCTTGAGATGAGATGAGAGAGAGAGAGAGAGAGAGAGAAAGGATGGGCCTGGCCTTTGCTTCCCTCAATTCTCACAACCCCTGATTGTCAACTGCCTCAGCCCCCACCTGTCCCCACCTGCCCCACTTTTAGCCATCATCTGACTACAATCTCATGATGGAATTAGATCCAGAATAGCCCACCAGAACCTTTCTCACATTCCTGACCATGCCACTGGTTGCTGAATTGTTCCACTTTTATGGCCACAGTAATTCCTGCATCTGTTCCTTCTGCTCCATTTGCACTAACTATAAACTGTGAGAGATTATATGACTGTTGTTGATGCTAAATTTTGTAGGGAGATTATACAACATAGTAATCAGAACAGCATACTCTGAGAAACAGAAGTCTTCAGAAGGACATGAGAGCCACCATCAACTATCTGAAGAGTTTTAAGTCTAAGAGGAGTTAGACTTGGAATGTGAAACACTAGGTAGTGGTTCTATCACCAGGTGGAATTTACAGGGAGGCAAATTTGATTCTTCATGGAGGCCTTCTCTAGGTGTAAAACTCGAGAATGAGTCGCCCAACTGTGTGTTTAGCTTTTCCTCAAATTTGACTACATTGTCACCAGCCATTTAAGCAGAGGATAGATGGCCACTTTGGGGGCTATTGTAAGTTCCTGGAAGACCCCAACAGGCACCTTCCAACTCTAAAATGACATAACTCCTAATGAATTTAAGGCTAAACTCTTTTGAAGAAGAAACATTTAACAAACTTTATCTTAGAAGGTGTGAGGACTGATCTGGGCCTTTAAAATTGGAGAGGGCTGGGAAAGCAGAAGGAAGAGCCACTCTGCAAAGAACTAACGGCAACACCAAATTAATCGTGCCCCTCTCACCTGTCATCTTTCACATGTATTTATGACCTTATGGACCATCATCCTTCTAGTCCCTATCCTAGTCACTTGCAATCCTTTGCCTTCCTCAGTTCTCACATGCCACTGCTTGCTGAATTGTTCCACTTTTATGGCCACAGTAATTCCTGCGTCTGTTCCTTCTGCTCCATTTGCACTATCATTAGCTTTGTTCACGTTATCGTCACCTTTCATCTGGATGACTGCAAAAGCCCTTTGGATGGATAGAGTGTTGTCCGATTAATTACCCTAAAAGAATGCTCTCAGCGTGTCAGTCGCTGGCTCTAAATCCCAAACCTTCATGAGATTCCCATTGCCTTTAGAATGAAAATGAAATTTTTAGGCACTCAATACTTTCACAATGTTGCAGAGAATGAGGGAGAAAGGGAAAAGGGAGAAAGAAAAAGAGACAAAGATTAGTATTAGTAGTCTGTATTAGTTATGACTGCCATGACAAATTATCACAAACTGGGTGGCATAAAACAACAGACATTTAGTACCTCAGAGTTCTGGAGTCTAAAACTCCCAATCAAGATGGTCAGCAGAGCCATGTTTCCTCTGAAGGCTCTCGAGAAGAATCTACCCTTTCTTCTTCCTAGCCTCTGGTGGCTTCTGGCAAACTTCAGCATTCCTTGGCTTGCAGCTGCATCTTTCCAATCTTTGCCTCCCTCTTCATAGGGCCTTCCTCCCTGTAGGTGTGTCCACATCTCCCTCTCCTTTCTCTTACAAAGACATTAGTCATCGGACTTAGGGCCACACTAACACAGTATGGCCTCATTTAACTTAATTATTTCTGCTAAGACACTATTTTCCAAATAAGGTCACAATCACTAGTACTGGGGGTTACAAATTGAATGTATCTTTGGGGAAACAAGTTCAAACCTCTACAATTCCCATTGGTAGAAACTGTCAGAACAATGGTTTAGCATGGGAATGGCATCTTGTTTGTGACAAGATCCTGGATGAAATAAAGAATTTTAGGCTGGGCACAGTGGCTCATGCACTTTAGGAGCTCGAGGCAGGTGGATTGCTTGAGCTCAGGAGTTCGAGACCAGCCTGAGTAAGAGCAAGACGCTGTCTCTAAAAACTAGCCAGTCATGGTGGTGCTTACAGTTCCAGGTACTCAGGAGGCTGAGTCAGAGGGACCCTGTGACTCAGGGGAGCAGCGGCTCATGAGTTTGAGGCTGCTGTGAGCTATCCCATGGCACTCTACCAAGGGCAACAAAGTGAGACTTTTGTCTCAAAGAAAAAAAAATTAGTTAGAGTGGAGGTAATATTAAATAGGATAGGCCAGAACAATGAATAGTATGCATGATCAAAGGCTAAAATTTTGTTTTTGTGAAAAAATCAGTCTGGAAGTTGGATGTAGGAGAGATTATAGGTGTTAAAGTGAAGCCCAAAGGAGAGGAAGTGGGTACAGAACTAGACTGTTACCCCTAGAGGGCTGGAAATGTCACCTCATTTGTTCACTTCTTTGTTCTTTTTTTTCTTGAGACTCTTGTCTTGGGTAGAGTACTCATGGTGTCATAGCTCACAGCAACCTCAAACTCTTGGGCTCAAGAGATCCTCTTGCCTCCTGGGTGGGGGGACTATAGGTGCCTGCCAATACTGACACCCACCTAGCTTGTTCTGTTTTTAGTAGAGACAGCTCTTGCTCAGGCTGGTCTCGAACTCCTGACTCAAGGGATCCACCCACCTCTGCCTCCCAGAGTGCTAGGATTACAGCCGTGAGCTGTGTCTGCCACCTCTTTGTTCTTGACGGCCCATACCCAAGAGCCTACTGCAGCCTCGGTCACATAGTAGAGTGCTCAGAACACATTTGCTGAACAGACGAACGGATGGATCGGGTAGAACTGCAGCAGCAGCAATGGACAAGAGGAGAGATGCAGCAGGCCCTGCAGAGGTGGACTGACTTAGCTGACCCTGCAACAAGTTAGGAGTGAAAAAGTATCCTCGACCCTTGTTACACAGCAGATGTGGAAGATTGGTTCCAGGAACACCTGAGGACACCCAAATCCACAGATACATCCCACAGTCAACCCTGAGGAACCAACAAATACAAAATACTGGACATCCGGATTTGGCCACTGCATTTTGATCAGCCCTTGATGGGAAAAAATCCCTGTAAAAGTGGACTTGTACTATTCAAACCCGTGTGTTTCAGGAGTCAACTGTAGTATTAAGCATCACTCAGAGTCAGGTCCACAGCTTGGTACATACGCGTTGGAGACAGACAACCTCCTTCAGACCGCCTGCCTCACACTGTCAAGCACAGTCTGTGTCTCCACCTCATTTCTCCCACCTTGGCGTGTGCCTCTGGAGTACCATGCACACCGTTACTCACATTCACGTGTGGCCTTTACAGTACCCTGCACACACCGGGAGCTCAACACAACTCCCAATAAATGGATTTCTACATTTAAGCAACATGAATAGGTCGCAGGATCTGAACTCCGCATTTTGGACTTTTGTATGCTTCAAAATGCCTGCCACCCTGTTAGCGCCCCATCAGCACTTGTAGTATCAAACAGAATAAATCAGATTCGCCCAGTTCAGCCCTGGCAGCGAGGTCTGCATTTGGCAGGATGACAGAATTCGCTGCTATTAAATTCTTATGTAAGAGTTAATGACCCTTCCAGCCCACTTGACATCCCTCCCACGACAGGAGAGGAAGGCAAAGGAAGCGAGAGCACTATTTACAAACACACAGTTTCAGTGGCAGATTCACAGATTAATTTCTAGTCTCGGTTCACCGCAAAAATCTTAAAAATACTGCTGTATGCTCTGTGGGCAGAGGGAGGCGGCGCGCCGGGATTTCAGTTAAGGCGCATTTAACTCGGTGGGGAAGGCCTGCCCACCTGGCACGGCGAGTCGGAGTCTTCCGACCGCCCCAGGGCTCCGGGCTTGCGGGTGACAGCGGCCCAGACGTAGCTCGAGCTCAAGGCCGTGTCCGTGGGGTCCCCGCCGCCGCGGGTGCAGGCTTGGCCCGGTGCCCCCGGGGAACAACGCGAGCCGCCCCGGAC
>NW_003852421.1:14162417-14183130 GCF_000181295.1 Otolemur garnettii | reverse complement strand
GAGGGGCCGCTTCGGGCTGAGCGGGCGCCGCGAGCCGCCCGGCGAGCGCAGCCAACATGTCGGATACCAAGGTAAAAGTTGCAGTCCGGGTCCGGCCCATGAACCGACGAGGTGAGGAGCTTTCCGCTCGTTTTTATTTCTGCTCGGGCTGAGGGCGAGGGCAACTTTGGAAACTGCGGGGCCGCCAGGCTGGAACGGCTAGAGCGCGGCCGGGGCCGGGGAGCCGGGCGGAGGCAGAGCCCGCACTGGCCGCAGCGCCCGGGCGTCCTGGGCACGGTCTCCCAGCTCGGCCGCCTCCGGGGACGGAGCCCCTGGCGGTTCGGCGCCGCTGGCTGGTGGCGCGGATGCTCGACTTTGCAACGTTGGTTTTCCCCTGTGCTTTCAGAACTGGAACTGAACACCAAGTGCGTGGTGGAGATGGAAGGGAATCAAACGGTCCTGCACCCTCCTCCTTCTAACACCAAACAGGGAGAAAGGTAAAGCGGGTTCGGAGAGGGCGGCTAGGAGGCTCTGGTCCTGCAAGTTTGAGCCAGGAAAACGGCAGAGCTCTTTCCTATTGTTAGGAGGACGGCTTCAAGTTTATCACACGCTCTTGTTTGAAGCTGTTGCAAGTCCAAGTTCCTCTCCTCCCTCCGCGCCCCCCTCCTCGTCAGCTGCGGTGTCAGGGCACCCTGTCCAGAGCCAGCACCCGTCAGCTGAGCCCCGGCGGGCCTTGAGGCACCCTGAGAGTGTGAGGGCCAGATGATTAGTCTATCGACCACATTTTACAGATAAGAAAACTGAGGCCCGGAGGCGGGCAAGTGACCAGCCCAAGAGCTTATTGTGATTTTTTTTCCCACCTCTGCACCGTTTGTTTGCTTTGGCAGAATCGTTTGGGGACAATTGTGTGTTAAATGGTGGGGGCTTCGGGGCGAGGGGAGCGGTACAGCAAAACAGTTCTCGTACCAGGCTGGCTCAGGCTGGACCATTTAAAATCTATTTTTTTGTTGTTGGTGGTGGTGCTGAGTCGAGATAATGCCTGAATATAATGCGCGAATTTTGATTTTCGAGGAAACAAAAGTAGTGGCCTGGACTGTATAGACACTGGGGGGATGTTTAAAAGGGGGCTGCAGTTACTAGATGGCAACATATTTGCATTTGAAAAGTGGTAACTGTTGGATCCTTATTAATTCTGCTCTGTTCCATGCAGCAGTATGGGAAAATGCCCTAAAATAATTTGAATATTTGGCATTTTTCTGCTAAGCCCCTGAAAAGAAATTAATTGGAATTCATTCAGTAAGTAATGCAGTAGCGTGTAAAAAATGGCCAAGAAAACCCGGGAGATTTTACCAAATTAATTTTTCTTGGAAATGAGTATGAGTTTGTGTTTCCCGAACTCACCTGTTGATTGATGAGCTACAATCTGGTGAATTTCACTCTTCAGAGATTTTCCCTGAAGAGTGACTCTGAAATAGGGTTTGTTGTTTTATGGCTAACGGGAGCACCTGCCTCCATTCTATACTCACGTGGTGTTCAGGCACAGTTTTACTAAATTTGGGGAAAGAAATTATGAGGAGGTAAGTTTGGGAATTCTTTGCTTTTCGTGTTGTGCCTAGCAGTTTTTATTCAGTCTGCAAACATTCTGCTACCTCTTGCAGATTCTTAGGGTGGTGTTCAGTAGCCAAATTATATGGATGTATCCTTGAATAGTATTTTTAGATACATTTGCAGCAATGTAGATGATATAGTTTAGGCTGATAATAAGTAAACGCATAGAGAAAATTAAAATATTTACAGATTAAATTAGATGCCCACATCACCAAAGTCTTCTCCCCACCCCCCCAACTGGATATTGTTTTAGGAAAAAAATTCTGTTGGGTCATAGTCTCCAAAGCAGTCTGGGAAACAGGTAGAATATTATAGCTCCTCTTATGTGTAGCTGCTACTTCTGTTGTCCTTGGCACCTGCTCCTTGTCACACTTAACCTAAGGACTGCTACTGTTAGCTACTGTTTAATGAAATCAAGTGTTGTCATTTGTGCAGAGAAACAGATTTAATTTTGTGGAATTGGGATAGACTATAATTGTGAACAGTTGGATCCAAATGCTAAGTAATCAGTTGATCATTTATAGGGCTGTCACATTGGTTATTAATCAGGAGCTTTTAAGTAAAGGTTTGTGGGGGTGATTTTGGGATTTGTCCGTTTGCTTGCTTATTGGGTAGTATGTTATCGGGAGCTATAAGAATAGCATTGAAAAATGGGTGCTCTCTTGTTCTGTCTTTCTGATTGATCTAATTTTTTGAGTGGTGGTTGGGCTTTTTCTGTGGGATTCTACTGATCATTCAGTTTATAGACAAATTGGAAAGAGTCAACACGGCAGCGCTGCTTGCAGATTAGGATTACTGTTTTTGCAAGGATGAAGACACCAAATGCATTTTGATTTCCATTGTGCAGCTTGGTTTCATATTTCTCCACAGTTTTCCCTTAAAGCAGCAGTGCATTTAAAAATAGAAACAATTCCTCCCTTGGGCTCTGGGTTGATTAATTGCAACAGTGCTTCTTGCTATGTTCTCAATTCTTTTCTATCATTTGTTTTTAGATAGTGCTCAGGGCAGGGCAAAGGTGAATGAGTAGGACGTGGAGAATATTATTATTTTTCATATCTAGAAGACAAAGGATTGCAGCATAAGGGGTCCTAATATGGCAAACCTGCATCAAATTGCGAATTACCATTTTTCTGGAAGTCATGAGAAATTACCAATAAATTACATTCAAAATTACTGGATGAACGTTTCAGTCTATTCAGTAAAAATAAATGAGAGTGCATTAACTTCCAGGAAAAGAAACAGCCAGGCTTAGCTGTCATGATTTTGCACGGTGAGGACAAAAAGATCAGAGGACTTTTGAGGTAAAAATGTTTTGGTGCTAAAATTCTATAATAGGATTATAATACATTGCATAGATTTATAATCATAATACATTGCATAGTCCAGGTTAATAGTTGACATGTGTACTGATCGTTGTTCTGAAACATTAAGAAACAGATGAATTTGTTTCTTAAAATACCATAGCATTGCTATCTAGGAGCTGTTTATGAGGTTCAGATCATGTAGGTACCATGGTTGGCACAGGGCATCTAAAGAACTGTAGATCACTGCCTACACCAGAGAGATGTGGGAAGAGAGAGGAAAAAAAAAACAGTAAAAATATAATGTGGTAAATTGCATCAGGGTATACTTTTGCCCTTGCAAGTACCATATTATTTGGAAATTCCCTGTTTCCTCTTCTCCCTCCTTCTTGAGGCTGTGAATTCCTTGAAGGCAGGTATTAATACCTTCTCCGGCTTCTCTTTGTGTCCCGTGCTCCTGCACAGTGCCTGGCACACAAGAGGGCTCAGTCACTGCAGTGGTAGGAGCCCTGAGGGGAGACTGTGTTTACCATTCAGGGTCCCAGCAGACTTTAAAGACAGGTGGCATTTGTGTGGTCTTATGGATGCTGAGGGTGTAGGTTCAATTTGCAAGATTAGGAGAAAGTCTTTTGTCAATGACAGTGAAATATACCTGCCACAGATTGCTTCTGGGTGGCTGCGTGTTTGGGAGTGTGGCATGTGGAGTAAGATTCAGCAGCAAGGCATTTCTCAGGGAGTAGGGTAAGGGTAAGGGGTAGGAGGGAACAGAATGACAATGCCTAATTTGCCAAAATGGGTGAGATAAACAGTGAAGGTCTTCCTCTCACCCCAGCTGGCACCCCTACTCTACTTGTCCCCTTACCTCTCTGCAAAAGGGTAACCATAGTCATATTTCTTATGCATTTTCATTATATATGTGCATTTTCACACGCATACAAATAAGTTTATCTTAGTTATATATATTTTAACAAATATGTTTGGTATCTTTCACTATCAGTATATTAAGACTTTCATTCTTTTTTGTATTCAGTATGAACTGTAGTGGTGGTTTTTAAAACATGGATGGTTGGCTTTATGGATCTGATGCTTATAACTTAGGAAGTGAAGCTTTATCATGAAAAGAGTATAATGGAACTTACTTTCTACAGAAGCTTTTGTTTTTGATTATTTTATGTTAAGTGAATTATAATGTAAGAATCCAAAATAAAGTGTGCATCTACTCTGAATGAAAAGAAAATGTTGGGCCAAAAATGGGCTCTTAGTAACAAAGCATACCAGTTTTTAGCATCTGCCTAATTTTTAGTATACGAGGGAGGGTCAGTGGAAGAAAGCTGCTTCTTGGTCAACTGTATCTATGTTGTCTAGTTTATGAGTTGCAGGTTGAGTATCCCTAATCTGAACATCTTAAATCCAAAATGCTGCAAAATTCAAAATGTTTTTATTTTACTTTATTTTATTTTTGTTTAGCAGGCCCAGGCTGGGTTCAAATCCGCCAACCCTGGTTCACGGGGCTGGCGCTCTAACCATTGAGCTACAGGTGCCCAGCCTTCAAAATGTTTTCAGCACCAATAAGATGTACAAAGGAAATGCTCATTGGAACATTTTGAATTTTGAATTTTTAGATTAGAGATGTTCAGTCGGTAGGTATATAATGCAAATATTCCCAAATCTGAAAAAATCCAAAATACTTCTGGTCTCAAGCATTTTGGATGAGATATTCAAACTGTATATGTTGCAAGCTTTTTGGGGTATGTGGGTTAATGTTGCAAGTTTTTATTTCCAAACTGGTTTCCAGTTGCTTCTAGGATGGTTCCTTTGGTTCAAGTGTCTCTATAGATCAGAAACTTAACTATTAGGGAAAGTCATACAAAATGAAAAAGCGAGGTCACCTGAGAAGTAGTAATATTTCACATTATAAAATCATTTGTGGGACTCTGAATTCTCTTTTCTGTGTTGCTGCTCTTCTCTCTGGCTAGATTACAGAGTTGATTGTAAAAAAGCAAAGACTATTTAGGTTTCACTAATACAGGAGTGACCGTTCTTCAGGCATGATATTAGCAGGATTTTAAAGAACATTATAATGGGTTATTTTCGTTAAACTGTCAACATTTTTAGTTTGCTTTCAAATAAAGGCAATTGAAAGATTTAAAAAATAAGACCAAAAATAATTATAGTGCAATGCAGTTTAGAGTGGCAATTTTATAGTTACTTTGATGACAAGTCCACAGTTAAAGATACATTTTACATAATGAACCTATGTGTGGGGTGGGGGGGGGCAGGAGAATGTGCATTATAAAGGCTCATGAAAAATACCCTTAACTGTGTGCAATTTATCTCTTACTTTTTTCCCTGTTTCTGTTTGAATTCATTTAAAAAATCATGGTTGTGACTTACTAATTGATTTCACAACCCACCAAGGACTCACATACTAATATTAGAAAAATACAGGTTTTGTGGGTAAGATCTTGGGCTCTTTTTTTTTTTTTAAACACAAGTGTACATAGTTTAAAGTGTAAAGAGTAGTTTAATAATTTATAAAGGCCATGCTAAAAAAGTCCTCCTTTCCCCAGAGGCAACTACTTTCAGTGGTTTTAGTTCATTCTCTTGGAATTTCCTTCCATATTTCCAAGTGACATGCTAGTAAGTGCTAGTTTTTGATTTGCTGTCTTTGTTCGTTCTCTGCTTTATTCCTACTCCACCCCAAATTCTCTCCTCCTTCACCCCTCCACTTTCCCAGTATACTTGCATAGTAATTTTGGCTGGATCAATATTTAATGTTTACATTCTTTATATGATTACAACACAGTTACACTGAGCCATGTGCTATTCAATGAATTCTTTCCTTGTCATACAAAACTTTGTTTTCCCTGGAGTTAACAATTTTTTCCCTTTTTCTCTTTAATTTGCTTCTTTGTCTATGTGTTTATTATGAATTCAGCATTCAAACTCTGTGCCCCTTGGCTAAATCTCCTTTGGAGACTTTGACACATACCAGGTACTCTTTCCTCTCTCTGTCTCTTCTTTAATGTAACTCTTCACAGATTTGCTTGTCATCTTGCACAGGGGGCATGCTAATCTCTGCATTGTTCCAATTTCGGCATAGGGGCTGTAGAAGTGAGCACATCAGCTACTCTCTCAATTTAATCTTCTTGGAGACATTTCTCCTTGACCCTTTAACCTGTTCTGTTGTGAGCGGGCATCCCTGTGTGCTTGGTGCAGCTCTCTTCCTGGGTTTCCCTGTACCATCGTGTGGGGGATTCCCTTTGTCTCCTGTGTGGATCCCCTATTTTTCTGTTTTCTTTTTCTTTTTTCTTGATTTCCTGCCTCTGTTTTGTAGAGCACATTCTTAGTGGCTTCCTGGGAAAGCCATGTTTGGGGAGTAAAGTTTTTTTTAACTATGCAAAGTATCTTCAGTGTGCCTATTTACCTCATAGATAGTTTGGATGTGTATCAGATTCCGCATCCAGGACCTTGTTCCCATGCCATTTATCTTTCAGTGCTTCTGTTGAGAAGTTATTTGGATTTCTAATTTTCTGGATATGATCTAGTTTTTTCCTCTCTGGAATCTTGCAGAATATTCTTTTCTTTCTAATTTTTGTGACTTATAATAATGGGCCTTTTTGACCTGGAAACTCATGTCTTTTTCCGTTCTGAAAAAAATTCTTGAATTAGTTCACGAATTAATTCTCAGTTCTTTTCTGGACACTTATTTGGACATGGGGTTTCTTAAACTGGTCTGCTACTGGTTTTATTTATTTTTTTTCTACTTTTCGTCTCTTGTCCTATCCTTTGGGAGATTTTATCCACTGGATCTTCCAACCTTTATGTTCAATTTTTATTTTCTGCTATCATATTTTCAAGAACTCATTTCTCGCCTCTGGGTTTTTTTTTTTTTTTTTTTTTTTTTTGAGACAGCCTCAAGCTGTCCCCCTGGGTAGAGATCTTGGGGTTACAGCTCACAGCAAACTCAAACTCCTGGGCTTAAGTAATTCTCTTGCCTCAGCTTCCCAAGTAGCTGGGACTATAGGTGCCCACCACAACACCTGCCTATTTTTTTTGTAGTTGCTGTTGTTTAGTGGGCCTGGGCCAGATTCAAAACCAACAGCCCCGATGTATGTGGCTGGCACCCTAACCACTTAAGCTGTGGGTGCTCAGCCTGATTTTTTTTTTTTTTTTTTTTTGATAGCATCTTATTCTTGTTTCTTGGTTGTGGTATCTTCTGTTTGTGTGAGGACATTAATGATAATTTTCTCTATATAGTCTGCTTTTTTCCCCCTAAAATGCATTGGTTTTTTTTTGTTGGTTTTGGTCTCTTTTATATTGATGCAATTCTCAGATATAGCTGTATCCCAGCTAAATTCTGGGGTTTCTCCACAGCAAAAGGGCCATATGTTATTTATCTTTGTTTTCTCTATGCTTAGATTTAAAGATGCCCAGCACATAGAAAGTATTTATCCATTATCTTTGTAGTCGTTACTATTACTAAAAGTTTGTGTAAAATCTCTTTTCAGTTTAACTCCTGATAGTAAAAGTAAAAACAATAATTTTCCTTTTCATAACAACATAGATAAATGTTAGAATTGAAGGTAATAGCTGCTATAGATAACTCATAGTTACATTCATAAAGAATAATTAGTTATGGTAATTACAGAAATCTGGAAAAATAATTTAAATCATATTTTTTGCATCACTGTTGCAAAAATTTTCATTAAGAAATTGTAGCCTTGGAGCACCCGTAGCTCAGAGGATAGGTCGCCAGCCACATGCACTGGGGCTGGTGGATTTGAACCTGGCCAGGCCTGCTAAACAAACAAACAAACAACAAAAAAAACTGGGTATTGTGGCGGGCATCTGCAGTTCCAGCTACTAGGGAGGCTGAGGCAAGAGAATTGGTTGAGGCCAAGAGTTGGAGGTTGTTGTGAGCTATGATGTCACAGTATTCTACAGAGGGTGACAAAGTGAGACTTTGTCTCAATAAAAAAAGAAAAAAATAAGAAATTGTAGAAGAAACTTTGAGAACTACTCGTCTAGACCAGCACTGCCTAATAAAATTTCTGTCTGTGCAGTACCCATTGTGGGTAGTGCAGCTGAAGAACTGAATTTAAAGTTTAATTTAATTTTTTGGGGTGGGAAAGAGAGTCTTACTCTGTTGCTGGGGCAATAGGGCAGTGATATCATCTTGGCTTGCAGCAACCTCGAACTCCTGGACTCCAGTGATCTTCCTGCTTCTACTTCCCCAATAGCTGGGAGTACAGGTGCTTACCACCACACCCAGCTAATTTTTCTGTTTTTTGTAGAGATGGGATCTCTTTTTGCTGAGGCTGGTCTCAAACTCCTGACTTCAAGTCATCCTCTCCCCTCGGCCTCCCAGAGTACTAGGATTGCAGGGTGACCCACCATGTCCAGCCTCTGTAGTTTAAATTTAAACAAGTTACATGTGGCAGGCAGCTACTGTATTGAACAGTACATTCTAGACAGTGATTCTCAACTTGGCTGTACATTATTGTCATCTGGGGTGCTTTAAAATAGATTCCTGGGCTGTAATGCACCTTGGACATTGGAAGTTTGTTTTTTTAAAGCTTCCCTGATGTCCCATTTATTGTTGCTTAACAAATCATTCCAAATCCTAGTAGTATAAAAACACCATTTCATTATCATTATGCCCATGGAGCCTGTAGGTCAGGAATTACCTAAATTATCTCGATGCAGGGGACTTGCTCATCCCTTTACTTGAAACTGACTTGTGGGGAAGTACGGGTTCTTTTTCAGCTTTCTGGTTTGAGTGTTGTGGGGCCCAGTTCCCTGCTTCAGGTCCTGCAACTGTTGTATGTGGCAGTGTCAGTGGAGCCTTGGGGACCCTGTTGGTGCAAAGGATCTGCTCTGGCCTGTGGAGAAGCAGCAGGGTGTAGCTAACAGGTGGGAAATTCTGGCCACCTGGTGATGCCACTGACTCAGTCTGCTGCTGGTCTTTGAACTAGCTATTGGATCCTTTCACAGCTGAGTTTCTTTATCTGTAAAATTCGAAGGCTGGACTAGAAAATCTGTAAGGTTTTTCAAGTTCTAACATATTTATCCCAACTGTAGTCAAGTACAGAGCTGAGTCAAATGTAGTATATAAGTAACATTGATAGGGGCTGAAATGAGTTGTGCTTTAATTTACTTCTTGCCAGATTGTTAGAAGAACTAGGGAGGACAAGGTCACTGTTCTCTGAGGCTTGGTTGCCTGCAGCAGCTGATGTGAGGGTGGAAGGTGTCATATGAAATAAGACAGCCACCAGCTGCAGACACCTAAAGTTGTTATCAGCTAGCTGAGGAGCCTGGGTTTCTTACAGACTTTCTGTGTGCCTCTTTCCTTGGCTAGGGCAGCAGTCTTTGCATATGCCTACAGGACATTATAAAAAGGATCTGATTTGGACATTTCAATTAGTTTTCATATTGTACAGTTGTGTTCTTTGTGGGAACCACCATTTTTCATCCATTCTGGCAGGCTTACAGCTATTTTATGCAACAAGTATGTATGTATGGGGTTGGGAAAATGACATTTCCAGTTATTAGCTTAGGACCTCAACTGGTTTTATTTCTGGGGGTTCTGATACAAACTCCAATTAATGGATACTTTGTTCCACATTGGGACAGACTCCGGCTAGTGTGTTTCCCCGTTGATTTGTGCTCTCTTCAACTTTTTTTTCTAAGAGCAGAATGGAGTTATTCTGTAGGGCCCTTCAGAGTCTGGTCTGTAGGTGTGATGAACTTTGCTGCTGTCAGAAGAGGCAGGAGGGAAGCAGCTGTTTGCAGTTCCCTTAGGAGAAGTTTGGAGTCTTAGTTTGTCTTAAAGACAGGGAACAGGAAGGAAGCCTTTGAGGAAAGGGAAGCTTTCCCCTTTACTGTTGGCTCATTGTGTTGTCTTGAAGAGACACTCCCTAGACTGCATACCTACCACGAATACCCACAAATATTTATGTGTCTCAAGCTGGGAGGCTCAGAGGAAACTCAGAAAGGGCAAATGATGATGAACTACAAAGGCATTCTGTGGCCAGTGCTGAGTAGATTTATCCCAGATTTTGGAAGGGTCGCATACAGTAAACCCAACAACATAGCTTGTTGACTAGTTTAAGAAGCCTTTAAACATACTTTTAAGTTCTGTTCAGAGGTTTAATAAAACATGTCTTCAGAATTGACGCTAAGTGCTCCCACCTATTATCCCAGCTGAAGAGAGAATGCGTAAAGATTTACAGCTACACTTGCAGGGATAATTGGAACTTTGTAAATTGTAAGGTTTTAAATGGAATAGGGGTTTTTGTTTTGTTTTCACTTTTTCTGTCTATCCTTAACTACTTCTGTTTATGTAGTTAATTAAAGTTTAGTGTTCACTCTACAAATTGTAACAGGGAATGGTTATATTATTGCATTGAGAAAGGTCCTTAAAATTACTTGTATCAAGAATAATGTTTTGAGTAAAGGGGGAGGAGTGTGGTGGTAGGGAGAGTTTATCAAGATAATGGTGTTAAATTTCAGCAGCCTTATCCGGTTTTAAACATCTGCTTTTTTTTTTTTTTGTGATCTAGGGTTATAAAGAGTTACAGTACAAATAGGTAACATTGACATGGCAGTATTGCTCTAAGTTGTTTTGAAGCTTAAAGACTGCTGGCTTTGATAGTTATAATAGTATTCCTTTTTCAAGGATGACAGCTTAGTCTACATTTTTATGATGAATTATACAGTGGAAATAATTTTTCAAAATTGCTGGTCTACTATAATCATAAAGTTCTCTAGCCAGGTTATTATTTAATTTTGTTTCTCCCAAGAGTGACTTCTATCTACCCTTGTTTGTTGGTTCCTAAACTTGAGAATTAAACAAAGCAAAGTAGAAATAAAAATTTAGATAAACAGAATTTCCACCTATTTTTAAATATACCAAGTAATCACACTAAAACAGATCCATCACTTATCTTTTTTTTTTAAATTTTTTCTTCTTTTCCATTTCTTTTTCTTTCTTTCTTTTTTTTTTCCTTGAGACAGAGTCTCACTTTTGCCCTGGGTAGAGTTCCGTGGCGTCACAGCTCACAGAAACCTCAAACTCTTGGGCTCAAGTAGTTCTCTTGCCTCGGCCTCCCAAGTAGCTGGGACTACAGGCACCGGCCACAATGCCTGGCTGTTTTTATTTTTATTATTTTTATTATTTTTATTTTTTTTTTTGAGACAGAGCCTCAAGCTGTCCCCCTGGGTAGAGTGCCGTGGCATTACAGCTCACAGCAACCTCCAACTCCTGGGCTCAAGCAAGTCTCCTGCCTCCACCTCCCAAGTAGCTGGGACCACAGGCGCCCACCACAGCACCCAGCTATTTTTTGGTTGCAGCCGTCATTGTTGTTTGGCGGGTCCGGGCTGGGGATTCGAACCCGCCACCTTAGGTGTACGTGGCTGGCGCCTTAGCCGGTTGAGCTATAGGCGCTGAGCCGCCTGGCTGTTTTTAGCTCTTGCTCAGGCTGATCTCAAACTTCTGAACTCAAGCGATCCTCCTGTGTTGGCCTGTAAGAGTGGTAGGATTATAGACGTAAGCCACCTTGGTCTGCCCACCACTTATCTTGATATCTCATTTAATAAAATAAAGGAGAGCTTAACACCAGAATAGGAAAACAGATATAAGCTCTGAATTTAAACCTCGGATAAATTTATTTTTGTAAAAAATTTACTGTATTGGGGTGGCACCTGTGGCTCAAAGGAATAGGGTGCTGGCCCCATATGCTGGAGGTGGTGGGTTCAAAACCCAGCCCCAGCCAAAAACTGTAAAAAATTCACTATATTAATTTTCTCCTTTCTGGGAATTTGGGGAAACACCACAATTGATGACTTCTGGACTGAGAAGTACAGTTGGGTGTCCCTGGTGTCTGTGATGTCTAATAGTGCATCAATTACAGTAGAACCTCCAGAGTTGACCATCTTCCTACAGTGATTGCCTCCTGAAGTTGACCTAATTTTCATGGACAGAAAGTACAGTACATGTATATACCAGCACAGTAGGCATAGTTCTTTGTGTTGACCACCTCCAAATGTTGGCCACTTTGCTACAGTCTCTCGGGTGGACACTTACAGGAGTTCTACTGAATTTTGAGCTTCTTGGACTCCTTGGGATCATCAGGCCAATGAAACTATAAATCATTAACATATTTTTCCCCTTAAAAATCGATTCAAAATTCCCATCATTTGTGTGTATATTGGATTGAATAGTAGACAAAAGTTAACCCAAATAAAATTGATCATTCTTAAAGTTTTGTAATTTACCTTGTATCTGAGTCACAGTCATGCCCCTGAGTGAAGGGAAATCTGTTTGCTTTTTGTAATGTTTTTATAGACATTAGTTGAATATCAATAGTTTTGTAAAATGCTGTCAAATGTTGTGGCAGAATGGTGTAGGAGTCAGGAGTATGGACTTTGGAGGCATACTGCTTGTGTTTGAATCTGACTCCATCACTTACTAGTTGTGAAATGTTGGACAAGTCCCTTTTAACCCTCTATGCTTTGGTTTTTTTCATCAGCAAAATAGGAATAACACAAGCGCAGACTTTGTAGGGTCATGAAGATTAGCCCCATGCTTTAGCACATGCGACACACTCAGTGTTGTCAATTTCATTACTTTTCTTACTGTGGGATACTTAAAGCTTGTTGGACTTAAACTTTGTTTCTGACATTGCTTGTTATTTTTTCCAGGTTTAGGAAAAGAAATTGCTTTTTAGCACCTAAAAAGAACAATTAAAAAAGAAAGTCTCCAAATGTTTAAGTCTTAAGATTTTCTGATTACTTTTGCAGCATGCATTTTAAAGTCTGTTTGGGATGTCAAACGAAGCACTTCCATATCTCCACAAGACCATAGGAGTGCTGCTTTGCTGGGATAGGATGCAGTGAATTTTGTTCAGAGGGAAATTACTTTCAACAGGTGTTCACCTGTCTCTGGTGTTTGGCAGCCATTCATTTAGGTAAAGAATTACCTACATTACCACTCTGAGACCAAGGCAGGTGGATTGCCTGAGCTCAGGAGTTTGAGACCAGCCTGAGCAAAGCAAGATCGTGTCTCTACTGAAAAACAAAAACAAGCTGGGCATTATGGCAAGTGCCTGTGGTCCCAGCTACTGGAGAGGCTGAGACAAGAGGATCTCTTGAGCCTGAGAGTTTGGTTGTTATAAGCTCTGACAGCACAGCACTCAACCCAAGGGCCACCGAATGAAACTCTGTTTCCAAAAAAAGAAAAAGAAAAAAAGAATTTATGTGTAGAAATTATGTGTGAATACCTATAAGAAGCAAATGTTCCTGAGAAAAATTTGACTTGTAATGGGGGCTGGAAGCCCAACCATGGAATAAGCTCTGGGAGAAGAACCTCAGTGCAAATAGTCTGTCCTGGGATTTTACCTGTTGTCAATTTTCTGCATAACAAGAGGGCATTTTGGGACCTCTGTTCCTGGTCATGGGGATAGGGCTCTATCTCTGGTTGTGGTATCTGCTGCTCTGTGTTCTGGTTACTGGGGTCTCGTCCTTTGCTATCTTAGACATAGTAAGTTGTGCCTAGTTATATTTCTGCTAATTGAATGCATGGTTAACTTTAGTTAGCATAAAGGCTTCATAGACTACAGCTGCACAGCCATAAATTGATTTCTGGGGAAATAATCAACTGAAATACTGAAACGTTGTTTTCAATAATATTAGGTTGCTGTACTTTTTTTTTTCTTCCTGACGTAACCAACTTTATTATTTCCAGACCCATGGTAGTGACTTTGTTCCAGTGTTTACCATACTGGGGAAGGTAGACCGAGGGCCTCCCTAATAAGATTCAGAATGGATGGATATTTTTCTTGTACAGTTGGTTCTCTGGCATCCCTTAAATGAATATATTTTTTCCAGAACTATTTTTTACTTAATTTTTGGAAATATTTTGATCTTTGGCATTCATTTACTGAATGGGTAAAGTTTAGAAAATATATTTAGGATATCTTATAGAAACCTTGTTTCCTTTGAATTTATTAGTTATTTTCTTTAAAAAATTTCAAAAAATATACCATAAAGGTATGCATATTGGTGTGTGATATGTGTTTGTGTTTTAAATAAGAGAACATTCTCTTAGAATGGCTTTTCTCTCTCTCTCTCTCTTTTTTTTGAAGACAGTATCTTGGTCTATTGCCCAGGCTAGAGTACACTGGCCTTATCATAGCTCACTGCAACTTCAAAGTCTTGGGCTCAAGAGATCCTTCTGTTTTAGCCTCCAGCGTAGCTGGGACTACAGGTGTGTACCCCCATGCCATATACAGTCTTTATTTTTTGTAGAGATGGCATCTCACTATCTTGCTCAGCATGATCTTGAACTCCTGGCCCCAAGGAATCCTCCTGCCTCAGCCTCCCAAAGTGCTGCGATTATAGGTTTGAGCCCTCTTAGAACCATTTTTGATCAGTTTATTCAATTTAGGTTTTTTGTATACAAAGTGTAAATACACAAAAGCTAAAGATGACAGAAAATGTCAGTTTGCTGAGTATTTTGTACATGTACATGAATGAACATGAAGTGTGTGTTTTTCTTTTCTCTTCACCCTCTTGCCTATAAAGCATCTTGACTCCATTCAGGCCCCATGGCCTTGTAAGTGAGGCAAGTACAGGTTGTGGTTCTCTGATTCGCCTCCCCCTGCTCTCAGCTGAGCTCTTGGCTAGCTGCTGCTGCGCCTCCGTCCACTCTGCAAGCATAGGACATGATGGGACAATGAGGTGAGAAGTGACATCCAGGGCTCACAGGAGAAGGAATTAAGGACATAGGTAGGCTTTGGTCTTGATGACCTTGATGTCCCAGCCCCTCCCCGGAGTGCTTTTAGTGATTAGAGACAGCAGCAGGCTGAGATGGGAGAGGCCAGGCCAGACTGCATGGCCCCGTTCTGTAGCTGGAGTGTTTTAAGGTTGGTATCTGAGGTGAACATTAGATCATCTTCAATTTTAAAGTAGAAAGGAAAAGCCTTTTACCTGTCTTCTCAGCCTTAGTGATTAGACAGATAAGAATCAGCACATATCAGAGTTGGTCAGAAAGTATCATCCAGGTGCAGCACTGAGTGCTTTGGCACATTTCTGTGTCAGGATGCTGAGGGGGATCCAATGACAGGTGACAGTAAATAGGTTCCAGATCAATTACCTGCTTCCAGCAGTTTGCCTGCTTTCTACCAGGTAGTATTTTCTTCCTTTTTAACTTTTTTTGAATAAATTTTGTTCTGTTAACTTGATTTTCTTTTTCTTTCTTTCTTTCTTTCTTTCTTTCTTTCTTTTTTTTTTTTTTTTTTTTTAGACAAAGTCTTGCTCTGCTGCCCAGGCTGGAGTGCAGTGGCATGATCATTAGCTCACTGCAATCTTGAACTCCTGTGTTCAACTGATCCTTCTGCCTTGGCCTCCCAGGTAGCCAGGACTATAGGCATGTGCCACTGTGCCTGGCTCATTTTTGTAGAGCAACCTGTTGGTTGCTCAGGTTGGTCTTGAATGCCTGTTTCAAGCAGTTCTGCCTCAGCCTCCCAAAGTGCTAGGATTATGGGCATGAACCATTGTATCCGGCCTTGAATTAATTTTTATGAGTCTTTTTGACCTAAACATTTGGATCCTGGATAGTGCTGGTCATGGGTGTTAGTGACAGGGAACTCCTCCCGAAGCCTCTTACTAAATTCTGTCTAGAGATGTAGGCGATAGGTTCAGGTGGGAGTCCTGAGCATTTTGGGTGACACCCATTTAAAGGCCTTGTGTCCATTCACCTGACCATTGTGGTGGCTGCCTTCTGTCTGTGTGGTCAGAATGTCTTGCCTGAATAAAGACAAGGACTAATTCCATGTCTGTGAAGAATTTGAATCTGAACACCACCTGCCCTCTAGACTTTGTACTGCTTGAGAGTGAGCCCCTTCTTTTATTTATCTTCTGTTCCTCCCCCATTCCTTCCTACTAGCAGCTAGCACATGGCTTGTACCTACTAGGTGGCTTCTAGACGTTTCATGATTGGATACAATTAAAGATGTGGATATGACCTTTGTGAGAGCTGTGCCGCCTGTGTGAGCTTGTGGGGAGCATTTGCATTTGGTCTTCAGGCTGCGTCTGTCCCATCTCTTGTGGTTCTCCTGTTTCTAGTGTGGGTCCTGTGAACCTCTAATTTTTGTATTAGACTATTACATAATCATAGGCTTTGTGCTGTTGTGTGGCTTCTTGGGATAACATAGCTCTAGACCCTCACAACTTTGCCATGAGCTGACAAGCAGAGGCTACAACTGCTTGGCACAATGTGAGATAAGTAATGGTTGAGCAGCTAAGAGGTCACCCAGTCTTTGGCAAAGTTTGCATTTTTAGTGTTCATTTTACAACCTACATAGCAGCCTCAGAAGCAAGTTTTGTGTAGGAAACTAGTGGAAGAGAATTCTGTCCTAGGCAAAGTCATGAAGTCAGAAATGTTTCCTTTTCCTTTTTTTTTTTTTTTTTTTTTTTTTTCAGTTTCTGGCCAGAGCTGGGTTTGAACCCACCACCTCCGGCATATGGGGCCAGCGCCCTACTCCTTTGAGCCATAGTTGCCACCCAGGAAAGTTTCCTTTTCTATAATATCAGACCTGATGTCTGCCCCTGAGACGGTGTGTGGTCCCAGATTTGATGGGTGGACAGGACTCTAACCTGACCTGGTTGGTTCCTTTGAGTTAGGACAGGTTTCTCCTCTTACTGTCATGGAAAGGGAGGGGTGGAGGAAAAGAAGAGTTGAGAGAAAGGAAAGATGCCACATCTTCCCATTTGCTCTTGGCTCTTCCGTTTCCTCTTTGTTCTTGGGCAGTTGTCACTGTTTTTTTTCCCCCTTTCTGCAGTACACTTGTCAAAGGAAGCTTCCACATTTATAACTCCCCCAGTGTTTCTCAGCCTTGTGAGCCATTCACAGCCTGCCATCCAAGAATGTACATTGGAACGGATAGCACGTGAGAATGGTGTTCTACAGGGATAACTCTGAATCTGTTTTTATTTATATTTTTAAGTCAGCATTGGCACACTTTATTAAGCCTTTATTGAGACTTTACAGACTTATTTAATACCCACCTTATTGAAGAGATACTTGCGATACATCTCACAGCAGTTGCCAGATGTCAGCAGGTCCTCGCCCTATGGCTGGGCCTTAATGGTTGAGAAACCCGAGCAGGAAGGCAGACTCCCCACTGGCTAACCAAGAAGAAGAGGAAAACCCACTCTGCTCCTCTTCCCCTTGGGGAGTGAAGGATGGAGGGAAGATTGCGGGACGTAGTGGCCAGTAGCAGTCTATGTGGTGGGGGGTTTCCTGACTTTGTGATGACTATAACCAGGGGTCTTGGCTCTCCTGGAACTTGGATTCTTCTAGAAGAGCATAGATGACCCTAGTTTTCCATTTTTGAGTGATTGCGTATGAGATGGGTTCAGGTTCTTTCTGTCTTTCCTTATGCACCCTGCCTTAGCTTCTGCCTTAGCTTCCCGAGTAGTTGGGACTCCAGGTGGGTGTCACCATGCCTGGCTGGCTAATTTCTCTTCTATTTTTTTTTGTAGAGACAGTGTCTCACTATTGCCCAGAATGGTCTTGAGCTCCTGAGCTCAAGCAATCCTCCTGTCTTGGCCTCCCAAGGGGGATTATAGATGGGGAGCTACTGTGCCCATCCTTTATTCATAGTATTTAAAAAATAACAAAATAACAAACATCAGGGTGCTACTTTTAGTACTATTTTTTTTAATTCAAGCATCATAGTAACTTTTTAGGAACTAACATTTGCAAGGCATAGGGTTTCTTCATGCAGGGGAAGTGAGAGACACATATCCTTCCTTCTCTTTGTGAAAGCTTAAATAACTGTTTTTAGTATATATTTTTTCTAATTATAAATGTGATGCCCATTCACTGTTGAACACTGGGAAAATACAGGACATTAGAGATAAAACTCGTTCATCATGTGTTAACATTTTGATGTATTTTCCTTTTTCTCTGTATAGTATTTTACACCACTGAGATGAAAGAATTTATTTCTTAAGGTTATGAAAACATAGCAATTATATACTGCCTCTAGGCAGTAGCAGTATTTACAAATTTGTAGCACTAAGGGCAGGTAAACATTTACTCTAAATCAAAGTTGTGTCTCATTAAATTTTTCCCTGTTTTACTTTATTTTTAACATTTCCCTTCACCAAAGCTTTCTTCTCCTTGGACTTCTTTTACCTGACAAAGTGCTTAGTACCAAAAGGGAATAGAAGTTCTGCTAGATCAAGTAAGATCCTGCTGGAAGGACCTCCTTAATTAATGAAGCAGTGTGAGGAGCACTGATTCTGGAGCCTGGGCTCCTCACTGCCAGTGTTGGCAGTTGCCTTTACTAGTTGGGTGATCTTGAGCAAACTGCTTAACCTCACTGTGCTTTAAATTCTAACTTCATATGAAATAGATAAAGTACCTTCAGTATTTGTAATAAGCACTTGGTACTAGCTATTTTTCATAGTACATTATTGTTAGTCGTGCAGTAAGAACCAAGCTGCTAAAACGGTGAGATGCTTAGTGACGATAAAAACAAAAATGCTTTTTCATCACACAAGTTTTTCAAATTACATGATGAGGAGGATGCGGTCAAATCAATCTGTGCCTGATCCATGTGGAAACCGTGAAGCCCTGTGTTTTGTTTCAACCAAATCTAGGAAACATTCTTTATTCATCCCACCTTTTTTAATACTCAGATTGTCATATTTGACCAGTGAAAATTTAAATTGTGTACGTGTATTTAAGCTATTCAGAACTTTTGAAGTACTGTTGGTCACCAGAAAAAATATGTTCCGTGATCTTGAATACTTACTAGGTCGAGATAGTAAATTCTTTTAGGGAAAAAAGACATTAGAGATAGATTCTGATGGGTGCACCAGGCCGTTTCTCTTGTACTGAAGTTGCTATGTTAAGCTATTTTATAGATGGAGTTTAAAAAGTAACACATATAGGGCGGCGGCTGTGGCTTAAGGAGTGGGGCGCCGGCCCTGTATATTGGGGGTGGCGGGTTTGAGCCTGGCTCTGGCCAAAACTACAAAAAAAAAGTAACACATATGTACTTGATATTGATAATTTCCATTTTAGCCTTACTTTTATCCTATCACCTACCGATTTGAGAAATTGTAACCCTTCCCACAAACCAACATTATACTTCTTTTTAATTTCATGAGCATGTAATTTGATGACCAGGTGATTACTTCTTAATCTAATCTAAAATTATTACTAAAGATAATGTGTTACCTATCACCACAAAGATAAATCAAAGGTAAAATAACTAGATCGAGATCAACTCTGTTAATAAAGCTACTTGAGGGGTGGCACCTGAGTAGGGGACTGGCCCCATATACGGGGGTGGCAGGTTCAAACCCAGCCCTGGCCAAAACTGAAAAAAAATTTTTTAAAATAAAGCTATTTGATAAGTAAGGAGATTTAACAGCATAAATATCTTTAGTCCTATGCTCTGAAAACATCCCACTAATGAAGCACAGTTAAATTGCTTTGTTTTGAATCACTTGTAATAATTTTTTTTTCCTTCCTGATGCTAAAAAGAGAATGGAACTTTTGACTCAGTAGGAGCTATGTGAAATTTTGTAAGGGTTAGAGAATCTTTTCTGCATCTTAACTCCAAGTTTCTCTTAATGATTTTTGAAATTTGGGACATTAAAATGGTCTGTAGATTTGAATCAAATACCATAAAAACCTTATTCTCCCCTACCTTTCTGCCGTACTTTAACCTGCTTGGGTATAATACTTATTTTTTAATCTTTGGTTTTTCTACATTTAAAGGTAACAATAATGTATTTTTTATAAGAGCTTCTCTATCCCTTTTACCCCACATAACACACTTAGGGCCTCTCTACCTCATCGGTCACAACACTGAAAGGGAAGCAAATTCTTTTTATTTTTTAATTTTTTTGAGACAGAGCCTCAAGCTATCCCCCTGGGTAGAGTGCCGTGGCATCACAGCTCAAAGCAACCTCCAACTCCTGGGCCCAAGCGAGTCTCGGGCCTCAGCCTCCCAAGCAGCTGGGACTTTAGGCGCCCGCCACAATGCCCGGCTATTTTCTGACTGCAGCTGTCATTGTTATTTGGCGGGCCCAGGCTGGATTTGAACCCGCCACCTCTGGTGCATGTGGCTGGTGCCCTAGCCACCTGAGCTACAGGCACCGAGCTGGGAAGCAGATTCTTTGATGGCTAGACCCACATGGTTCTGTGATTATACTAAACACACCATTTGAATATTTGAATACTATTTGTAAATAGTCAAGTTTTAGGTGGTGTGTGTATGGCTAGCCTTGATAAAACATTTCTTTATCACCTAAGTAAGTTTTCGGACAGAACATAGCTAAAGGTAAACCATGTCTAACCATGAAACTGAGAACTATTAGAGAAAATACAGGCTCCCTGAAAAGCTCATTCCTTTTTCCTTTGAGAAACACTGGGTTCCTTTGATTTTTATCTACTTCTCTCTACTTTATCCTGCTTGAGTTTAATACTTATTTTTTTATCTTTGCTTTTTCTACATTTGAAGGTAACAGAGAATAAGGAACAATTTCCTGATGTCAACTTTTAAGAACCACAGAGAAGATTTATTAAAACATCCTTTTAAGCCAATGAATGGTTATAGTTCATAAAAAGTAGATTTATTTGAATATCATTTGCATCTTGTCTACCGTTTTTAAAGTGTGTCTTATGAGATTTAATGAGGAGGCTGTAACATAAACAGCTTAAAGAGAGGGAAGAGAGGGCTCGGCATCTGTGGCTCAAGCGGCTAAGGCGCCAGCCACATACACCTAAGGTGGCGGGTTCG